>NW_016806995.1:176445-199516 GCF_001698545.2 Rhinopithecus bieti | reverse complement strand
AAATAAAATAAAAGCCCTCTCCTGCCCCAGTCTTCTCACTCCTCAGAGGTATTTACACAATTCGGTTTTGAAATACTCTTCCAGATGCTGTAATTTTATGCACAAGCACATAAATACATTTACATCGTTTTAAAATTTTGTAACAGGCGTGGGCACGGTGGCTCATAGTCTATAATCTCAGCACTTTGGGAGGCCGAGGCGGGCAGATCACTTAAGGTCAAGAGTTTGAGACCACCCTGGCCAACATGACGAAACCCCATCTCTACTAAAAATACAAAAATTACCTGGGTGTGGTGGTGTGTGCCTGTAATCCCAGCTACTTTGCTCAGGAGGCTGAGGCAGGAGAATCTCTTGAACCCAGGAGGCGGAGGTTGCAGTGAGCCAAGATTGCGCCACTGCCCTCGAGTCTGGGCAACAGAGCGAGACTGTGTCTCAAAAAAAAGAAAGAAAGAAAGAAAGTGTTATATTCACTGTTCTACAACTTGTTTTTTGAATTAAACCATAAATTCTAATCATAGGTATAGAGTTATCTTAATAGTTGCAAATATTCTTCTATATGGATCTAGCACAATTAAGTTCCTTATTGAATGTCCTTCTACATATATCTTTGCACCCTTATACAAGTATATATCTAAGAAAAGTATTAGAATTGTTGGGTTCAGAAGTATGTGGATTTAAAATTGTAATAGATATTGCCAAATTGCCCTCCAAAAAACCGGTGCCAATTTGTACACCCATCAGCTGGATATGAGCATGCTGAGTTTGCTGTCCCCTTGCCTATACTAGGTATAGTAGCTTTATAATAGTCTTGCCAATATGATAGGTTTAAAGAATCATTTTTATTTATATTTTAACAATTATGAGTGTGGTTGAGTTTTTTTATGGCCCAGATTTAATTTCTTATGTAACATTTTCTGTATTTGAAAAGAAGTCCATATAATTATTGTAAAATTTTGAATGATACAGGAGATAATTAAGATCACCCAGAGATTATTACCATTTACAATTTTCTTTAGGCTTCTTTCTATGAAGATCATCTTGTGATTATTTTAACAAAAAATGAAGGTTGGTAAAGGAGCTTTTAAAAAATATGTAATTTATCAGATGAAGTTATAATTTAGCTACTTAGAGTACTACTTTGAGCTCTTTTAATCAAGGTGCTATATAAATATTCAGTGGACTGAGCTCCCCTCTGCCAAGCTTTTGGGATCAGCTAGTGGAAAAATCATTAACATTCTTTCCTTGACACTGTCCTGTCACTACCAAGTCTCAAACTGGATGAGATTTCCTCGGAGCCAGTAGGTCTGTTAGTGGCAGAGATGCAGCTCGATGATCCCTTAATGGCGGGGAAGATAGAGGAATCTTTACCTTTAAAATCTATACCTTTAAAAAGGAGCATATACATTTCCTTAAATATATGTGTGTGTATTTACATACACATATATGTTTATGGTTGTGTGTGTATATATATTATAATTACACATACATAATATGTAAACAGGAGATGAGGTCAGTGAGCCAGGACAAGAACATAAAGGTGTGGTGAACCCTGGGGGATGGTAAATGATTAGCATGTAGGGTCAGCCATTCAAAGACACACACCCTGGATGCTTCCGTATCTGTTTCCCCTTTTGGACTGTAAGAGCATGGAATACAGGATTGGTTTCTGTTGACAGTTGTATTCCCTGCGCCTCCTTAGGCAGATAGGCAGGGTTGATGAATATATATTAGTTAAATGAAGAATGAGTGAAAGGGAAAGAGTATGCCTTGAGCAAATCACTTTGTTGCTCTGAACCTCAATTTCTTTCCCTACAACATCCAAGCATTATTGAAAGGATCAAATCAAGTAATGTATGAAAATGGTAGATGAGACTGGGAACCCTCTCCAAGGAGACTGTCTCCTCATTCTTTTCACAAAGCTCAATATGGTTCCCATTCAGGCCCCAGTCAGGCAGGTCCTAGTATATAGCAACTGCCCAAGCATTCAATTTTTTTGGCTAAACAGAGAATAAAGTAAATGTAATATCACTTTATAATTACAAATAACCATCCCCAGTGTCTCTGGTATACCTTACATGGAAACACACTTGTGTCCTCTTATATAGAAAGAAGCAGCCAGTGATATTGTCACAGAATTTACCAGAGAACAATTTAAGGGATCCTGATTATAATGAAAAATGTTGAGGTAGTATGTCCTGGGGACTTTGACATCTTAGTCACAACTGCTTTCTCAGTAGTTCTAGGTACGTAATTTTAATAATAGAGCCCACACAAGGCTTAGGATAAAGTTCATAGCAAATGGATGCTATTGTGACTTTAAGACACTTAAAAATGCATCTGTGTGATTATTGTTTAAAGGCAGAGATGCTAACTTGGGAAATCACATGATGCACGTATGGAATAGTAGCTATTCTGGGAGCTGGCCTTTTGCATGTGATTGTAATGAACATCTGTCCTTTTTAGCATATCTTCTATCAAATTGTCAAAGACAAGCAGTAGTTACATTTTGAAGTTGTGATGAAATTTTCAAAAGCTATGCAACATTTTCTGTATTACTCAAGATAGATTCTATAACCTTAAGGTTTGTTGAAAGAGGAAGCTAGTGTATTATAAAATCAGTTAAAATAAGAATGAATTTAGAATATAAAATAGCAGCAGCTCATAGACCTTAGAGAAGATTTAAGTTTTTATTAAAACTTGATATAAATAGAAACATTTATCAGTCTTCTTTCATGTAATGACATAAATATAATAGACTAGCACATAAACTTTCCCCTCTCTATTTGTAACCAAAAGAATTGCATAATCAGGCAGGAACCAGGAAGTAAAAATAATCAAAATTAAACCAAGTGGTCTGTTTTCACTACTCTAAGAAGAGTAAAAAATAAAGGTAAACACAGCCAGCAAGTTTCTTTATCAAATTTGAAAATTCTTTCCATGTCTGTTATACTTTAATAGCGTGATAAAAATGAATTTTTATTAAGGTTTTTTACTCAAGACCGTGCTTTTAAAAAAAATTAATTTTAAATTGTGGTTAAAAAAACAGAACATAAAATTTACCATTTAACCATTTTTATGTGTGACATACAGTAAACTGTGCACATTGTTGTACAACAGATGTCCAGAACTCTTTTCATCTTGCAAAACTGAAACTCTAGACCCGTGAAATAACAACTCCCCATTTTTCTTTCCTTCCAGCCTCTGGCACCTGCCATTTTACTTTCTATCTCTATGAATTTGACTACTCTAGGTATTTCCTATAAGTGGAATTATGCAGTATTTGTCTTTTTGTGACTGGCTTATTTCACTTAGCATAATGTCCTCAAGAACATTGCTATCATGTCATCCATGTGTAGGATGTGTCAGAATTTCCTTCCTACTTTATTCCTTTTTTACAATTGACTAATAGTCCATTGTAGAGATATACTACATTTTGTTTATTCATCTGTTGACATTTGGGTGGTTGCCACTTTTTGGATCTTATGTGTAATGCTGCTGTGAACATTCAGGTACAAGTTTGTTCTTGGAGTAATTCCACATGACAGAGTGGAATTAATGGGTCATATGGTAACTCCGTATAGTAACTTTTTAAAGAACTGTAAAAACTTTTTCAAAGCGATTATGTCATTTTATATTCCCAACAGCAAAGTATGAAGGTTCCAATTTCTCCACATCCATCACCAGTACTTCTTATTGTCCTCTATCTATCCATCTATTTGGTTTTCTGTTTGTTTTTGAAATGGAGTCTCACTCTGTCACCCAGGCTGAAGTGCAATGGTGACATCTTGTCTTACTGCAACCTCCGCTTCCTGGGTTTTTTGTTTGTTTTCTGTTTTTTTGTTTGTTTGTTTTTAGATGGAGTTTCACTCTTGTTGTCCAGGCTGGAGTGCAATGGCATGATCTCGGCTCACCGCAACCTCTGCCTCCCAGGTTCAAGCGATTCTCCCGCCTCAGCCTCCCAAGTAGCTGGGATTACACGCATGCACCACCACACCCGGTTAATTTTGTATTTTTAGTAGAGACGGGGTTTCTCCGTGTTGGTCAGGCTGGTCTCAAACTCCCGACCTCAGATGATCCACCCCCGTCAGCCTCCCAAAGTGCTGGGAGTAAGGTGTGAGCCACCATGCCCAGCCAGCCTCCTGTGTTTAAGTGCTTCTCCTGCCTCAGCCTCCTGAGTAGCTGGGGGGTTTTTTGTTCGTTTTGTTTTTTGTTTTTAATTTATTTATTTATTTATTTTTGAGAAGGAGTTTCGCTTTTGTTCCCCAGGCTGGAGTGCAGTAGCGTGATCTTGGGTCACTGCAGCCTCTGCCTCCCGGGTTCAAGCGATTCTCCTGTCTCAGCCTCCTGAGTAGCTAGGACTAGAGGCACACGCCACCACACCTGGCTAATTTTTGTATTTTTAGTAGAAATGGGGTTTCACCATGTTGGCCAGGCTGGTCTCGAACTCCTGACCTCAGGTGACCCGCCTGCCTTGGCCTCCCAAAGTACTGGGATTACAGGCATGAGCCACCGTGCCTAGAATGTTTGTTTTTGAGACGAAGTCTTGCTCTGTCACCCAGGCTGGAATGTAGTGACACTAACAGGGTTTATGGCAGCCTCGACCTCCTGGGCTCAAGCAATCCTCCTGCCTTAGCGTCCCATGTGGCTGAGACCGCAGGCATGTGCCACCACACTCAGCTAATTTTTTAATCTTTTGTAGAGACAAGAGTTTTATTATGTTGCCTAGGCTGGTCTTGAACTCCTGGGCTCAAGCAGTCCTTCTGCATCAGCCTCCCAAAGTGCTGGGATTACATAATAGGCATAAGCCATCACACCCAGCCTCCATTTTTTCTATTACAGCCAACCTGATAGATGTGAAGTACTGTGGTTTTGATTTGCATTTCATGTGTTTACATATCTTCTTTGACAAAATGTCTATTCAAAGTCCTTTGCCTACTTTTTTTTTTTTTCTTTTTTTTTTTGAGACAGAGTCTTGCTCTGTCACCCAGGCTGGAGTGCACTGGCGCAGTCTCAGCTCACTGCAACCTCTGCCTCCTGGGTTCAAACAATTCTCGTGCTTCAGGCTCCCAAGCAGCTGGGACAATAGGCATGCACCACCACACGTATCTAATTTTATATCTTTAGTAGAGATGGGGTTTCACCATGTTGGCCAGGCTGGTCTCAAACTTCTGGCCTCAGGTGATTCACCTGCCTCAGCCTCCCAAAGTGCTAGGATTACAGGTGTAAGCCACCATGCCTGGCCTCCTTTGCCTACTTTTAAACATATATATTTAATCTTGTTTTTTAAAAAATTGGCCGGGTGCAGTTGCTCATGCCTGTAATCCCAACACTTTGGGAGGCCGAGGCGGGCGGATCACCCGAGGTCAGGAGTTCAAGACCAACCTGGCCAACATGGCAAAACACTGCTCTACTAAAAATACAAAAATTAGCCAGGCACAGTGGCACGCACCTATAATCCCAGCTACTTGGGAGGCTGAGGCAGGAGAATCACTTGAACCCAGGAGGCAGAGGGTGCAGTGAGCTGACATCAGGCCACTACACTCCAGCCTGGGTGACAGAGTGAGACTTCATCTCAAAAAAAAAAAAAGAAATTGTGAGGGTTTATTTCTGAACTTCCCATTCTTTCCCATTGATGTATATCTCTATCTTTATGGCAGTACCACACTGTCTTGATTACCTTTGCTTTGGAATAAATTTTGAAATTGGGAGTTTCAGTCTTCCAACTTTGTTCTTCTTCCTCAGAATTTTTTTTTTTTTCTATTCTGGATCCTGTGCGTTTCCACACGAATTTTAAGAGCAGTTGGTCAGTTTCTGCAAAATGTTAGGGATTAATTGAATCTATAAGTCAGTGTGGGGAATGTTGTCATTTTAACAGTACTATATCTTCCAATCTGTTAATATAGGATGTCTTTCCGGTTATTTAGGTCTTCTTTCTTTTTTTCTTTTTCTTTTTTATTTTTTACTTTTCTTGAGATGGAGTTTTACTCTTGTTGCCCAGGCTAGAGTGCAATGGCGCAATCTCGGCTCACCGCAACCTCCACCTCCCAGGTTCAAGCGATTCTCCTGCCTCAGCCTCCCAAGTAGCTGGGATTACAGGCATTCACCACCACGCCCGGCTAATTTTGTATTTTAAGTAGAGACGGGGCTTCTCCATGTTGGTCAGGCTAGTCTCGAACTCCTGACCTCAGGTGATCCACCCACCTCAGCCTCCCAAAGTGCTGGGATTACAGGCGTGAGCCAAGGCACCTGGCTTTAGGTCTTCTTTCATTTATTTTTGACCATTTCTATAGTTTTCAGTTTTCAAGTCTTATATTTCTTTTGTTAAATTTATTTCTAAGTATTTTATTCCCTTTGATGCTATTATAAATATAATTATTCCCTTAATTTCATTTTCAGATTACCATTGCTAATGAACAAAAAATGGATTTTGTATATTGATCTTGTACCTTGCAATTTTGCTGAACTCATTTATTCATTCTAACAGTTTTTTTTTAATATAAAAAATACTATTTCTATATACAATACTATTTCTTTTCTTTTTTTTTTTTTTTTTGAGACAGAGTCTCACTCTGTCGCCCAGGCTGGAGGGCAGTGACGCGATCTTGGCTCACTGCAAGCTCCACCTCCCAGGTTCACGCCATTCTCCTGCTTCAGCCTCCTGAGTAGCTGGGACTACAGGCGCCTGCCACCATACCCGGCTAATTTTTTGTATTTTTAGTAGAGATGGGGTTTCACCGTGTTAGTCAAAATGATCTCTATCTCCTGGCCTTGTGATCCACCCGCCTCAGCCTCCCAAAGTGCTGGGATTACAGGCGTGAGCCACCATGCCTGGCCATACAATACTATTTCTATATACAAGATTACACCATCTGCAAATAGAGAGAGTTTTACTTTTTCTTTTCCAGTCTAGATGCCATTTCTTTTTCTTGCCTAATTGCCTTAGCTAGAACTTCCAGTACAATGTTGAGAAGTGATGAGAGTGGATATCCTTGTCTTGTTCCTGATCTTCAAGAGACAGTATTCAGTCTTTCACCATTAAGTATTATTTTAGCTGTGGGTTTTAAGTGGATGCCTTTTATCAGATTGAGGAAGTTCCCTTCTATTCCTAGTTTGTTGAGTGTCTTTACCATAAAAGGGTGTTGGGTTTTGTTCAGTGTTTTTCTGCATCTATTGAGAAGATCATAGATCAGTCTTGTCTTTTATTCTATTATTATGTTGTATATATTAATTGGCTTTCAAGTGTTAAACCAACCTTTCATTCCTAGGATAAATCCCACTTGGTTATGGTGTATTATCGCTTTTATATGTGCTGGGTTCAGTTTGCCAGGTTTTTTGTTTTTGTTTTTTGTTTTGTTGTTTTGTTTTGCTTTGTTTTGTTTTGTTTTGTTTGAGATGGAGTCTCACTCTGTCACCCAAGCTGGAGTACAGTGGCGCAATCTTGGCTTACCGCAACCTCCACCTCCTGGATTCAAGCGATCTCCTTCCTCAGCCTCCTGAGTAGCTGGGATTACAGATGCACACCACCATGCCCGGCTAATTTTTGTATTTTTAGGACAAGATGGGGTTTTGCCATGTTGCCCAGGCTGGTCTCTTAACTCCTGACCTCAAGTGATCCACCCACCTTGGCCTCCCAAAGTGCTGAGACTACAGGTGTGAGCCACCAGACGGGGCCTCAGTTTGCTAACATTTTCTTGAGAGTGTTTTGCTTCAATATGTATAAGATACATTGGTCTGTAGTTTTCTTATGTCTTTGTCTAGTTTCCTACCTTTTGATCTTTGCTTTGTTCCTTTTGATCATTTATTGCATAGAATGATCATATTTTTTTAACCTATTCATCCAACTTACTTTATGGAGCATCTGTTCTATGCCAGACGCTATTTTAGGCACTGGGAATCCCTTATAGAAAAGACAAAGTCCTTCTCTTATGGAGTTTATATGCTATGGAGTAAGACACAAAAAATTAAATGAGCCAGAAGATATCACATAGTAGTAAATTAATGTCTTGCCCACTTTAGATGAGATGCATAGGGCAAGTTTCTCTGAAGATGTGTCATTTACGCTGAGATATGATAAGAAGGAGCCATCCATAGACAGACATGTGAGAGAAGCATTCCAGACATAACATGCTATTAACTCATACAGAGTCCACAAGGTAGGAAAAAGTTCTTTGTGTTTGAGAACCAGCAGGATGGCCAGTGTGGCCATGGCAGAATCAGGGGAAAATGATATAAAGTGAGGTAGGAAGCCGGGCTCGGTGGTTCATGCCTGTAATCCTAGCACTTCCGGAGGCCGAGGCAGGTGTATCACCTGATGTCAGGAATTTGAGACCAGCCTGGCCAACATGGTAAAACCCCATCTCTACTAAAAATACAAAAAACTAGCTGGGCGTGCTGGTGGGCACCTGTAATCCCAGCTACTTGAGAGGCTGGGGCAGGAGAATCACTTGAACCAAGGAGATGGAGGTTGCAGTGAGCTGAGATCGTGCCATTGCACTCCAGCCTAGGGAACAAGAGTGAAACTCCGTCCCAAAAAACAAAACAAAACAAAAAAGTGAGGTAGGAAAAATGTGCCGAGTCCAGCTTATGGAGGGTTTTGTAGCTAGGATAAGGAAATTGCATTTTTTGTTTGTTTGTTTTTGTTTTCTTTGATGAAGTCTCACTCTGTCACCCGCTGGAGTGCAGTGGTGTAATCTCAGCTCACTGCAACTTCTGCCTCCCAGGTTCAAGTGATTCTCCTGCCTCAGCCTCCCGCATAGCTGAGATTATAGGCATGCACCACCACGCCAGCTAGTTTTTATATTTTTAGTAGAGACAGAGTTTCACCATGTTGGCCAGGCTGGTCTTGAACTCCTGACCTCACGTGATCCACCTGCCTGGGCCTCCCAAAGTGCTGGAATTACAGGCGTGAGCCACCGTGCCCGGCCTGTATTTTATTCTGAAAGTATGAGAAGACCTTGAAAGCTATTAAGCAAGGAAGGTGACATGAGCTGATCTGAATTTTAAAAGATCACTAACTTCAAGTAGAAAATGGATGGTGTAGGGGTTGTAGAATGGAAGCAGGCAGGTCAGTTGAGGAGGTCATTGTAGAGAGATGTTAGATGATGATGGCTTAGACTGGGACAATTGAAATAGAAATAGAGAAAAGTGAACAGCTACATGGCATTTTTTGTGGAAATAGAGTCAGTAAGACTTTCTGCAGGGTTGGGGGGAGTCACAGAAAGGGCTATTAGCGGTTACTTTCAGATTTTTTCATGAATTGAGTTAGAAAAGATTAAGGGAGAAGCAGACTTAGGTAGGGCAGGTCAAATGAAGAGTTCTGCTTTGTCCATGTTAAGTACCAATTGGACATCCAAGAGGAATTGTCAGGTAGGAGCTACATTTATGAGTCTGGCATTCCAGAGAGAGGTCAGGGCTATAGATAAAGATAAATAAAGATTTTGGAATCAATAATGTATAGGTCTCACCACCCCTTTCCACTCATACCTCCATCCCTCTGTGCTCTCTTGAGTTTCCCCCAACAGTCCTTTCTCAAGCTATTTTCTTACAGCTTCACATTTCTTCCAGATCAGGGAGTCTTCCCCCATTTTGTCATTCTCTGGAAACCTCTCTGTTATGGAACCTGCCCATACCACCTTTACCCCTCAGCCTTGCAATCGTCGCTTTTCATTTATGTATGAAAACATGCAATTACCCAGAGAAAGTAAAAGGGACGAGCAGGGGTGGGGGCAGATTTGGATACTAAAAGGAGCTGATGAAGCTCCTCTTCAGATTTAGGTCGTCTCTGAAGTCACTGCTAAGTGGTGGGGACGGTGGAGCCTGAAAAGAAAGTGGAATGGGGAGTTGGCACACAAGTGGGTTTGTTACTACTCTTTTTGAGGCCAAAGGGGTTTTTTGGTACCTTTCTTAGGGATATCATAGTTTGAGATACCATGAAAGACGTTCAGGCAGAGCCTTTTCAAGGAAATCACCTTGCTGTGGTCTTCACAGAGTCTAGTTAATAGAAGTTTTGCACTGGCTGGGTGTGGTGGCTCACTCCTGTAATCCCAGCACTTTGGGAGGCTAAGGTGGGAGGATGGCTTGAGCCCAGGAGTTCGAGACCAGCCCTGGCAATATAGTGAGATCTTGTCTCTACAGAAAACAACAATTTAAAAAAATAACTAGGCATGGTGGCACACCCCGGTAATCCCAGCTACTTGGGAAGCTATGGTGGGAGGATCACTTGAGCCTGGGAGGTCAGTGAGCTGTGATGGTGCCACTGCACTCCAGCCTGGGTGACAGAAAGAGGCCATGTCTCACACGCACACACTAAAAAAGTTTTATACTATGTAGGGCTGGGCACGCTGGCTCTCGCCTGTAATCCCAGCATTTTGGGAGGCTGAGGTGAGTGGATTACTTGGGGCCAGGAGTTTGAGACCAGCCTGGCCAACATGGTGAAACCCTGTCTCTACTAAAAATACAAAAAATTAGCCAGGAATGGTGGCGGGTGTCTATAATCCCAACTACTTGGGAGGCTGAGGCAGGAGAACCACTTGAACCTAGGAGGTGGAGGTTGCAGTGAGCCGAGATCACACCACTGCACTCCAACTTGGGCAACACAGTGAGACTCCATCTTAAAAAAAAAAAAAAAAGTTTTGTACTATCTAGGATGGTGGTTATAGTTGCACAACAGTGTGAATGTACTTAATGCCACTGGACTTAAACATTTTAAATGGCAATTTTATATTATGCTTTTTTTTTTTTTTTTTGAGACGGAGTTTCACTTTTGTTGCCCAGGCTGGAATGCAGTGGCATGATCTTGGCTCACTGCAACCTCCACCTCCCAGGTTCAAATGATTCTCCTGCCTCAGCCTCCTGAGTAGCTGGGATTACAGGCATGCGCCACCACTCCCGGCTAGTTTTGTATTTTTAGTAGAGACAGGGTGTCTCCATGTTGGTCAGGCTGGTCTCGAACTCCTGACCTCAGGTGATCTGCCTGCCTCAGCCTCCCAAAGTGCTGGGATTACAGGCGTGAGACACCACGCCTGGCCTATTGCGCATATTTTTACAATTGAATCCTAGGACCTAGAATATTTCTCTGGCCCCCAGACTGCCTCTTTTTCTGTTATAAAGGGATCCAGGACACCCAGATGCTAATCAGGAGCTCTTATGGGAGCCTAGAAAGCAGCTGCAGACTCTAGGGGTATCTTGACTTCTACCTGTGTAAGTACAGTTCTGTGTGACCAGCTAACTGGCCAGGAGACTGTGTCTCTGTTCTTGTCTGTATAATGCTACGTAAGTACTGCCAAATTCTTGGGCGTGAGGTTTCTCCTTGTGTCAGTATCTTGCAGACCATTTCCCCATTTGTTGATACTCATTCTTTAGTTTAATTAGAGGACAGTTGAGTGTTGTGCAGTTTTCTCCAGTTGCCCACGGTGGGGGAGGTGCGCTGGCTGTGGTGATGCAAGAGCAGCAGTTATCATGTAGGGTGGGCAGAAGGTCCCCAGTGATTGAAAGTTCACAGTTGCCTCAGCTACACACTTTTCTTTTTTGAGACAGGGTCTCACTCTGTCACCCAGGCTGGAGTGCAGTGGCATGATCATGGCTCTCTGCAGCCTCAAACTCCTGGGTTCAAGTGATCCTACCACCACAGCCTCCTGAGTAGCTGGGACTACAGGCATACACCACCATGCCCAGCTCATTTTTTAATTTTTTTTTTTTTTTTTTTTTTTTTTGAGACGGAGTCTCGCTCTGTCGCCCGGGCTGGAGTGCAGTGGCCGGATCTCAGCTCACTGCAAGCTCCGCCTCCTGGGTTTACGCCATTCTCCTGCCTCAGCCTCCGCAGTAGCTGGGACTACAGGCGCCTGCCACCTCGCCCGGCTAGTTTTTTGTATTTTTTTAGTAGAGATGGGGTTTCACCGTGTTAGCCAGGATGGTCTCGATCTCCTGACCTCGTGATCCGCCCTTCTCGGCCTCCCAAAGTGCTGGGATTACAGGCTTGAGCCACTGCGCCCGGCCCATTTTTTAATTTTTTTGTAGAGATGGGGCCCCACTATGTTGCCCAAGCTTGTTACACTTTTTAAATACTTAAGACCTGACAATATCATTTGAAACCAAATCATTCCATTTCACTCTCTTTATACCTTAAGGAAAACAGAGGCATCCTTTCATAGTCTTTGAGAGTCACAAAATTTGGGTGGCAAGAAATGAGGGTTGGCTAGACGTGGTTTCTCACACCTCTAATCCCAGCACTGGGGGAGGCGGAGGAGGGTGGATCACTTGAGGTCAGGAGTTAAAGACCAGCCTGGCCAACATGGTGAAACCCCATCTGGCCAGGCGCAGTGGCTCACGCCTATAATCCCAGCACTTTGGGAGGCCGAGGCGGGTGGATCACCTGAGATCAGGAGTTCGAAACCAGCCTGGCCAACATGGCAAAACTCTGTCTTTACTAAAAATTCAAAAATTAGCCAGATGCGATGGTGCACACCTGTAATCCCAGCTACTTGGGAGGCTGAGGCAGGAGAATCACTTGAGACCAAGAGGCAGAGGTTGTGGTGAGTCAAGATCACACCACTGCACTCCAGCCTCAGCAACAGAGTGAGACCCCGTCTCAAAAAAAAAAAAAAAAAGAAACCCATCTGTACTAAAAATACAAAATTGCCGGGTGTGGTAGCTCATGCCTATAATCCCAGCACTTTGGGAGGCCGAGGTGGGTGGATCACCTGAGGTCAGGAGTTTGAGACCAGCCTAGCTAACATGGTGAAACCCCGTCTCTACTAAAAATACAGAAATTAGCTGGATGTGGTGGTGGGTGCCTGTAATCCCAGCTGCTTGGGAGGCTGAGGCAGGAGAATCACTAGAACCGGGGAGGCGGAGGTTACAGTGAGCTGAGATCACGTCATTGCACTCCAGCCTGGGCAACAAGAATGAGACTCTGTCTCAAAAAAAAAAGAAAAAAAAATTAACCAGGTATGGTGGCACGCTCCTGTAGTCCCAGCTACTTGGGAGGCTGAGGCACGAGAATCGCTGGAACGCAGGAGGCAGAGGTTGCAGTGAACCGCGATCATGCCTCTGCACTCTGGCCTGGGCAATGGAGCGAAACTCTGTCTCAAAAAAAAGAAAGAAAGAAAGAAATGAGGGTGACTCTGCAGAAGCCCCTCTGAGTGAAAGGGCAGTGGAGATGGCCCACAGCGTGCGGAGCTGCTGGCGTTCATGCCGAGCCATGGGCCCTGGCAGAGCTGGTCCTGAAGGTTCAGCAGCTGTTTGGCATAAGCCACTTCAATCCCCTGGCAGTGAGTTTGGAGAATCTTTTAGCTTCGCTCCTAAAGGTAGATTCCAGGTACTCTCAGAAGAATGATAAAGGGGCCGGGCGCGGTGGCTCAAGCCTGTAATCCCAGCACTTTGGGAGGCCGAGAGGGGATAGAGGTAGGACCCCCCCATGGAGATCGACCATCCTGGCTAATCGGTTAAAACCCGTCTCTACTAAACATACAAAAAAACTAGGCCGGGACGAGGGGCCCTGTTATCCCAGTACTTCCCCGGGGCTGAAGGACAGCGGAATGGCGGTGAAACCCGGGAGGCGGAGCTTGCAGTGAGCTGGAGCGGCCCGCTGCACTCCGCTGGGCGGCAGAGCAGACTCGTCTCAAAAAAAAAAAAAAAAAAAAAAAGAAGAATGATAAAGGGAGGGAGAAACAGGGCAGATGAATGAGAAAAAAGCTAGAAAAAGATTTGGATTGATGTTAGACAATAATGAGAGCTCTTTGTGGGTTTATTTATGTACAGTGCTAATACCTTGACTTGGCTGTTATTTAGGACCTTCCCTCCTCCCCTGATTACCTTCCAAAATGACACACACATACACCCCAGAGCAATTCAGAGCTCTGGTCTGGAAAATCTTCCCACTGAGGCGTCAGTGGCTTGCCCTGTGATGACAGGTTTAATGATTTTCTATCTCTGCATTCCACTGGGACCACCAACCCAGAAGCCACGCCCTACTGACCGGGTTAGCCAGAGCCTGAGACTAAGCGTGAGCAGTACAGAAGGCAGTACCAGTGCAGGTGCCAGCAGAGCTGCGTTTTGCTTTAAGTGAAACGCTCTGGTTGGCTGTGTGGCCATGTCCATGTTGCTTGCCCTCTCTGTAATTCAGAGTCCCAAATTATAAAATGGGACTGATGGTTCTTGTCTCCTAGAAATGTCATGAGAACAGAGTAAATTATTGGTCTTCTGCTTTTTTTTTTTTTTTTTTTTTTTTTTGAGGTAGGATTTCCTAGGCTCTGTTATACCAGAGAAGAAAATGTCCTTAGAAGACATTTAATCAGAGAATAAACAGAGAGAAGGCAAACTTGCTCACAACCTGCCTTGTAGTCTCTTATATATCTCCTTCCAGAGAAGTCCAAGGGAATCTTCAGTAATTTCTGGCCAGCAACCTGGAGTAGGAGGTGGAGGTGATGTATTTTTCTTTCTTCCAGTTTCCCTTTCCAGTCTGATCTCTCTTTGAGTGACATTGATTGGGGTGGGCCAAGGGTCATGGGTGAAAACAATGTCCCCACTGCCTATTGGATAATGCACCCATCAGCCTGCCCTCTCTGTGGGCAAAGCACCAGCCTTTGTATTGATGTGTGTTTAATTGTTTAAAGGCTGCCCCGCTGGCTCAGTGCCCCCTACTGGTCTCTATCTGTAGCAAAGAGCACACAGCCAGAGAGCAGCAGTCACTGAGGGCCAGGGCCAGGGCATTACCAGGCTTCCCAGTCACCTGCCTGCAGTGCCCAGGAACTCACTGTCAACTCCTTGTCCTTATGAAAGTTCCTCAGGTTCTCCTTTTCATGATTGTGTTAATCTCCTGTTGTAACAAATCACCACAAATCCAGTGGCTTAAAACAACATGAATGCATGATCTTCCATTTCTGGAGGCCAGAAGTGCAAAGTGGGTCTCACAAGGCTAAAATCAAGGTGCTGGCTTGGCCGTGTTTCTTCTGGAGGCTCTAGAGGAGGAGCCATTTCCTTTTCTTTCCCAGCTTTTAGGGGCTGCCCATATTCCTTGGCTTATGGCCTCTTCCTCGTCTTCAAAACAGGCTCCAGCCTGTTTCGATCAGCTCGTGTCCTCCCCAACCCTGACCCTCCTGCTTTCTTCCTGTAAGAATCTTATATTAAGTTGGGCCCCAGCCCTGTCTGTTCTTGGGTTTCTAAGGATTTCTCAGGAACGGGAGTGCCGTTCCTTGTCAGCTGGGAGCCAGTGGGATAAATGCATTGATTAGGAAGTTTCCTGAGGACAGGAGGCACCCAACCTTACAGGCCTTTGACACCCTCCCCCACAAAGCAGTTGATGACCAGTGAGAGGATAGAGAGTCCAGAAATAAAAAGAAGCAGGACCCCATATGTCTGGATTATAAGAAACTCAATTGATAAGGGTGAGAGCAGGCAAACTGGCTGACGTCACACACAAGCAGCCTGATCGACAACATTCTCCCTTGCCCTAATTCTGGAATCACTTCACCAAAGTGACACCATGCTTTCCATCTCTTAATGCCTTTATTTTTAGTTTGGGGTATTTTCTATTGTTTGAAGGTTGCCTTGCAACCCGTTCGCCTGGAGGGTTTAAACAATATAGAGTTTCTTTGCTGAGCAGCAACAGTAGCCAAGAGAGACTGAATATAAACTTTTAAGTCTATTTTCTCAGGGTTTCTCCATCAGGAATGGTTTTAAACAAGAGCGCACGCCCCCGGCTTGCCTCTCCCTGGGGGAGGGGAGAAGGGTGGCTGATGGAGAACATTTTGTGTTCTCTTATCTTTCATCCTAGTGGAAGGGGATAAGCACCAGAATAGGAAAACAAAATATCTGGCTATTAATATACCCTAAGTCCTCCAGCACATGGATTGGGTTTGTTTATTTGTGAAAGGGAAGGATGCTTTTCTCTGACCTTCGTAAGCGCTCCTGCCAGCTGGGAGGGACCTGGCAGAGGGGGTGCCCTCCATAAGGTGGAAGGGGCCAGGGGACCAGGGCCTAGCTTCCTAGGAAAAGAGAAAACCCTCAGACTTTTCTCAAGAAAAGTAGGTTTTCAGGATCAGCCTGCTTCAAGCCCCAGCAGTGTCATCCAGGAAAAAAAAAAAGAGAGAGAGAGAAAGAGAGAGAGCAAGCAGGAGAATTTCTCACACAAGAGCCAGAGTGTCCCCACCTCCCCACCAGACGTGTATCTCTGTCACCCTGTTTGTACCTAACCTGGGGAACCAGAGAACTGGGTAGCCTTGCCAGAAGAAAGAACACACAGGTTCCTCAAGACACCCACTTATATGGCAGTGAGCAAGGCTAAAAAAGGAGTGCTCCCCTGCCCCAGAGGACAAAGGCTGGCAAGAGGAAGGCACACAACACCGCCCAGCTCAGGCTCCGCACCATCCTTCTGTTTTCCTCAGACCCTGTAAGTGGTTTGAACCAAGGAGTGCCCCAGGGTAGGTCATCGTTTTCTGGGCAGCTAGTTAATGATAAGCTTTCTACTGGGAAGGAGCCAGAAGGAGAGGCTTCCTCAGGGGTCAGGAGCAGGCAAGGCCTACAAGCCCCACACCTGCTGTGTCATGTCAGAGGTGCCAGAGCACCCTTTGACTGCCTGAAGAGGTCTCGGCTTGCCACCCACCAAGGTCAGGTCGCCTCAGGTCCCCGGGGAGGTTTGACTAGCCAAGAGCCCCAGGCAGAGGCACCATGAGAGGAGAGCAGCATTGGCAGGGCCTGCCCTCTCCCAGAGCAAACAGGGACAAAGGTTGGTGTACTCACAGCTACCTCTCCCATCCTGCCTGTGCCTGCCCGCCACGCCAGATACTCCAGGTTGTCCCGGCATTGCTACATTAAGCAGGAATCTGTCATCTCTGCCTGCTGCGTCACTCATTACCCCAGATCCAATTCCCAGGCAGCGAAAGTTGGGGCATCAGAGCAGCAGAGAAGGCTTTGGCATTCAGGAGCTTTAAAACAGAAAAGCCGTCATGTCTGTACCTGTTCAGTGGGGAGCCAAAGGTGTTTATTGTGCGTGTTGTGATGCTATCATGAAAGTATGCATGAGAGGAAATAATTTGTAAGCTTGCTCCCCTGCCTGTCTGGAAAAGTGGGGCCCTCTGTGTAAACCCCAGCTCTGCAGGCATTCTGAGAGCTTGAACATTCCTTGTGACTATTTCTTATACTACATTTCACTGCCACTCCAGTGTGTTTGAATTTGTCTCTGCGCCAGCAGGTCGGAGTACCCATTGGGATTCTCTGTGAGAATTCAAACAAGTTGGAGGCCGCTGAGGTTGCCAAGTGCGACCAGGTCTGGCACAGACTTGGCATGAGAGAGAGCAGGAGCAAGAAGGCTTGGACATCATGAATCACTGAAGCCCTGGCCCATAGCCTTCTTGTTTGGGATTAGTATAGAAGTGTTGTTTCTCCTTTTTTATACCTGAGAATGGCCTTCAGCCGCTGAAATGATGATATTTATCGAGGTAGTAGTATACTAAGAACTCTGAATGGATGATCTCATTTACCTCCCACCTCAAACCCATGCTCAGAGATACAGATGAGGTCCCATGCTCAGAGACTTTGAGTAACATGCTTAAGGTGACCTCCGACATACATCTGCAGTTATTTTGTTTGTTTGTTTATTCGTTTGAGATGGAGTCTCTCTCTGTTGCCCAGGCTGGAAGGCAGTGGCGCAATCTCTGCTTGCTACAAACTCTGCCTCCCGGGTTCAAGCAATTCTCCTGGCTCAGCCTCCTGAGTAGCTGGGATTACAGGCATGCACCACCACGCCTGGCTAATTTTGTATTTTAGTGGAGATGGGGTTTCACCATGTTGACCAGGCTGGTCTCAAACTCCTGGCCTCAAGTGATCCAACCACCTCAGCCTCCCAAAGTGCTGGGACTGCAAACATGAACCACCTTGCCTGGCCTCATCTGCAGATATGACTCGCTAGCACCCTATTCTGAAAGAAGAGGAAGAAAGAAGACGAGGATAAGTATTTCTGAGGGCTGTAGTTGTGTACTGGTTTCTTAGAAGCTAGGGCCCTCCTGATTTATATTCCATGGGGCCGTCTGAGGAAGTTGTTTAGCTTTTGAGGTGATAGATGAGGGCTGGGTCACTTCTGTTTGCAGAGCGTGGGCTGAAGGGTAAGTCAGGACATTTCTCCTCTGGTCCCCATCAGGGACTCACAGGCTGACTCCTGTGGCTGTGTTTATATCATCATTTTTAAGGCATCGGTACCAGCATAGCAGCTCTAAGCTCCCTCTTCCTTTTGCTGTCCTCCACGTGGAAAGAAGCCAAATGGGAGAACTTCCCCAACCATTTCCCCTTGGTGCAGCTGGTACCAGCTTGAAACCTAAGACACATAGCACTGCAGCCCGGCCGAAGCGTGGCTAATCCGTGTTTCTTTAAACACAGCAGGAAGCTGCTCTGTGGCCTGGTGTCAGGAACCATCTCAGGGCCATGGCTGTTTTGCTTCCTTGGTTTGACCCCAAGGGGTCAGCTGGCAGGTGAAGCCAACACTGACTCTGTAGACGGGGACTGTCAGTAGCAGCTTACGGAAGACAGGGAAGAGGATGTCTGGGATTTGAGTCTTTTACTCAGGGCCTTTTCTGGAAAAGCAGTCTCTTTGGAAAAGGAGGATGATAGATGTGCGCCGTGAGAGGGAAGTGTCAGTCCAGTGCCGTGTCCCATCCCGACAGGTGGCCTCTAGTTGCCATCAGTGCCCTTCGCCATGCCTTCGTCCTGGGGGTGGCCTGCAGTGTTGGTAGGGGACCCTGCCTTTCCTGGCCATCCCCATAGGCCACAGGCCCCTCCAGTCTGCTGCTCCTGCATGGTGCCCAGAGCCTGGTTCCACGCTGCCAGGCACCTCTGTCCGTCACATCAGCTGCACACATCAGCTCTGCCCCGCTCTGTGTTTCCGAATTATTCTCACTGGCAACCAGCACCAGCTCTGCCCTCCCAGTGTCCTGATATCCTCTGGTTAATAAGCAACTCACATAAAGACACCAAGAGCTGTTGCAAGTGGTAGAGAAAAGCCGCAGCTCTCTGAATACAGTCCAAGAAGCCCTGGACTTGGCCCAAGAACTTGGTGGCTGTTTCTGTTCTCCGCCCCTTGGTAGCCTTCCTCATGGGGTATAGAAGGGAGAGAAGCTTGAATCCTCACTGTGAGGCATAGAAGACTACAAGGCAGTGAGGGGCTTATTAGTCAACAAGAGACTCTTGTTGAAGCCGAGGACGCTTCCTGGAGGAATCCTCTTTTCTAAAAGAAAACAAATTCCTGCCCTTTATTCTTTCAAATCTACTTCTAGAAAAGTCTTAGGGTTCCTGTTAATTCAAACACCAATCTCCCACCTTCCCTCTCTCCTGTCTCTATGAGCAGCCTGGGTGGCACACTTCCTACCCACCCGCTCACTCCCTCCATCTCCTATCCTGTTTTATCCCCTGAGATTTGGAGATGTCCCTGTGGAAGGGGACAGTGGGGAGTGTGTGCCAGATCTCCCCCGCCCATTGTCACCTTGGTCTGAATCCAACCCCACAATGGGAGCTGGAGCCATCTCCCTGCATCTCCCTGGGCCTGCCCATTGTCAAGGTCCTGGTCACCTTTGAAGCCTCCTGCAGGGATCCCCAGTGCCAATGGAGCCTTTTCCGAAGCCCAGTAGCATGACATTTTAGACTTGGAAATCCCTAGACAAATAAATCTCACTTAATCCTCACCAAGTTGGCCCCCAGTAGAGACAATTGCTTAGCCAAGTTTATCAGGTACCACTAGTTCTTGCAGCAAACATTCCTTCTGTTCCAGGCATTGTGCTCGGGTTGGCAATACAGGATAAACAAGACAAGGTCCCTGTCCTTGCTGAGCAACCAGATCATCAGAAGAGACACACATAAAACAGAGGGGCCTGCTCATTTTGCATGCCTTGTACCCAACATTTCTCCACTCTCCCAGGCTCTCCAAGTCCCTATCTCTTGCCATTTCCCAGCTCTGTAATGTAAATGGTTTACTGTATGCCTCAGGCTCCTCATCTGTAAAATGGGGTTATTAATAGTATACCTCGCCTGGGGGCGGTGGCTCATGCCTGTAATCCCAGCACTTTGGGAGGCTGAGGTGGGCGGATCATGAGGTCAGGAGTTGGAGACCAGCCTAACCAACATGGTGAAACCCCATCTCTACTAAAAATACAAAAATTAACTGGGCATGGTGGCGCGCGCCTGTAATCCCAGCTACTCAAGAGGCTGAGGCAAGAGAATCACTTGAACCCAGGAGGCAGAGGTTGCAGTGAGCCAAGATCACGCTACTACACTCCAGCATGGGCAACAGAGCGAGACTCCATCTGAAAAAAATAAAAATAATAGTATCTACCTCATAGGGGCGCTGTGAGAATTTAATGAGATACTATATTTTAAGGCACATAGCAGTGCCTGGTGAGTAGGGCTAAGTCAGCATTGGCTGCTGTTATTTTCTCCTGAGGATAATATTTGCCAGGGAGAGCAGTGGAATCAGGCAGAACTGAACTGCAATTCTGTTTCCCCACACATTAACAACTGTATTCTTTTGGGCAAAACAATCTCTCAGCATCAGCGTCCTAGGTAAAAACAAACTACTTCATAGGAATAAATTCAGGCCAGCCAATCACGGTGGCTCACGCCTGTAATCCCAGCACTTTGGGAAGCTGAGGTGATTGGATCACTTAAGGTCAGGAGTTTGAGATGAAGCTGGCCAACATGGTGAAACCCCGTCTCTACTAAAAATACAAAAATTTGCCGGAAATGGTGGCACATTCCTGTAATCCCAGCTACTTGGGAGACTGAGATGGAAGAATTGCTTGAACCCGGGAGGCGGAGGCTTCAGTGAGCCGAGATTGTGCCACAGCACTCCAGCCTGGGTGACAGAGCAAGACCCTGTCTCAAAACAAACCAAACAAAACAAACAAGCAAAAAAGAAGAAATTCAGGTTGAGCACATTGGCTCACACCTGTAGTCCCAGTACTTTGAGAAGCTGAGGCAGGGGGATCGAGCCCAGGACTTTGAGACCAGCCTAGGCAACATGGTGAAACCCCATCTCTAAAAAAAGTACAAAAATTAGCCGGGCATGGTGGTGAGTGCCTGTAGTCCCAGCTACTCGGGAGGCTGAGGCAGGAGGATTGCTTGAACCCAGGAGGCAGAGGGTTGCAGTGAGCCAAGATCGTGCCACTGCCCTCCAGCCTGGGCGACAGAGCAAGACTCCGCCTCAAAAAAAAAAAAAAAGAAATAAATTCAGGCTGAGTGTGGTGGCCTGAACTCAGGAGTTCAAAACCAGTCTGGGCAACATAGCAAGACCTCATCTCTACTAAAAAAAAAAAAAAAAAATTAGCTGAGTGTGATGGTGTGTACCTATCGTCCCAGCTACTTGGGAGGCTGAGGTGGGAGGATCACCTGAGCCTGGGAGGTTGAGGCTGCAGCCGTGATTGTGCCACTACAGCCTGGGCAGCAGAGTAAGACCGTGTCTCAAAAAAAAAGAAAAAAGGAAAAACAGAATACATTCGCTGTTCTATGTGAATACGTGAAAGTACCAAACACATAGCAAGAGCTCAGCGCATGCAGCCTCCTGGGACTTTCTGAGGCTCTGAGGACCCAAGCCGCCATGAAAGCAGAGGAGACTCAGAATCCAGTGCCCCCGCTAGGAAGTGGCCCCCATTCCCCAGGTTAGTCCCAGAAGGTGGACCC
This sequence comes from Rhinopithecus bieti, assembly GCF_001698545.2. Taxonomy (NCBI): domain Eukaryota; kingdom Metazoa; phylum Chordata; class Mammalia; order Primates; family Cercopithecidae; genus Rhinopithecus; species Rhinopithecus bieti. The sequence continues at coordinate 177,859 of NW_016806995.1, read as the reverse complement.
TCCATGATTCGGTCCTCATTCTCCCAGAGAAGTGTGTTCGTGATCCACTGTGTCCCCTCCCTCTGTCCTCTGTGCCTCTGTACTAAGTACCAGGAGGCCCTCGTCCTGTCCACACTCAGCCATCGCTCTGCCGGAGATACACATGCAGCTCCTCTAATCTTTCCCCACAGCTCAGCCACCCCACTCCCCTCACCTCCATTCCATCTCTTGTTCCCCTTGCTCCTTAATCAAATTAAGAGAAAGAAGAGGATTTAGATAGGGTTGCTAAATATATTTCTGTTTAGGGGAGGGAGAAAAAGAGAAGAGTTTGGAGGAGGAGATAGAGTGTGAAATTCCTTAATGGAATGTGCTCTGAGAGCCTACTTTCTCCAGAATAACCCATGCAATCACCTATCTGGATAGAGTTTTCTCTTTGGCAAAGTGCTTTCACATACATTATCTCATTAAGATATGGGCCGGGGTGGCAGAGTGCCCACTCCCCGGAAAGGTCTGCCGAGGCCATTGGGCCTCATGAGTTGGCCTGACCCTGGTCTATATATTTCACAGGACACCCTGGCCCCAAAGGGATGACTCGGCTTTCTGTGGAGCATGACACCAGCAGCCGGGCCGCTCACGTCTGGAGGTCACGGTTTCCCTCTGTGTGTTCTCCCGACAGCAGATTCTAGATCTTTTTTAAAGTTTTACTTTTGAAAAACCAGAAGAGTGCTTATTTTAGAAATCTTTGAAAATACATTAAAGAATAAAGGAGAAGAATCATTCATAATCTACAATTTAGTATTTGGGGCAAAACAATCTCTTTGTTTTTGAAATGCACGCATGTATTCATGCATATGTGTGTAGGTTGGAAGATGGGGTTATAGGCACACACATTGTATCTTGCTTTTCTATTTAATTCATTATTTTTGTGTTCCAGTTCATAAAAAGTTCTTCTGAAATGTTATTTTAAAATAGCATGAATTACAAGGGCCGGGCACAGTAGCTCATCTCCGTAATCCCAGCACTTTGGGAGGCCAAGGCGGGCAGATCACCTGAGGTCAGGAGTTCAAGACCAGCCTGGACAACATGGTGAAACCCCGTCTCTACTAAAAATATAAAAATTAGCCAGGCGTGGTGGCATGTGCCTGTAGTTGCACCTACTTGGTAGGCTGAAGCAGGAGAATTGCTTATACCCGAGAGGCAGAGTTGCAGTGAGCCAAGATTGTGGCACTGCACTCCAGCCTGGGCAACAGAATGAGACTCTGTCTCAAAAAAAAAAAAAAATTACCTGGGCATGGTGGCACATGCCTGTAATTCCACCTCCTTGGGATGCTGAGGCACAAGAATCACTTGAACTAGGGAGGTAGATGTTGTAGTGAGCCAAGATCATGCCACTGCACTCCAGCCTGGGTGACTGAGTTAGACTCTGTCTCAAAAA
>NW_016806995.1:169665-175682 GCF_001698545.2 Rhinopithecus bieti | reverse complement strand
TCTGTTCTGCATTTTCTTCTCTCTCCCTCTCTCCTGGGATGCTAAGTTATGAGACTATCAGGCATAAATGTTTGCAATTGAAATGGCTGATATGAATAGACAAATCCATCAGGGTAGGAGGGTGACTGAGAAAGAAACTGGTTGGCCATTTCTGTCATCATGGTTTCCCTTGGAGCAATGGCTGCCAACCATCATATGTTTTCTGAAGTGTGGGATGATTGCAGTGGATGATATTATTTTGGGCAAATTCTCTCCCCATTGTAAATGGAACCTTGGCAAACTGAAAATGATTTCGTGAACAAGATTTGTAAAGTCAGCTCCACTGTTTGCCCCATGATATAGTTTGGATATTTATCAGTGCCGAAATCTCATGTTGAAATGTAATCCCCAATGTTGGGGTGAGGTGGGGTCTGGTGGGAGGTGGTTGGATCATGGGGTAGATCTCTCACGAATGGTTTAGCACCATCCCCTTGGTGCTTTCCTCACGATAACGAGTTCATGGGTGATCTGGATATTTAAAAGTGTGTGGCAGCCAGGTGTGGTGGCTCATGCCTGTAATCCCAACACTTTGGGAGGCCAAGATGGGTGGATCACCTGAGGGGAGTTCGAGACCAGCCTGGCCAACATGGTGAAACCCTATATCTACTAAAATACAAAATTAGATGTGCGTGGTGGCACATGCTTGTAGTCCCAGCTACTTGGGAAGCTGAGTCAGGAGAATCACTTGAGCCCTGGAGGCGGAGGTTGCAGTGAGCTGAGATGGTGCCACGGCACTCCAGCCTGGGTGACAGAGCGAGACTCCGTCTCCAAAAAATGGTGTGTGGCACCTCCCATCCCTGCTCCTGCTTTCACTGTGTGGTGTGCCTGCTTGCCGTTTACCTTCTGCCATGAGTAAAAGCTTCCTGAGGCCTCCCTAGAAGTAGATCCCAGCATTATGCTTCCTGTACAGCCTGCAGAACAGTAAGCCAATTAAGCTTTTCTTCTTATAATTTCCCAGGCTCAAGTATTTCTTTATAGCAGTGCAAGAATGGCCTAATACACCTCACATGCCCACTAAGCAGCATCTGACTTTCTGGAAGCTTCTTTGGTGTCCCTTCCTCAGTAAGGCATGTGTAACTTTTCTTCATCTTTCCCTCATCCCCTGGTCCCAATATACTAGATGAAGAGGAAGACGCAGTAGCATCGGAGAGGAAAGGAAAGGAGGAAATGGAGGTCAGAGTGGAAGCAGGTGTGAGAGGGTCCAGCAGAAGAAAACATGGCTGCCAAAGTGTTTGTGTCCATTGGCAAGTTTGACCTGGCCTTAGCTGTTGCAGGAGGCGTGGTGAACTCTGCCTTATATAATGTGGATGCTGGGCACAGAGCTGTCATCTTTGACTAGTTCCGTGGAGTACAGGACATTGTGGTAGGGGAAGGGACTCAATTTCTCATCCCATGGATACAGAAACCAATTATCTTTGTCTGCCGTTCTCGACCACGGTCATGTGCCAGTCATCACTGGTAGCAAAGATTTACAGAATGTCAACATCACACTGCGCATCCTCTTCCCGCCCGTGGCTAGCCAGCTTCCTCACATCTTCACCAGCGTTGGAGAGGACTATGATGAGCGTGTGCTGCCGTCCATCATGACCGAGATCCTCAAGTCAGTAGTGGCTCGCTTTGATGCTGGAGAACTCATCACCCAGAGAGAGCTGGTCTCCAGGCAGGTGAGCGATGATGTTACAGAGCGAGCAGCCACCTTTGGGCTCATCCTGGATGATGTGTCCTTGACACATCTGACCTTCGGGAAGGAGTTCACAGAAGCGGTGGAAGCCAAACAGGTGGCTCAGCAGGAAGCAGAGAGGGCCAGATTTGTGGTAAAAAAGGCTGAGCAGCAGAAAAAGGCAGCCATCATCTCTGCTGAGGGCGACTCCAAGGCAGCTGAACTGATTGCCAACTCACTGGCCACTGCAGGGGACGGCCTGATCAAGCTGCGCAAGCTGGAAGCTGCGGAGGACATTGCATACCAGCTGTCACGTTCTCGGAACATCACCTACCTGCTGGCGGGGCAGTCCGTGCTCCTCCAGCTGCCCCAGTGAGGGTCCACCCTGCCCGCACCTCCATGGGCTGACTGGGCCATAGCCCCGATGATTCTTGACATCGCCTTCCTTCTGCCCCCACCCCAGAAATCACTGTGAAATTTCATGATTGGCTTAAAGTGAAGGAAATAAAGGTAAAATCACTTCAGAAAAAAAAACAATTCCATTTGATAGGTGGGAATCCTCTCTCTGAGTTGATTTACATTTTCTTGATTACTAGTGGGGTTGAATTTTTATATCATGCATGTATTAGGCAGTTGTAGATCCATGAGTAATTATCACAGAGAGCAATGTCATCATTCCTGTTAGCACTTGTGTGTGTGTATGTGTGTGTGTGTGTGTGTGCGTGTGTTGATTTTTAGTTTCTCTGTTTTTATTTTATTTTGAGATGGAGTCTTGCTCTGTCACCCAGGTTGGAGTACAGTGGCATGATCTTGGCTCACTGCAGCCTCCACCTTCCAGGTTCAAGCAGTTCTCCTGCCTCAGCCTCCTAAGTAGCTGGGATTACAGGGATACGCCACCACACCCAGCTAATTTTTGTATTTTTAGTAGAGATGGGGTTTTGCCACATTGGCCGGGCTGGTCTTGAACTCCTGACCTCAGGTGATCCGCCCACCTCGGCCTCCCAAAGTGCTGAAATTACAGGGATGAGTCACTACACCCAGTCCTGAGTTTCAGTCTGGACAAGGCTACTTTAGGGGTGCATCATGGAGGGGAAGAATGTTTTCAGATTCAGCATTTCCCGCAGAACCTCAGTCTTAATGAGGACTGTGTCCCTGTGGCCCCTCCTTCCTCCCTCTCACCTGCAACCATACTGTGTGGCTCTTGCAGAATTGCCCCACCTCAGAGGAAAGGTCAGAGATTGAGATTTCCCTTAAACAGAAGCTCAAATGTGCACTGTCAGGCTGTCCTGGAGATAGTACAGTTTTATTCAGGAAGTACCAAGCCAAGCCAGCCGGCCCATGTCCTCTGCTTTCTCTTCTCAGGACACTTACATTCCTTTTTTCTCAGGGGAAGTGAGAGTGGGATGGGGGCCAGAAGAAGAAACTTGCTTCCCCATGAGGCCTGTGGTGGAGGCAGCATGGACTTCCCTGCTGAGCTTCTGACTGGGCTCCCCTGACTGAGGAGCCCTGGGGTCCTTGGAGCCAGCGAGGAATGCACTTTCATCTCCAGGAGGTTACACAATCACCTTCATGTGCCTGGAGCATCGGGAGGGCAGAAAGTGCAGCCCCCGAGCTGAGGAGAAGCAGGTGCTGGCTGGTTAGTCACTGCATCCTCACTGCTGGCCCCAGCTGCCATCCAGATGGATGGTGCCCACTCCTTTGGGGTGGGGCTCCTGCCCCACTGCACTGCAGTTACCCTGTCCTGCCAGCTGCTCCAGGAACACCGAATGCCTCCTTCCCAGGCTTCCCATCAGCTTGCACCTCTCCCTGTCACTGAAGAACTTGGTACTCTCCCTTCTAGGGACTCTCTCCGAGGCCAAACTCACATTTCCCTGCTTCTTCCACTTAAGATCTTTCTTTCTCTTGGATCTTTGGCCCATATACTGGACATTCAGTTCTGTCGCCCAGGATGGAGTACAGTGGTGTGATCTCAGCTCACTGCAGCCTCCATCTCTTGGGTTCAAGCTATTCTCATGCCTCAGCCTCCCAACTAGCTGGGATTACAGGCATGCACCACACCTGGCTAATTTTTGTATTTTTAGTAGACACAGGGTTTCACATTGTTGGCAAAGCGGGTCTTGAACTCCTGGCCTCAGGTGATCCACCCACTTCAGCCTTCTAAAGTGCTGGGATTACAGGCGTGAGCCACCGCGCCCAGCCTGGACATTCAGTTCTATCAGATCTTCCCTGAGTGGAAGTGGAGGGGACTTCAAATCCCTGCAGTTTGGGAAAATGGAGAAGGTGGAAGCCGGCCTTGGGAATGGACAGGAGAACATTTCCTTAGCCCTTGGACTCCTGAGTGTCTTACAGCAGGATCCTGTTTTCAACTCTGTCCCCTACTGAGTCCCCTTTCAAAAGGCCCCCTTGTGTTCTTGTGGGGTGTCCCAGCCCAAGATGGGGTGGGGTGGGGTGGGGTGGGTGTTCCACTCCATGAAAAGGTTGGCCATTTGAAGGAACGGGAATGATGAGGTGCGGCAGGAAGCTAAAGGTGGCCCTCCACTTTTGCTGAGAGAGCTTCAGTGGCCTCAAAGACAAGCATCAGCCGGGTACGGTGACTCACGCCTATAATCCCAGCACTTTGGGAGGCCGAGGCGGGTGGATCACCAGGTCAGGAGTTCCAGACCAACCTGATCAACTTGGTGAAACCCCGTCTCTACTAAAAATACAAGAATTAGATGGGCGTGGTGGCGCATGCCTGTAATCCTAGCTACTCAGGAGGCAGAGGCAGGAGAATCATTTGAACCCGGCGGGAGGAGGTTGCACTGAGCCGAGATCACGTGACTGCACTGCAGCCTGGGCAACATGAGTGAAACTCCATCTCAAAAAAAAAAAAACAAGCATCCAAGGGCATTTGCTGAGTAGAGAAGCAGCTAGGGTTAGAGAAACAGATATAGAAGCCCTTTTAGGGTCAGAATGAGATAAAGATGGCCTGCAGGCCCTGTGAGTGAGCACCCACGGTGCTGTTCAATTCAGCGGCAGGGCTACGACCCGAGACCCCAGGAAGGCTTTACAGAGACAGCTACTCAAGGTGGGCCTTGAAGGCAAGATGTAAGACATGAACGGTGGCCTCGCAGAAGCGGACATTCCCTCAAGGGGGTGAGAAGCAGGCAACACCACAGAGGTGAGAAGGCAGCTGGCGCATTTGGGAATAGCCAGATCGTTCTAGCTGCTATGGAACACATGTATAGGGTGTGCACCAAGCAGGGCTTCACCAGAGAAACAGAACCAGTAGGAGATGGAGCTATGTGGCAAGAGATTTACTGCAAAGAATTGGCTTATGTGATTGTAGGGGCTGGCTAGGAAAATTCTCAATTCTTGAAGCAGGCCGTTAGGAAGGGCAGACTGGAAACTCAGCCAGGACCTGAAGCTGCCATTTCTTCTTTGGAGATTTCTTCTTTGGGGAAGCCTCAGCCTTGTTCTTAAAGTCATTCAACTGATTGGATCAGGCCCACCCAGGACATCTCAAATCACTAACTTGAAGTCAACTTTTCATTATTATTTTTTTAGACAAGGTCTTGCCCTGTCACCTAGGCTGGAGTGCAGTGGCAGAATCATGTCTCACTGCAACCTCAATCTCCTGGCCTCAAATGATCCTTCCACCTCAGCCTCCTGAATAGCTGGGATTACAGGTGCACACCACCACACCTGGCTAATTCTTGTATTTTTTGTAGAAATGGGGTTTCACCATGTTGCTCAGGTTGATCTCCAACTCCTGGGCTCAAGTGATCTTCCTGCCTCAGCCTCCCAAAGTGCTGGGATTACAGGTGTGAGCCACTGTGCTCAGCCTAACATCAACTGATTATGAACGTTTATCATATCTACAAAATACCTACACAGCAACAACTAAAGTAGCATTTGATTGAAAAACTGGAGACTATAGCCTAGCCAAGTTGACACACAAAACTGACCATCACAAGTACCAATCAGAAAGGACAGAGGAAAGAGAATGGGATCAACAGTATTTTCCAAAACGTGAAATCCTGCTACTAGAGGTCTGTGAGAAGATGGCACACAGGGTGACTGTTGGAGATACAGGAGCTTGGTGTTAAGATAACACTGAGTTGAGAAAGGAAAAGCTAACTCCTGTTTAAACCCTCTCTCAGCCCTTCTGATTAACTGAGAGAATGTCCCAGTTTGGTGCTGGCTTGATTTTTTTAACATCTCTAAACTTGTTGATAACCTCCCTTTTTTAGCAAAATGAGCAGAAGCTGTTAGTCACCAGTGTTGGACAGTATTTATTTTATTTATTTATTATTATTATTATTTTTTTTTTTTTTTT
>NW_016806995.1:132009-168793 GCF_001698545.2 Rhinopithecus bieti | reverse complement strand
AAAAAAAAAAAAATATATATATATATATATATATATTTATGGCCAGGCATGGTGGCTCACGCCTATAGTCCCATTACTTTGGGAGTCCGAGCCTGGTGGATCACCTGCGGTCATGAATTCGAGACTGGCCTGGTCAACATGCTGAAACCCCGTCTCTACAAAAATACAAAAATTAGCCAGGCGTGGTGGTGCTTACCTGTAATCCCAGCTACTCAGAAGTCTGAGGCAGGAGAATTGCTTGAACCTGGGAGGTGGAGTTTGCAGTGAGCCAAGATCATACCATTGCATTCCAGCCTGGGGACAGAGCAAGACTCTGTCTCAAAAAATATACATAAATAAATAAAATATACTTACTTAGGTCAGGGCAAGGTGGCTCATGCCTGTAATCCCAGCACTTTGGGAGGCCAAGGCAGGAGGATCACTTGAGGCCGGGAGTTCAAGACCAGCCTGAACAACTTGGCAAGACCCTGTCCCTATGAAAAATTAGCAAAAATTAGCCCGGTGTGGTGGTGTACGTCTGTAGTCCCAGCTACTTGGGAGGCTCAGGTGGGAGGATTGCTTGAGCCTGGGAGGTAGAGGCTACAGTGAGCCGAGATCGCACCACTGCACTCCAGCCTGAGCAACACAGCAAGATTCAGTCTCAAAAAAATATATATATCTATATGTATATATATATAATATAGGTGTGTGTATATGTATGTATATATTTATATATATTTAGTTAAATTTAAAATAGGTTCTAATGGAAAGAAAAATCCGATGTAAATAACAGAAAGATAACACTTGGATACAGCCAAAATCATGTGGCAAGGACACACAGGGAAACTGAAGCTTAGAGAGCCCACTTACAGCCATAAGGGATGACGTGGGATGACTGCAGAAATGCTCATAACTGCTAATGCCAGATCATAGTAAATCAGGGTTTATTATACCATTTTTCTCCACTTTTGTTATGTTTGAGGATTTCTATAATAAAAGCTATTTTGAAAACTTAAGACCAGGCGCGGTGGCTCAAGCCTGTAATCCCAGCACTTTGGGAGGCCAAGGCAGGTGGATCACAAGGTCAGGAGATCGAGACCATCCTGGCTAAAACGGTGAAACCCCGTCTCTACTAAAATACAAAATAAAAAAAATTAGCCGGGCGTGGTGGCGGGCGCCTGTAGTCCCAGCAACTCAGGAGGCTGAGGCAGGAAAATGGCGTGAACCTGGGAGGCGGAGCTTGCAGTGAGCTGAGAACGCGCCACTGCACTCCAGCCTGGAAGACAGAGCGAGATTCCGTCTCAAAAAAAAATTAAGTTGGCAGGATGTGTACAGGATGAACCAAAATGGGGGAAAATTAAGGCCAAAAAAGACCCAATAAATTTGTCATCACGTTCCTGTGGAGTCAGATCCTATTATCTTTCCCTATTCCCAAATTATCCAACTGGGTGTCTTTTTGGTAGAGCCTTAGGCTCCAAAGAGGGAAATTAAGTTCATCATAAATCCCCTTTAGGGATGACACCTCATTTTTCCAAGGCTAATTCAAGATAGGTCAGTTAATTGATACAATTGATACAGGTTCCAGCCTGACCATGTTTTTTTTTTTTTTTTTTTTTTTTTTTTTTTGAGACGGAGTCTCGCTCTGTCACCCAGGCTGGATCCAGTGCAGTGGCCGGATCTCACCTCACTGCAAGCTCCGCCTCCCGGGTTCACGCCATTCTCCTGCCTCAGCCTCCCGAGTAGCTGGGACTACAGGCGCCCGCCACCTCGCCCGGCTAGTTTTTTGTATTTTTTTTTTTAGTAGAGACGGGGTTTCACTGTGTTAGCCAGGATGGTCTCGATCTCCTGACCTCGTGATCCGCCCGTCTCGGCCTCCCACAGTGCTGGGATTACCCACCGCGCCCGGCCTCTTTGTTTCTTTTTTTGAAACAGGGTCTCACTCTGTCGCCCAGGACAGAGTGAGTGCATGGCTCACTGCAGCCTTGACCTCCTGGGCTCAAACCATCTTCTCACCTCAACCTCCCAAGTAGCTGGGACCACAGGTGTCCACTACCACACCTGGCTATGTTCTCATATTCTTTGTATACTTGGGAGGCTGAGGTGGGAGTATTTCTTGAGCCTGGGAGGTGGAGGTTGCAATGAGCAAGATCGTACCACGGCACTCCAGCCTGAGTGACAGAGCGAGGCCCTGTCTCAAAAAAGAATAAAAAAGAAAAGACTGGGCCGGGCGCGGTGGCTCAAGCCTGTAATCCCAGCACTTTGGGAGGCCGAGACGGGCGGATCACGAGGTCAGGAAATCGAGACCATCCTGGCTAATACGGTGAAACCCCGTCTCTACTAAAAATACAAAAAACCAGCCGGGCGACGAGGCGGGCGCCTGTAGTCCCAGCTACTCGGGAGGCTGAGACAGGAGAATGGCGTAAACCCGGGAGGCGGAGCTTGCAGTGAGCTGAGAGCCGGCCACTGCACTCCAGCCTGGGCGGCAGAGCAAGACTCCGTCTCAAAAAAAAAAAAAAGAAAAAAAGAAAAAAAGAAAAGACTGAAACTTTCTGGTCCTATATGGGGCATAGAGGGAAGATCTGAGCAAGCACCCATCCATCTGTGACTTGGAAATTGAATCCTGCATGACTCGGGGTCTTTCCCTTTTAAAGTTCGGTGGGGCCGGGCGCGGTGGCTCAAGCCTGTAATCCCAGCACTTTGGGAGGCCGAGACGGGTGGATCACGAGGTCAGGAGATCGAGACCATCCTGGCTAACATGGTGAAACCCCGTCTCTACTAAAATACAAAAAACTAGCCGGTCGAGGTGGTGGACGCCTGTAGTCCCAGCTACTTGGGAGGCTGAGGCAGGAGAATGGCGTGAACCCGGGAGGCGGAGCTTGCAGTGAGCTGAGAACCGGCCACTGCACTCCAGCCTGGGCGACAGAGCGAGACTCCGTCTCAAAAAAAAAATAAATAAATAAAAAAAATAAAGTTCAGTGATATTAAACACTTAGAGCAGGTAACCCTGAGGAGCAAGAGCACTGAGAAGTTTCCAACAACGGTTTAGATTCCATGCCGTTGGGCCTCTAAGAGCGGGTTTTATCCCCTTCAGTGGCCTCAAGAACAGAATGACAGAATGAGGTCGATAGACTCCTTCTGACAGTTACATCTGCCTCCTTGGAAGAAAGAGGATGAAAATAGCAAGTAGCAATGCTTCCCAATTTTAGGAAGTGAAAAATAATGGCCAGGCACAGGTGGCTCACATCTGTAATCCCAGCACTTTGGGAAGCTGAGGCAGGAGGATCGCTTGAGCCCAGGAATTCGAGACCTGCCTGGGTAACACAGTGAGACCCTGCCTCTACACAAAATTTTTAAAAAGTAGCTGGGCATGATGGTGCATGCCTTTAGTCCTAGCTACTTGAGAGGCTTCAATAGGAAGATCGCTTGAGCCCAGGAGGTCAAGGCAGCAGTGAGCTATAATTGCACCACTGCATGCCAGCCTGGGCGACAGAGTGAGACTCGGTCTCACAAAAAAAAAAAAAAAAAAAAAAAAAAAATTACTATTCAGCCTTAAAGAAAGAAATCCTGTCATCTGCTAAAACATGGATAAACCTTAAGGACATTTGGCTAAGTGAAATAAGATAATCACAAAAGGACAAATACAGATACTGCGTGATCCCACTTATGTAAGGTATGTAAAGTAGACTCTTAGAAACAAAGTAGTATGGTGGTTGCCAGGGACCCAAGGGAGGGGGCAATGGGGAGTTGTTCAATGGATATACAGTTTCAGTTTTGGAAGATGGAAAAGTTCCAGAGATCAGTTGTGCAAGGTGTTTATATAGTTAACACTACTGTACTACTGTACATTTAAACATGGTTAAGATAGTAAATTTTATGCTATGTTTTCGATCACAAAAGAAAAAAGGAGGTAAATCGAATTACACATGTGCCAAGGGCTGGCTTGGCAATGAATCTTGGGATGGAAGCCTGTTTGTTGTGCCGGTGTACCCCACATGCATGGCTTGGCAGGCTCCCCTGCCAAACCTCACCAGGCCACCTGGTCCACCCGGAACAGATTATCTGGAAATCTCGAAGCACCATCTTCACACATATTGGCCATTATCTATGATACCCCAAACCGATTTTGTTCTTCAGTACTTTTGCAAATCAGTTATGCACTTCAGCTCTCCAATAAGAGTGACAAAATTAGGGCTGGGCGTGGTGGCTCAAGCCTGTAATCCCAGCACTTTGGGAGGCCGAGAAGAGCGGATCACGAGGTCAGGAGATCAAGACCATCCTGGCTAACACGGTGAAACCCCGTCTCTACTAAAAAATACAAAATCTAGCCGGGCGAGGTGGCAGGCGCCTGTAGTCCCAGCTACTCGGGAGGCTGAGGCAGGAGAATGGCGTAAACCCGGGAGGCGAAGCTTGCAGTGAGCCGAGATCGCGCCACTGCACTCCAGCCTGGGTGACAGGGCGAGACTCCGTCTCAAAAAAAAAAAAAAAAAGAGTGACAAAATTAGTAACTAGCATTTACTGAAAACTTACTCCAAAGGAATTACATCATATATAAGTAAGGTGAAAATTAGCTGTAGTCAAACAAGCTTTGAAAGTACCTTAAATTGCCAACAAAATACAATATACATGATCTAGTACAAACAGCAGCCCTATACAGTAATTTCCAAGCAAACTTAAAGTTTTAGAATGATTGAGGTAGCTCAGAGCAAAAATCAAAAGGAAAGGTGACGTGTAGATGTCTGGGCATTCACACCATTCTATCTTTAAGATAACGGAAATATTTTAAATAGGGAATCTGGGAGGGGTGACTGAGTGAAAATTTCTGCTGACCTGCAGGTTGTACTCAATTCTCTTTTAATATTAAAGCTCTATCAAAAGTCTGACAATTGGCCGGGTGCTGTGGCTCACGCCTGTAATCTCAGTGCTTTGTGAAGCCAAGGTGGGCAGATCACCTGAGGTCAGGAGTTCAAGACCAGCCTGGCCAACATGAAACCCCGTCCCTACTAAAAACACAAAAATTTGCCGGATGTGGTGTTGCACACCTGTAATCCCAGCTACTCGGGAGGCTGAGGCAGGAGACTCGCTTGAACCCAGAAGGTGGAGGTTGCAGTGAGCCAAGATCACACCACTGCATTCCAGCCTGGGTGACATAGTGAGATTCCATGTCAAAGAAAAAAAAAAGAAAAGTCTGACAGTTGAGGCCAGGCATGATGACTCACATCTGTAATTCCAGTACCTTGAGAGGCCAAGGTGGGAGGATCACTTGAGTGCAAGAGTTCAAGACCAGCCTGGGCAACATAGAGAGACCCCCCCTCCCCCCAACCCTGCCATTCTGCAAAATATTTTAAAAATTTAGCTGGGCATGGTGGTGTGCACCTGTGGTCCCAGCTACTCAGGAGGCTGAGGTGAGACAATTGCTTGAGCCCCGGAGGTCGAGGCTGCAGTGAGCCATGATCACGCCACTGCACTCTAGACTGGGCGACAGAGCAAGACACTGTTTCAAAACAAAACAAAAAAACTGACAATTGATAAATAGTCATCAGCCAGTATCACCACAGTGCCAGACCCCATGGCAGTGCCAGCCTTCACTGTCTTCAACACGGGAACAGCCTTCACGGTAGGAAAGAGGGCCTGGGACCTGATTATCACGCAAAGATAAATCCTCCACAGTGCAGAGCAGACAGGTACCTATAGCATAAAATTTAACAGCCATAAAAGAAGCCTTATCCATTTTGGAAACAGGAGAAAAACAGAGCTGAGTCTTTTGGTGAAGAAAGATAAAGTGAAATTTCATCTTTGATTTTATCTGGGAAACATTGTAAACTAGCTAAAAGAGAGACTGCAGAGGGAAGGAAACAATGAGAATTTCAGCTTTTTCTCTTTTACTTGTTTATTTTAAATATATATGTAACTATAAAGCAAAAAGTGGAAGTCAGTAGAGTTACATGTATCTACACTTTATATGAATAAACCTAAAGAAAAAAAAAAAAAAAAAACCCAGGCCAGGCGCCATGGCTCACGCCTGTAATCCCAGTAATTTGGGAGGTCGAAGCAGGTGGATCACTTGAGCTCAGAAGTTCGACACCAGCCTGAGCAACATGAAGAAACCCCATCTCTACAAAAAATACAAAAATTAGCCGGACATGGTGGCTCATGCCTGTAATCCCAGCTACTCAGGAGGCTGAGGCAATTGCTTGAGCCTGAGGGGCAGAGGTTGCAGTGAGCAGAGATCACTCATGGGTGATAGAGCAAGACTCTGTCTCAAAAAATAAATAAAATAAATAAAATTTTTAAAAAACCATAATAGTGAGTAAAACAAAACAAGATGCCAAATATGTACAATTTTGGTAAGGTTTGTGTAAACTATGAAAAATACCAAATAATACAGTCTGCAATTTTTTTTTTTTTTTTTTTTTTTTTTTTTTTTTTTTTTTTTGAGACGGAGTCCGCTTCTTTCTCCCGAGCCTGGAGTGCAGTGGCCGGATCTCAGCTCACTGCAAGCTCCGCCTCCCGGGTTTACGCCATTCTCGCTGCCTCAAGCCTCCCAAGTAGCTGGGACTACAGGCGCCCGCCATCTCGCCCCGCTAGTTTATTGGGATTTTAGTAGGAGACGGGGTTTCACCGTGTTAGCCAGGATAGTCTCGATCTCCTGACCTCGTGATCCGCCCGTCTCGGCCTCCCAAAGTGCTGGGATTACAGGCTTGAGCCACCGCGCCCGGCGTTTTTGTTTGTTTTGAGACAGACTCTTGCTCTGTCGCCCAGGCTGGAATGCAGTGGCACCATCTCGGCTCACTGCAACCTCTGCCTCCCAGGTTCAAGCAATTCTCCTGTCTCAGCCTCCCAAGTAGCTGAGATCACATGCACGCGCCACCACACCCAGCTAATTTTTTATTTTTTTTGGTAGAGATGGTGTCTCCCATGTTGGCCAGGCTGGTCTCGAACTGCTGACCACATGTGATCCACCCACCTCGGCCTCCCAAAGTGCTGGAATTACAGGTGTGAGTCACCACGCCTAGCCCATTACTATTATATTGTTTATGGATATACATATCTACAGTAAAAATACAAGAATATGCATGAGAATGATAAACCCCAAGTTTAGGATACAGGTTACTGCTGGGAAAGAAAGGTTGCGAATGAGTTTTAAGGAACATTCAAGGAACTTCAGTTCTACCAATAATGTTTTATTTCTAAATGGTGCATAGATGGGATATGTTTGTTGTTACAAGATTAAACCAAACGGTTTACGTTTTAGGAGGGTTGGGCCTTAAGATCAGCCTAAGATAAAGGCGTGTGCAATGTCTCTCTACTAGTGCTGCCAGGCATGTGCGAGGCACATCACATGCACAGTCTCTCATGTACCTCACACAAAAACTACATGAGGTAGATTCAATTATCCACTCTTTATAATTGAGGAAATAGGGACACAGATTAAGTGGCTTACCTAAGAGCATACAGTATTACCTGGTGCCTTCAATTCTCTGAATTTGTCTCTCCACGTTTTCCAAAAGGTGATGTTTTGAAGACTGCGATAATATTGAATCATGTGACTGGAAAAACAGGACAAATCACAAGTTAAAACACACCCCCTGTCTAACATGTGCAAAGCCCTCTCTGAGGGGTCTCATCAGCCTGGAGCCTGGTTCTAATGCACTAAGCCCTTTCCTTTCCCTCCCCACTGGACTTCCTTTTAAATTGACATTTAATTGCCTGTAGTCAGATTTCCTCCAATCCCCATGCCTCTGGGCGCCTGATCTTAGGGGACTCGGGGAGCTAGACCCACATTTTCTTGGATTTCCACTTCTTCCCGTTAAACTATTATCCCTGGGTACAGTGAACTCCGTGTGCATGTGTTGCTTTATTTTGCCTTTAAAGCATACAGCTTTAATTGGGCAATCATAATGCCTTTCTCCCATTATCGTCAGCAGGGAAGTAAGTAATCAAGCTCCGCATCTTAAAACTTCGGTAAAATCAGGTCAGCAAGATGTGTGGTATTGACATGGCACCTAGCAAAGGAAAATGACTCTTGGTGGCTCACATTGTTGTGGGTCTTGTTTGCGTTGCTGTGCAGTTGTAATGGAAAATGAATAAAAATAAAAATCCTGGGGCCCTTTTTGGCCAGCACTTGGGAAGTTAATCCCACTGTCCTGGCAGAATTCCAGCTCAGGTCACTGCATTCTGCTGGTGGAAGACTCCTTGTGCAGCTTTCAGTGGAAGGGGAACTCTGCTTTGCCTCTTTTCTCAGCAACATGTGCTGCAAATTAAGCAGCTGTCCCTTCCCCACCCTGAACAGAGATGCATTTCAGTGACTCAGAATGATCCTCTCTCCCCTTGCCATGGTGGGAAGTAGGGACAGATCTGGAATCAGGAAATTAAACTGGTCCAAGAACCAGCTGAGGAGGTATTTACTATAATAAAAATCTTTGTGTGTCTCTGAGTGCTTCTGCGCAGAGAATCACAGATTCCTAGTATTAAAAGGTTTGTCAGGAATCATCTAGTTTCTTTCTAAAACTCCGTGGATCCATTCCCTCCATGTGTTTTATAACATTTTATTATGCAAATTTAAAGTGTTTCTATACCTGAAGTACTTAGAAGTTTTCTCTCCCCTCCTCAACTATATGGTTTTTTTGTTTGTTTGTTTTGTTTTTGTTTTTGTTTTTTTTTCCGAAATGGGGTCTTGCTCTGTCACCCAGGCTGGAGTGTAGTGCTGCAATCTCGGCTCACTGCAACCTTCACCTCCCGGGTTCAAATGATTCTCCTGCCTCAGCCTCCCGAGTAGCTGGGATTACAGGCATGTGCTACCATGCCCCGCTAATTTTTGTATTTTTAGTAGAGACGGGGTTTCGCCAAGTTGGCCAGGCTGGTCTCGAACTCCTGACCTCAAGTTATCCACCCACCTCAACCTCCACACCTATATACTTTTGTTGCTTCTTTTCATTGTTTTACATGCTTTTAAAAAAATGTTTAACACTCTTTCCAATATGAAATGTATTGCATTTCTTTTATTTTCTTTTTTCTTTTTTTTTTTTTTTTTTTTGAGACAGAGTTTCACTCTTGTTGCCCAAGCTGTAGTGCAATGGTGCAATCTCAGCTCACTGCAACCTCTGCCTCCTGGGTTCAAGTGATTCTCCTGCCTCTGCAGGCACCTGCCACCATGCCCGCCCAGCTAGTTTTTTGTATTTTTAGTACAGATGGGGTTTCACCATGTTGGCCAGGCTGGTCTCAAATTCCTGACCTCAGGTGATCCACCCACCTTGGCCTCCCAAAGTTCTGGGATTACAGGCGTGAGCCACCGCGCCCCGCCAGATTGCATTTCATTGTGTTAGAAATAGATCCAAGCTAATTCTTCTCCATACAAATAATATTCTATTCCCAAAGATGTTTATTGAATAGTGATTTCTAATTTGTGTCACTTAACCTCTCTGAGAATCAACTTTCAGTACCTGGAAAAATAGAATGATAATGATACCCACCAGACAGGCTTGTCCAAAGGATGCACTAAGACAACATGTGAAAAGGTCCCAGCACATTGCATGCACAGCAAATGCATGTCTACTAAATGGTGTCTTCCTTTTTGTCCCTTCCTTCTTTTTATTTATTTATTTATTTTTATTTTTTGAGACCGAGTCTTGCTCTGTCACCCAGGCTGGAGTACAGTGGAGCAATCTCAGCTCATTGCCACCTCCACCTCCTGAGCTCAAGCAATTCTCCTGCCTCAGCCCCCCAAGTAGCTGGGACTACAGGCGAGCACCACCACGCCGGCTAATTTTTGTATTTTTAGTAGAGACAGGGTTTCACCATGTTGGCCACTCTCATCTCAAAATCCTGACCTCAAGTAATCCACCCACCTCAGCCTCCCAAAGTGCGGGGATTACAGGTGTGAGCCACCGCACCCAGCCTCCTTCCTTTTTCTTCTTCTTCTTTTTTTTTTTTTTAAGGCAGAATCTCTGTCCCCCAGGCTGTAGTGTAGTGGCATGATCTCTGCTCATTGCAACCTCCGCCTCCCGGGTTCAAGCGATTCTCCTGCTTCAGCCTCCCAAATAGCTGGGATTACAGGCGCGTGCCACCATGCCCAGTTAATTTTTGTATTTTTAGTAGAGACAGGTTTCACCATGTTGACCAGGCTGGTCTCGAACTGAACTTTGCCTCAGGTGATCCGCCCACCTCAGCCTCCCAAAGTGCTGGGATTACAGGTGTAATCCACCGCATTCTGCCTCCTTCCTTCCTTTTTATCTGCATCAGCCTATTTTTTTTTTTCTAGAACCCTTTTATGTACCAATGAAATCAAGCCTTGCTGGAATGGTCCAACGGTTGTCTACCCCTAGTTTTATATTGGGAGGCTACTAAGAAGAACGGTGTGGGGAGGAGAGGAGGGTGAAGGCGCTTTCTGGAAAAGACCCATCCTAATGACACATGTGTTGTGACTGCAGCCCCCTCTCTCCCCTCAGGTCAGAGAATCCTCTTAGAGGCTGTTCTGTGGTCTCAAAATGCTCCCCGCCCCCAAGTTGCCATGTCAGATGTTTGAGGGAAATCTGATTTCTGAGGACAGAGCTCTAGGTGTGGGTTGTTTTATTTTGGGGATGGGATGGGGGTAGGAGTTGGCCAAGGGTTTGCTGCATTCCAGGAAGAGGGAGGACTGCTCTCCTCCGATGAGTCATGGAAGAGAAACGTCTAATGTTTGCAAACGTCTCCAGCCAAGCCTCTGCTTTCTTGGACTCCACCCATCCCCCATCCATGCAGATTGAACCCCCCATGAGAAGATTTAAATGTTAAGGTTGAAGGCCAAAGAGGCCATGGCTCTACCGGTTGAGATGGGAAGCAGCTAAGAGAACGGGAACGATTGTCCAGTACCTCTAGACTCCAGCTTGCAAGACACGGAACAGGACCTTACAATGGGTGTATACATCTTCCAAATCAGGACATACTCTGGGTGGTGCAGGAGGATCAGGTGAAAGAACTGGATTTTCACAGGGGCCCTGCCATCTGCAGAGGGCTTCCGATCAATACGGCATCTGCAGAGGGCTGGGAGATCAGAGAAGCCACAGTTGGAGAAGGAGCAGAGGGGATTGCAGAAAAGATGGCCAGAGCATAGGGAGTCAGGGGAGGTCTTGCAAATGACAGAAGCTGTGATCTGTTTCTTTCAGGGGAAGATGAAGGATGAGCGGACTTGAGAGGGATGGAGCTGGTGGGGGTGTGCTGGGAGCCCACGGCTGCCTCAGCCTCAGCCTTAGCCAGACTGCTGGAGCCAGATGGGGTTCATGATGCATCTTCCCAGATGGAACGGATCAGGCATGTCAGACAAGCTTCTCTTAGGATACATGGTGTCCTCCTCCCTCCCCCTATTTGAAATCAGGAGAGAATCACAAGGTAACTTGGGAGGGCAGCCAACCTCCTGGGAATCTTTCGTGAACTATCAGGTAACTACAGCAGGATCACAATAGAAGACCTAAACATGCCTCCACCACCATCCCCCCCCCCTTTTTTTTTTCTATTGTGGGACATCAAGGGAGCAAGCTGGTCAGCTTGGGAACAAAGATCCTATTCTAGGAATTTGTCCACAGCAACCCTATCTGCTTCGTGCACTGTCCTTGGATTTCTGCCAGACTGAAACTCAACCTGCTTGGGGCTGCTACCACTACTGTGAGAGCAACACCCTGGCACCCGGCAGGGAAGGCAGAATCAGAGAACTCATCCTTTAAAATTAAAATTGCATTTAATCACTCTTCTTTTTTCTACCAGGCTCAGGAGGCCAGGCCAACTCTGCATTTTAATGTTTCACCATTCAAAATCTAAGCACCTTGGGGGTGAGGAAGGAGGGCAGTGGAGGAGAACTTTTGAAATCTTTCCACAAAAATCAAAGAACAAACCAACTAGAGGGAAAAATAGCTGCTATATTTAAACTACATTATCCCATCAGGGAGCTATGGTTTTGAGAACCATTCCACAGTACTTTGTTTGGCACTGCTATATGGGTTTCTTTTCTTCCTTTTTTTTAAGATGGCAACATTTTTTTTTCTTCAGAGCAGTAATTGCAAAGGAAGCAAAGGGCTTCACTAATTAATTTAGTAGATATTCACTAAGCATCTGCTATGTGCCTGGCACTACACTGGTCACTGGGGGCACAAAATAAATAAGGAAGGACTCAAGGTCCTCATTGCAAATAATTATCATGCATTTATTCAAGAAGTTTTGATTGCATGCCTTCTAAGTGCATATGATTCTGTTACAGGAAAGGGTCCCAATCCAGACCCCAAAAGAGTGTTCTTGGATCTTGCGCAAGAAAGAATTCAGGTCGAGTCCACAGAGTAAAGTGAGAGCAACTTTATTAGGAAAGTAAAGGAATAAAAGAATGGCTGCTCCATAGACAGAGCAGCCCCGAGGGCTGCTGGTTGCCCATTTTTATGGTTATTTCTTGATGATATGCTAAACAAGGGGTGGGTTATCCGTGCCTCCCCTTTTTAGATCATATGATGTTGTCATGGCATTTGTAAACTGTCGTGGTGCTGGTGGGAGTGTAGCAGTGAGGACGACCAGAGGTCACTCTGATCGCCATCCTAGATTTGGTGGGTTTTGGCCACTTCTTTACTGTAACCTGTTTTATCAGCAAGGTCTTTATGACCTGTACCTTGTGCCAATCTCCTATCTCATCCTGTGACCTAGAATGTCTTAGCCATCTGGGAATGCAGCCCAGTAGGTCTCAGCCTCATTTTACCCAGCTCCTATTCTAAATGGAATTGCTCTGGTTCACACACCTCTGACAATTTCTATTCTCCTGGAGTTTATAACCTGGTGGAAGAGGAGAGACAATAAACAAGTGACTTAGGGTGATTGAGTGCCATGAAGGAAGGAGTATTACTCATATGTGCATTTGCCCATTTGCTATTCCTTCTGCCCAAAATGCTGTTCTTCTTGGCTCTAAATTTTCAAGGGGCTCTGTATTATTCCTGGCTCACTTCTCAGAGGGAGGTGACCACCCTACTGGCCCTCCTCCTGTCACTCTCAAATGTGAGTCCATGACCCAGTCAAGTGGAGATGTCAGATCAGCAGCTGAGTATATGCATCCAGACATACAAATGTGTAGTCAACAATATGTAGGTGGGCCAGGCGCGGTGGCTCATGCTTGTAATTCCAGAACTTTGGGATGCCGAGGCAGGCGGATCATTTGAGTTCATGCGTTCAAGACCAGACTGGCCAACACGTTGAAACCCCGTCTCTACCAAAAAATACAAAAATTAAACAGGCGTGGTGGTGCATGCCTGTAATCCCAGCTACCTGGGAGGCTGAGGCAGGAGAATAGCTTGAACACGGGAGGTGAGGTTGCAGTGAGCCGAGATCACACTCCTGCACTCTAGCCTGGGTGACAGAGTGAGACCCTGTCTCAAACAAGCAAACCCATTATGTAGGTGAAGTTTAAAGCAGTGGGACTAAGAACAGATTATAGGTAGGAAGACTGCCACGTCCTAAGCCCTGGGACACTCCAGGTTTAAAGTTGAGTAGAAGAGTCTGGACACAGTGGCTCACATCTATAATCCCAGCACTTTGGGAGGCTGAGGTGGGAAGATTGCTTAAGCCCAGGAGTTTAAGACCAGTCTGGGCAATATGGCAAGACTCCCCATCTCTGCAAAAAATAAAAAAATTTGGCAGGGTATGGCGGCACATGCCTGTAGTCCCAGGTACTCAGGAGGCTGAGGTGGGAGGATTGCTTGAGCCCGAGTGGTTGAGGTTGCAGTGAGTCATGATGGTGCCACTGTACTCTAGCCTGGGCAACAGAGCGAAACCCCATCTCAAAAGGAAAAAGAATAAAGTTAAGTAGAAGAGGAGGAGGCACATGAAAAGGAGGTTGAAAACAACCAACCAGAGAAGGGAAAGGAAAACCCAGGTTACTATACTCAAGTTGAGTGATATAAAATGCTATTTGAGGCCAGGCACAGATGGCTCATGCCTGTAATCCCAGCACTTTGGGAGGCTGAGGTGGGTGAATCACTTGAGGTCAGAAGTTCAAGACCAGCCTGGCCAACATGGTGAAACTCCGTCTCTACTAAAAATACAAAAATTAGCCAGGCATGGTGGTGTACACCTGTAATCCCAGCTACTCGGGAGGCTGAGGCGGGAGAATCACTTGAACTTGGGAGGTGGAGGTTGCAGTGAGCTGAGATTGTGCCACCGCACTCCAGCCTGGGCAACAGAGCGAGACCTTGTCTAAAACAAATAAACAAAGTGCTGTTTGAGACTTCTGGGCTACTGATGATGGAAGTGTTAGAGAAGGCCGCTATCATGCAAGACTTCCAAGATGAGGCGGAATCTCAGCCTTCATCTTGAAGGGTGATAGAGGTTCACCAGGCAGGTCCAAGCAGAAGGCACAGCCTGAGGAGAGGTCCCAAGGAAGGGATAATGAGTCATTGTGTCAGGAGCTTGGAATTGGAGGAGAGGTCTTGGTGGATGTATAGCAGATGACATTGCAAACTGCAATGGAAGAATGTAGGGCATCTCCAAACAGGATTTTCAGTGTTGTGCTAGTTACTCCTTTTTTTTTTTTTTTTTTTTTTTTTTTTTTTTTTTTTTTTTTGAGGCAGAGTCCTACTCTGTCGCCCAGGCTGGAGTACAGTGGTGCAATCTCGGCTCACTGCAACCTCTGCCTTCCAGGTTCAAGCGATTCTCCTGACTCAGCCTCCCGAGCAGTGATTATAGGCGCGCGCCACCACGCTCAACCAATTTTTGTATTTTTAGTAGGGATGGGGTTTTGCCATGTTGACCAAGCTGGTTTTCAGCTCCTGGCCTCAAATGATCCACCCACCTCGGCCTCCCAAAGTGCTGGGATTATATGAGTGAGCCACCACACCCAGCCCTGTGCTAGTTACCTCTGCTTCCTTCAGACCAGTGAGATTTTTGACTTTCCTCAGTGAACACTTGTTGTTTGGCAGATCTAACATTTGCAGCCCTTTCTTCTGATAACAGCACCCAGATTTTCCTTTGAGGCTTCGTTTTCCAGCATGTGTGTCCTGAACTAGCAGCATCAATATCACCGGGGAACTCAGAAATGCAAATTCTGGGGTCCACCCCAGACCTACTGAATGAGCATTCTGGAGGCAGGTCCCAGCAAAAGGTGTTTTCAGAAGCCCTCCAGGTGATGCTGAGGCATGCGTGTGAAAACCACCCCTGTAGGGAACTACTTCTTCCCCTGTCTCAGTTCGTGCAATTCAGATGGTACTGACCATAGTCTTTGCTTCCAGGGGTGTGCACAAATCCTACAGAAAATCTTAGGCCTTTCTCTCCAGTTTAGTGCTCCGAAAGCACTAAACCAGAGAACTGGAAAATGGAGATGCTGGAACCATATCTGCCACCACCCGGAGAGAGGCTGACTGAGAGTAAAAAGCAAAGGAAAAGCTGGGCATGGTGGCTCATGCCTGTAATCCCAGCACTTTGGGAGGCTGAAATGGGCGGATCACCTGAGGTCAGGAGTTTGAGACCAGCCTGGCCAACATGATGAAACCCCATCTCTACTAAAAATACAAAAACTAGCCAGGCATGGTGATGCATGCCTATAATCCCAGCTGCTCAGGAGGCTGAAGCAGGAAAATCAGTTGAACCTAGGAGGTGGAGGTTGCAGTAAGCCGAGATCGTGCCACTGCACTCCAACCTGGGTGCCAGCACTTTCAGAGGCCGAGGTGGGTGGATCACTTGAGGTCAGGAGTTCAAGACCAGCCTGGCTAACATGGTGAAACCCCATTTCTACTAAAAATAAAAAAAATTAGCTGGGCGTAGGGGCGCACGCCTGTAATCCCAGCTACGTGGGACGCTGAGGCGGGAGAATCACTTGAACCCCGGAGGCGGAGGTTGCAGTGAGTTGAGGTCGCACCATTGCACTCCAGCTTGGGCAACAAGAGGGAAACTCAAATAAATAAATAAATAGGAAAGAGACAGAGCTAAGAGGTGGAGAGAGATTCTCAGTGACTTTTTTTGAGCACCTGGATCAAGCTGTTCTAAATTTGGAGTCTATTCCCTATAAGTCCCTTTTTTTATAAGCATAAGATAGTTAAGTTGGATTTTTAACACTCGGCCGTCTAAATAATGCTTATAATCGTGCACTGTACAGGGAAGGCAGATTCCTGAAACGGCATTCTGATAAGTTTGACAAATTCTCAGATATTAAAGTTATAGTTCATGGGCATGTAGAAAAAGTGGTGGTCACTAGGAGCTGGTGTATGTTCAGTAACATAAGCCATGTCAAAGTGGATGCATTTCTGCACTTCTGTGAAAAGAGCACTAGAGTGTGGATTTGGAGCCTGTTATAGACAATGTCTCTGAATCTTCCTCTTTTTTTTTTTTTTGAGACAGAATCTTGCCCTGTCGCCCAGGCTGGAGTGTAGTGGTGCAATCTCAGCTCACTGCAACCTCTGCCTCCCGGATTCAAGCGATTCTCCTGCCCCAGCCTCCCGAGTAGCTGGGATTACAGGCGCATGCCACCATGCCTGGTTAACTTTTGTATTTTTAGTAGAGATCGGGTTTCACGTATTGGTCAGGCTGGTCTCAAACTCTTGACCTCGTGGTCTGCTCACCTTGGCCTCCTGAAGTGCTGGGATTATAGGAGTAAGCCACTGCACCCGGTCATTTTTTTTTTTTTTTTTTTTTTTGAGATGGAGTCTCGCTCTGTTGCTCAGGTTGGAGTGCGGTGTCACAATCTTGGCTCACTGCAACCTCCACCTCCTGGGTTCAAGCCATTCTCCCTGCCTCAGCTTCTTGAGTAGCTGGGATTACAGGCACCTGCCACCATGCCTGCCTAATTTTGTGTTTTAGTAAAGATGGGGTTTCACCATGTTGGCCAGGCTGGTTTTTGAACTCCTGACCTCAGGTGATCCACCTGCTTTGGCCTCCCAAAGTGCTGGGATTACAGGCATGAGCCATTACGCCCGGCCAGTCCTCTCATTAACTTCTTATGGACAAAGCAGAGAAAGGTGGGTGGTAGACTAATGTCTGCCTAATCATCTTAAGTGACAATTTAAATACTGCAGGCAATTCTCATTATTCTACTCAACAAGTATGTGCCCCAAAATAAGAGATGACAGATGTAACTTGGTTGAACAGCCTTAGTTCTCATCGGTGTCTCAGTGTAAGCATCTGACTGTGCCAGTTCTGATTTTGGTACATAAATGGGTGTTTTCATATAACATGACCCTTAGGTCAAGCTGACTACATCAGGCACTCAACCAAAAGAAAAATGATCTGTTCCAACACTGTGTAATAAAGTATTATAGAAGATAAGGAGGCAGGGAGTGCCTTATAAGATTTTCACTTTACTGATTTTGGACACTGTAGTCAAGTTGATTTTTATAATAGTTGAACAATTAAACACATTTAATTGGATATTTTCAATCTGGAATGAGTGTCTAGAAGTTCTACTGGATAGAGACATAGAAGACATGCTTATCAAATTTGTATGTAACCCAAAGCTGGGACATAGAGCTAAAGTACTTGAAAATGAAGAACTCAAAAGACCAGAACAGACGCTAAACATGGGTCTAGAGCATGAGAACATTCAAGTACACGCAGAGTTCAGTGCCTGGGTTAAAAACAATAGAGCAAGTGCACAATGAGATTTACCGACTGTAGTTTATATAGAAAGGACTCTGTTTTGAGTTGACTGTTAGCACAAATCTACAGTGTACAGGGGAAAAGATCCAGTGCAAAGGTGGGCATGACAACTCCTCTGCAAGACCATGCCCAGACTCTTTTTTTTTTTTTTTTTTTTTTGATACAGAGTCTTGTTCTGTCGCCCAGGCTGGAGTGCAATTGCTATCACAGGGGCATGCCACCACACCCAACTGATTTTTGTATTTTTAGCAGAGACGGGGCTTCACTATGTTGGCCAGGCTGGTCTCAAACTCCTGACCTCATGTGATCCACCCGCCTTGGCCTCCCAAAGTGTTGGATTATAGGCGTGAGCCACCTCACCCAGCCCCATGCCCAGACTTTTGTACTCAGTACTGGGTACCTCTAGAACTGGATGACAAAGTTGCTGAGGGATTACAAACTCATGATCTAGGAAGAAGCTGGGAAGAGACTTCCTTTTTTTTTCCTAGACAGAGTCTTGCTTTGTCACCCAGGCTGGAGTGCAGTGGCACGATCTCGGCTGACTGCAACCTCTGCCTCCCAGGTTCAAGCAATTCTTCCGCCTCAGCCTCCGGAGTAGCTGGGATTACAGGCGCATGCCATCACGCCTGGCTAATTTCTGTATTTTTTTTTTTTTTTTTTCAGTAGAGATGGGGTTTCACCATGTTGGCCAGGCTGGTCTCGAGCTCCTGACCTTGTGATCTGCCCACCTTGGCCTCCCAAAGTGCTGGAATTATAGGCGTGAGCTGCCACACCTGGCTGGGAAGAGACTTTTTAACACAGTAGATAGCTTGAAATACTCAAAGGGATCTCACACCAAAGAGGGATTAAACTCGTTTGGAATGGTTCCAGAGAGCTAAACAAGATCCAATGTACAGATGAAGTTAGCCAATGGGAGGTGGATTCAGCCTAGAATGAGACTGCTTTAATGATTAGAGCTGTCCAAATACAGAACGGACTGCCTTTTGCAATCTCCACTGCTTTACAGGGAGCTGTAGAGCACTGGGAAGTTGGCTGGGGCCTCTTTTACAAGTCACTCATTTCCACTGTCCATTTCTGTCTAACTTGCTTTTTAAACCAGCTTGCCTTTTAGCAGCTAATGTCCTCCTTTATTAATGTCTTTGAAGTTCTTTGATCAAATCATCTATCTTTCTGAATCAGTTTCTGTTTTCTCTCCCTGTCCTCAATTGATTGAATGTGCCTGTAATTCTTGCTGAAAATAGAGTATTTCTAAAACCTATTCTTACTTTTAAAAACCCTTGTTAACAAGAAGCAAGTATAACACGATGCATAAAATAAATTAAGCACAAATTTATTTCTACATGAAAGAAACTAGGTATTTCTGCCTTTGGGAGACTGCGTTTCTGATAAATTTTGGCAACCCATCAACAACAGCTTTCAGAGACACCAGCAGGTTGAGGAACCAAGAGCATAATTGTTATGATGATGTATAAGGGGGCCAATTCTGGGCTTAAAATCACACTGTTTCAGCTTAAGGGAGTATTCCAGCCTCAGGTAAATAGAAAGCTTGCGGAGGACAGTCTAGGAGGGCAATGGCAGTGTGGTAACAGTACCAATGTGAACTTGAACCTTCCTCCTTTCTGAGAAACCTGTAATGCTGTTTAGCTTTGTTTTTCTCTGTTTGTTTTAAACTGACTACACTTCACAGCCATTCTCATGAGGTAAGTAGTTCAGAGAGGCCCTCTAGTTTATTTCACAAATTGGAAATCAATGAACTTGAGTTCACCGAAAATTTGCTGAGGCCCTCCTATGGGGGAGGCCCTTTGCAAGTCGCTTATGGGCTAGGGATGGTGGGACTCATTCATTCATTCAAACAGCAGGCATTTAATAAATAAGGAGCATAGACTGTTCTTTGTACTGAGGATGGACAAGATGGACAAGGCCCTGTTCTTATGGAGCTTCTGTCCTAGAGCTCCATGAGACACTAGGAGACAGGCAGTTAACAGCTAAACCAAAATACAACATCACAAGTAAGCACTCTGAAGAAAACTGACCGGGCACGGTGGCTCATGCCTGTAATCCCAGCACTTCGGGAGGCCGAGGCAGGTGGATTACCTGAGGTTGGGAGTTCGAGGCCAGCCTGGCCAACATGGTGAAACCCAGTCTCTACTAAAAATACAAAAATTAGGCAGGCATGGTGGTGTGCACCTGTATTCCCAGCTACTTAGGAGGTGGAGGCAGAAGAACTGCTTGAACCCAGGAGGCCGAGGTTGCAGTGAGCTGAGATTGCGCTGCTGTCCTCCGGCCTGGGTGACAGAGTGAGACTCTGTCTCAATGAAAAAAAAAAAAAGAAGAAAACTGAAAAATGTGATGGAAAAGAGTAGCCCACTTTTGTTAATTTTTTTTTTTTTTTTTTTTTTGAGACGAGTCTCGGCTCTGTCGCCCCAGGCTGTGAGTGCAGTGGCCGGTTCCTCAGCTCACGCAAGCTCCGCTCCCGGGTTACGCCATTCTCCGCCTCAGCTCCCGAGTGCTGGACTACATTAGCTGGGACTACAGGCGCGCGCCGCCCCACCGCCCCGGCCCCACGCCATGTTTTTTCTTTTTTTTTTGGGTATAGTCACGACGACGGGTTTCACCGTGTTAGCCAGGGGTCTTGATCTCCCTGCACCTTGCTGATCCGCCCATCTCGCACCCAAAGTGCTGGGGATACAGCTTGAGCACCGCGGCCGGCCTTTTTTTTTTTTTTTTTGAGACAGGGTCTCACTCTGTTGTTGCTCAGGCTGGAGTGCAGTGGTGTGATCACAGATCACTGGTCTTGACCTCCTGGGTTCAAGCGATCCTCCCTCTTTAGCCTCCTGAGTAACTGGGACTAAAGGTGCAGGCCACCACGCCCAGCTAATTTTTGTTTTATTTTTTATTTTTTTTAGTAGAGATGGAGTCTCGATATATTGCCCAGGCTGGTGTCAAACTCCTGAGCTCAAGGGATCCTCCTGCCTCAGCCTCCCAAAATGCTGGGATTACAGACGTGAGCCACTGTGCCTAGGTAGCCACTTTAGACAGCAAAGACATCTCTGAGGAGGGGACATGTACGCTGCGATCTGAATCGAAAGAGAATGACACAAGTGAAGATCTGTGGGGAGAGCATTCCATACAAAGGCTGGGGTCAGGAACTCCTCCAGAAGCTCATAATTGCACCAGAGGTGCTTACAACCCCAAGCAGTGACAGTGGCACAGAATATTCAACATCAAATGCCTAAGCTAATTTCTAGACTGAGTAAGGTAAACCATCCTTCTCTTGCCTGCAGTCTTCTATCGGTCCTGAAAGAGAGAGATAAGGTAAGGGAGAAGAATTGGTAGGAAATGGTGCAGAGCTGGTCTCAGAGGGCAACAACAACCAGCCCTCCATGACCACACCCCCACCGTGCAGTCATGTGCCCCTCTTGAAGCGGCTTTGATCCTGTGACCTAACCAGTTTCCACCTGGCTTCTCTCAGTGCGTTGCCATACAGGAGAATTTTTGTTTGTTTCGTGTAGGGTTTTGTTGCTTCTTTTCCAAGTATCAATCAAAACTACATGCCAACCTCCACTCCTTGGAAATAAATGACATGGCGTGCCTCATTTTTTTCAGCTGCTGATGCACTGTAATTTGCACCTGTTGAAGGAATTTATCCTAAGTCCTGAAGCCCAGCCACTTGAGACAACTGAGGTGATTTTTCTGCTCTCCTTTTGCTCATGTGGATGGTGTATTATTGCTAAACACAAAAGTGGACTAAATGCTTCATTCTGCAACCTACTCCCTGAAGAAAGCTGCTCTTCTTTGTGAAGCGAATATATTCACGTTTTGTTCATGAATTCCATGCAATTTCCCATCCCCTTGTTAAGTAATGTAGCTTCTTTATATTGGCAAAATTCCCTTTATCTCGCTGTGACCTGCGTTTCGTCCTCCCGAGCAGAGCAAATCATCTGTGGCTTAACAGCAGGCTTTGGATTCAAGTCCCCTTTTCTCCTATCGAGGGAAGTGAGTCTATGAACCGGCCTTCATCTGAAAGCCACAGCGAAGCACCTCCTAGCCCAAGTCTAGCTGCTGTGTGGCAGCTCCAGCGGCGTGACCTGTGACTGCCCTGCAGACACCTATCAAGCGCTGCGTGAGCTATTAATAATAAAATCAACTCTTCTCCCTGCCCCCCCGCGAGGGGGGTTCCCTCGTCAGGGCCCAGAACCCGCTGGGGTAGAATCGGGGCTGGCGTGCGAAGGAGCTGGCGGTAGGGGGTGTGGGATGCGGTGTTCCCGAGGAGACAGATGAAGGATTTGGGTTGTGTGGGAAGGGAACTGCGGAATTCCTCCCCTTGGTTCCTGAGGGGGGGTCCGAAGGAGACAGATTAGGATGCAGAGCGCAGCCCGGGCGACCGAGGGCGAGGAGGCGAGCCAAGGACACCAGCCCGAGCGCGCCTCGAGGACGCCCCGCGTGGACCGCGCTCCAAGCTCCTCGGCCTCGCCTTCCAACCATCCGCCCACCGGCCCCAGAGCAGGGAGCCCACTGTGAGCGCCCCACCCTGCCTCCGCAGATGGGTGGGCCAGAGAACCGCACGCAGCGAAGAGAGAGCCCGGCTTCCCCTCCGCCAACCCCGGGACCGCGGCGCGCGCGGCCTCGATCCGGGTTCCTAAGGGCGGCGCGCGGGAGGGGGCGGGGCCTGCGCGGCAGCGTGGGCGCCAGGGGCGCTGGAGGAGGGAGCCGGGGGGAGGGGGCGGGGCCGCGCCGCCCGCGCCGCGCTGGGCGCTCTCGGCCAATGAGCGGCGTCCACATGCCGCGGCGGCGGCGAGAGGGGAGGCAGCGGCCGATAAATGCTATTAGAGCAGCCGCCGCGGAGCCGTCCCCGACGCCACCTCCTTCTCGTTCGCCGCAGTTTCCTCCGCCGCTGTCGTGCGTGCGGAGCTGAGGGACCCGGTCGAGCGTGCTGCGCACCGCCCCGCCGGCTCGCCTCCCTTGCCGCGTTCCGCCCTCGGAGGTCGGCCGGGCGCCCCCTCCTCCGGCCCGGGCGGGGCCTCTGATCGCCTCAAGAGAACGGGGAGGGGGCTCGGGGGCCGCGGCCTGCGCTCCCCGCGGGCGGCCGAGGGCGAGGGAGGCCCTCCCTTCTGCGAGGGGAGGGAGGGTCAGGAGCCCCCCACCCGCCCTGCGGACCTCGGGGCCGCGCGAGGGGCGGTTGTCTGGGGGAGGGGGCGCGGGGTGATTCAGCGCCCGGCGAGGCGGAAGCGGCCGCAGGAGGAGGAGGGGAGCGCCCGTCCGCGCCTGGGCTCCCGGGGTGGCACGAGCCCGCGGCCGGAGTGCGAGGCGGAGGCGAGGAGGCCGCGGGGACGGGAGGCGAGGCCGGCCGGGCCCCCGAAGCCATGGAGAACGCGCACACAAAGACGGTGGAGGAGGTGCTGGGCCACTTCGGCGTCAACGAGAGTACGGGGCTGAGCCTGGAGCAGGTCAAGAAGCTCAAGGAGAGATGGGGCTCCAACGGTAGGTGCCGGGCGTTCGGCTGCAGGAGCCCAGCGCGGCCCGGAGAGCCAGGGAAGATGGCTGACCGGGCTCCACCTCGTGGGCTTCGGCTCCGCGCCCGCCGACGGCTGCGGGCGGAGGGTCGGGCCGGCGCGGCGGCCCCGCGGGGAAGAAAGGGGCTGCGGGCCTCGCCTCGCCTCCCTTGGACCTCCTCGTGTCTCGGGCCCTGGACCTTCTCGGCGCGCAAGGCTCAGAGGCTTCTCTCCAGCAGCAGCCGGCCCCGGTGGAGGGAGGGACGAGGCTCCTGCAGCTGGGTTGAGCCCGGCAAGACGGTTTCTCGTCCCCTGCCGATTTATGAGGCGTCGAGGTCGTTGGAAAGCCTCTGACCGTTCTTGTCCTACCCAGAGTTACACATCTGGCAGAAGTGATGACATCGCTGAAACCACTCCTCAGTTCAGGAGCCCTAAGTGATTTCACGCTTAGGGCTAGACCTCAGGCCATTGATTACAAAGAGTGCATGCTTTCTTGAAATATCTTTGTAGTATGCCTTATACTAAAAAAATCATATATTCCTATAGCTAGGTCTGTGTTTTAAAGATATTGATGCTTAGAATTGTAGCAGTTCTTTTTAGAAAGACGGAGTGCTAAAATGTCTTTCTCTTTTTTTTTTTTAACCTCCCTCTTGACACATTGCCTGGCGAATTTCTACATTCTACAGAGTTACCGGCTGAAGAAGGTAATCTTAACATTTTTTTTTTCTCCTCTCTTGGTGTGCTGATGGTAAGATGACAGCTACAACACATGTGTTTATTTCTTACAGGAAAAACCTTGCTGGAACTTGTGATTGAGCAGTTTGAAGACTTGCTAGTTAGGATTTTATTACTGGCAGCATGTATATCTTTTGTAAGTATGAAAAAATTTNCGTGGGCGCCAGGGGCGCTGGAGGAGGGAGCCGGGGGGAGGGGGCGGGGCCGCGCCGCCCGCGCCGCGCTGGGCGCTCTCGGCCAATGAGCGGCGTCCACATGCCGCGGCGGCGGCGAGAGGGGAGGCAGCGGCCGATAAATGCTATTAGAGCAGCCGCCGCGGAGCCGTCCCCGACGCCACCTCCTTCTCGTTCGCCGCAGTTTCCTCCGCCGCTGTCGTGCGTGCGGAGCTGAGGGACCCGGTCGAGCGTGCTGCGCACCGCCCCGCCGGCTCGCCTCCCTTGCCGCGTTCCGCCCTCGGAGGTCGGCCGGGCGCCCCTCCTCCGGCCCGGGCGGGGCCTCTGATCGCCTCAAGAGAACGGGGAGGGGCTCGGGGCCGCGGCCTGCGCTCCCCGCGGGCGGCCGAGGGCGAGGGAGGCCCTCCCTTCTGCGAGGGGAGGGAGGGTCAGGAGCCCCCCACCCGCCCTGCGGACCTCGGGGCCGCGCGAGGGGCGGTTGTCTGGGGAGGGGCGCGGGGTGATTCAGCGTCCGGCGAGGCGGAAGCGGCCGCAGGAGGAGGAGGGGAGCGCCCGTCCGCGCCTGGGCTCCCGGGGTGGCACGAGCCCGCGGCCGGAGTGCGAGGCGGAGGCGAGGAGGCCGCGGGGACGGGAGGCGAGGCCGGCCGGGCCCCGAAGCCATGGAGAACGCGCACACAAAGACGGTGGAGGAGGTGCTGGGCCACTTCGGCGTCAACGAGAGTACGGGGCTGAGCCTGGAGCAGGTCAAGAAGCTCAAGGAGAGATGGGGCTCCAACGGTAGGTGCCGGGCGTTCGGCTGCAGGAGCCCAGCGCGGCCCGGAGAGCCAGGGAAGATGGCTGACCGGGCTCCACCTCGTGGGCTTCGGCTCCGCGCCCGCCGACGGCTGCGGGCGGAGGGTCGGGCCGGCGCGGCGGCCCCGCGGGGAAGAAAGGGGCTGCGGGCCTCGCCTCGCCTCCCTTGGACCTCCTCGTGTCTCGGGCCCTGGACCTTCTCGGCGCGCAAGGCTCAGAGGCTTCTCTCCAGCAGCAGCCGGCCCCGGTGGAGGGAGGGACGAGGCTCCTGCAGCTGGGTTGAGCCCGGCAAGACGGTTTCTCGTCCCCTGCCGATTTATGAGGCGTCGAGGTCGTTGGAAAGCCTCTGACCGTTCTTGTCCTACCCAGAGTTACACATCTGGCAGAAGTGATGACATCGCTGAAACCACTCCTCAGTTCAGGAGCCCTAAGTGATTTCACGCTTAGGGCTAGACCTCAGGCCATTGATTACAAAGAGTGCATGCTTTCTTGAAATATCTTTGTAGTATGCCTTATACTAAAAAAATCATATATTCCTATAGCTAGGTCTGTGTTTTAAAGATATTGATGCTTAGAATTGTAGCAGTTCTTTTAGAAAGACGGAGTGCTAAAATGTCTTTCTCTTTTTTTTTTTAACCTCCCTCTTGACACATTGCCTGGCGAATTTCTACATTCTACAGAGTTACCGGCTGAAGAAGGTAATCTTAACATTTTTTTTTTCTCCTCTCTTGGTGTGCTGATGGTAAGATGACAGCTACAACACATGTGTTTATTTCTTACAGGAAAACCTTGCTGGAACTTGTGATTGAGCAGTTTGAAGACTTGCTAGTTAGGATTTTATTACTGGCAGCATGTATATCTTTTGTAAGTATGAAAAAATTTATTTTCTTTCCCCCAGAAAGGTGAAAATATTCCATAGATAAATCAGAAAACAAATAGTGTCCATTGGGTGAAAACATATTGGGTGTTACAAGCTGTGTCTCCATGTTTAAAAGCAATCTGGGCATTTTAAAATTACGAACAAAACACTTGAAGCCATTGATATTCAGAAAATAGATGCCTGACATTTATAATGCAGTTAGGAATTGTCCCAGAGTGTGGCATGGTCTTATAAATTCTTGTGGCTTATCAGCTTTTAATATCAAAAAGTTCTTCACTGGGAAGCCTTCAATGTTTTGGGTTCTTCCATTGTTACCGTGTTGTAAGATCATACTAAGATGATGTTGGACTCTTTGTAGTCTGTAAATAGAACTTACAAAAGGAATATTCCAGTTGCTTTCCCTTCCTGGTAATGGCAAGGTGACAGTTGTTCCTGACGGTGACAAGAATGATGACGGCTGTGATGGCACCCTTGTTGACCAAATTTGGTCACTGACCTTTAGGGTGGTATATTTATCTAAATTGGACCCCTGTCTTAAGTGATTCTTAGGTTGGAAGAACAAGGTTTAGTACAGTTGGTTTTAGATCTTAAAGGAAAAAAACCAGCATGGTGTTTTTTCTTGTTCTGTGTGTGCTTACCCACTTGAGTGCTGTATGGTTGCTAAGAAACTAGTGAAATGCAAAGAACTACAGCAGAAAAAAGGTGTTGGGGTGGCAAGTGTATTTCTAGGTTTTTAACTTTTTTTTTTAATGTTCGGTATTAATTTTTTGTTGCATTTTTTTTCCTTGGGCAGTAGACTGCTTTGTAGTTTTCCTAAAAATAATCATGAATAGGACACAGATGTTCCTAATCCTAGTAGCATGAGATGCCTTTTATTCTTGAATTACAGTATTACAAAAACTACAATAAGTGAAATTCACCCAGTGTAGTACTTCTTTCTAGTTAAAACAAAATTGACAAAACTTCACGGTTTCGGTTTTGTACATATATGTATATGCAGGTCCCAAGGATCAGCCTCAGTCTTTGTGACAGCCATACCATAGAGGGCTATTTTGAGAACGAAATAAAGCAGTGGGCGTTTATCTAATTCAGATGAGGAAAAGATTAAATTTATACCCATCTTTTAAGTAGATAGTGGCAGCAGGAAATAAATTTTTGGAATAAGTTTTATGTAAAGCCTGCTGTGAGACTTTATTATGCCATATTAGCCAAGTGGTGTGTAGCCATTAATAATTCAGTCCCCAAGAACTTTTTCTGTGGTTTTCATTGATTAAAATGGGGACTTACATAGCAAACCATTCAGCATTATGAGTCAATCACAGTGTACCTCTGACATAATCTGTTTCTCCTTGATTAAAAAATGTTCCCCCAGAAAATGGCTGCTGTTTTACCAATTAAGGGAAATGAGTAGAGCTGTTTGATTAACTGTAGTTTATCAGTACATTGTCATGGGGCAAAATAAATGATACATTTGGAGGTAGTGTAAGATATGTATTTAACCGGGTACATAATTCTGAAATAGCGTTGGCAGTTAAATAATGGGGTCCGATAAGGTCATTGGGAACTTCTTAGAAGTTAATCAGCTGACGTATACAGCCAGAAGCAAAATACAGTTTTACTGAATTCTCTGTGTTACAAGTTGAAGCAGTATAGGAAACAATGCTACTGGTGTTACTATTGAGGTTGCATTGGGTCTCTCTTTTAAGTGGCCAGTTTGACTTTATATTAGCATTTTAAATTAATGATGTGTGTGGGTTTTGTTTGTTTTTTACTTTGAAGTAATTAGAGGCTTCTAGTTTGCAGGCATTTCAAGCAGGTTTTTAAATAAATGCTTTAATTTTTTTAATAAGGTAGGACCTTGGCTTTTGGAGCATTATAGAGCTATATTTTGGAGCTGAAATTTGAGTTCCTTTTGGTAACTGTGGAGTCACTGCTCAGAAAATGAACTATGTTACATTTTTATTTTATGAGTTGGTAAATAGCAAAAGAATAAGTGTTTCGGGAGTACTCCTATAGAATTAATTTGCTTTGGTTTGTTTGATCAAGGAATTGCAGATACAAGACCTGTTGTGTTGATTTTCTTCATGTGGGGTTGGGTACTGCCGCTACATTGTCTTTAGTGTTTCATTCCTCCAGGCTGTCTTTTAAAAGAAAAGAAAGAGCACTGACTCTTTTTTTGTATCAGTTTGCTTATTCCTATTGATGTAACAGAAAAAACATGGTAGACTATTCAGGTTATTTTTTGAGAAGTGACTAGGTGATTCTTATATACATCATGCATCATCAAGTCATGCTCATATTAGAAAGAATATTAGTGATTTATTTCAAATATCTAAGTAGTAAATTGTTAACTATAGTTAATATTTTGCTGTGCCATAAAATAGGAAGCTGCATTAATGTTTTATGCTTGTGACCTGTAGGGATCTAGTTTAATTTGTAATATTGGCCAAAGTGTTTTTTTGAAACGGTCACTTGGATTGAAAGAAGTAAGCTTCATCTCCCAGTGCATACGAACATTAGAAATTGCTTAATTTGACATTCAAGACCCCCGGCCATCATTCACTTTATCTTTTCATTCTCTTCTTGATTACCAACTTTGCTCTAAATGTAACACATCATATGGTTGCTTGATTGGAAAGCCTCCCCTTTTCTCTCTTCCTGCTTTGTTAAGATATTTATTGAGCACCTGTCACAGACACTGGGGGTACAGTAGTGAATAAAACGGAGAGGAAGCCCTACTTGGAGGATAATACTGTTGAGAAAATAAAACAAGGGGGTTCGGATTATCAGAGCATGTGAAAGGGGGTACAGTTTTCAAATTGGGTGGTCAGGGAAGTCCTTGAAGGCGACATTAGCGAAAATACCTGAAGGAGGTAGGCATTAGGGCCATGTTGGTCTCACTCCCATCTGTCTAAATCATAAAGTCATAATTAATATGGTAATAACTTGCATAGGTTTCTCTACCTTCCACCTTCATTTCTCATGTCAGCTACTTAGATTGACCCTAAAATGCTAATAAAACTTCCTAGGCTATGGCACTTCTCAGCCTTTATGTTACATTTGACCATTTGCATGTGTGTGTCTTTTTTCTTCCTACTAGACCACCTTGAAAAGTACACCTTATTTTTTAGAGTTAGTGCCTTTTTTTTTTTTTTTTTTTCGTTTAAATACGTAGACAGAGTGTTACTCTTGTTGCCCGAGCTGGAGCACAGTGGCGCGATCTCGGCTCATTGCAACCTCCACCTCCCGGGTTGAAGCGAATCTCTTGCCTCAGCCTCCTGAGTAGCTGGGATTACAGGTGTCCACCACCATGCCCGGGTAATTTGTATTTTTAGTAGAGACAGGGTTTCCCCTTGTTGGCCAGGCTGGTCTCGAACTCCTGACCTCAGATGATCTGCCCCCCTCAGCCTCCCAAAGTGCTGGGATAACAGGCATGAGCCACTGCGCCTGGCCTAAGTTAGTGCTTTTGATGTCACAAATATTTGGGTGAGTTTGTTTCAGTAGAATTTTCTGAAAATATATGAGACCTTTTTACTGTGATTTCTCAGAAGAAAATACTCAAAGTATTTGATATTGGATTTGTAGTGATTTTAATTTTCTTCTTTTAATTTTGATTTTAAAATGGGATAAGAAGGGCAAATTACTGATTGGTTTAACTAGTTTATTTAGAGCTTTTCTTAAAATAATGGTTTGAAAGGCGGATTTAATAGAGTACTTTGTTAAAAGGAGATTGTTTTCTCATGCCTGTAAACATTGAATGTTTTACATAGCTTTATATCTGGATCAGAAGAGAATGAGTTCTAATTCATGCTTTTTTTTTTGCATTTTATTAATGACTGAAAGAATTGTTCCCCCCCGGAAATTATCGTAACATTTATTGGTAATTCTTTGTATCTTTTTTGAAATGTTTAATTCCATTTCCTCTTTTTAAAAATAAAACAACTTGATGTAAATTTCTTCATTTATTGAGCAATTGTTTGAGGGCCCAAAGGCACAGTACAAGTTTCTGAGAATACTAGGAGCAAAATGTGCTTAAGATTTGTTTAAGCACTTTTTTTCTTTCATTTTCTTTTTATGATACTAAGAGCTCTTCCTGTTATCACAGTGTATAGATATCTGAGTCACAACATCATGACCGTCTTCCAGTTTACAGCAGAATGTGCTTTTTACCTTGGATTAAAATTTGCTTTATTTGGCCGGGTGCAGTGGCTCATGCCTGTAATTCCAGCGCTTTGGAAGGCCGAGGTAGGTGGATCATTTGAGGTCAGGAGTTCAAGACCAGCCTGGCCAACATGATGAAACCCTGCGTGTACTAAAAATACAAAAATTAGCCGGGCGTGGTGGCAGGTGCCTGTAGTCCCAGCTACTCAGGAGGCTGAGGCAGGAGAATCACTTGAACCCGGGAGGCGGAGGTTGCAGTGAGCCGAGATTGCGCCACTGCACTCCAACCTGAGTGACAAAGTGAGACTCCATCTCAAAAAAAAAAAAAAAATTGCTTTATTATAGTTATCAGAAATATAATGCAGTACAGAGTGTTGTACAGTATTTCAGTGCTGTACAGAGATTAATCTTGTGGAGAATAATTGGAAGATACTCTATCCCTACTCTATTTTAAGCAGTTTAATGTAATTGAGTGTTCATTAGCAAGTGGTTACCTTGAATAATACTGGCATATTTGAAGCATTGAACTTGATTGATATAAGTCCCAGAAGACAAGTATTATTGTATTTAGCACAAAGCACAGGGAAGAAGGAATACTGTTTATGTCTAAAACTATGGGGCAGTGGTCTTCTTTTCACTCTTCTTTGCTGCTGTTCATGAAGCTTGTTACCTTTTTGCTGTCTTTTTTTTGAGACGGAGTCCCGCTCTGTCGCACAGATTGGAGTGCAGTGGTGCAATCTCAGCTCACTGCAACCTCTACCTCTCAGGTTCAAGTGATTCTCCTGCCTCAGCCTCCTGAGTAGCTGGGATTACAGGCATACGCCACCACGCCCGGGTAATTTTTTGTATTTTTAGTAGAGACGGGGTTTCTCCATGTTGACCTGGCTGGTCTCCAACTCTTGGCCTTCGATGATCCGCCTACCTTAGCTTCCCAAAGTGCTGGGATTACAGACATGAGCCACCTCACCCAGCCCAGATAATCCTTTTTACACATTGCTTAAAATTTTCTATTTTCCTGGAAATAGGGTCTTCTGTCACCCAGCGGGGGAATGTGGTGGTGTGATTACAGCTCACTGCAACCTCAGACACATGGGCTGAAGCCTGATTCTTGAGCCTCCCAAATAGCTGGGACTATAAGTTTGAGCCATCATGCTTTGCCTTTTTTTTTTTTTTTGAGACGAAGTCTTACTCTGTCACCTAGGCTGGAATGTAGTAGTGGCACGATCATGGCCCATTATAACTGCAAATTCCTGGTTTCAAGCAATCTTCCTGAGTAGTGAGGACTTACAGGTCTGCCCTGCCATGTCCAACTAATTAAAAAAAAATTTTTTTATAGAGATAGGGTCTCGCTATGTTACTCAAGCTAGTCTCCAATTCCTGGCCTCTAAAGATTTTCCCAAAGCATTGGGATTATAGGCATGAGCCACCTCACCCAGGTGAAACAGGTAATTCTTTTTTTCCCCCCCTTTTGAGATGGAGTTTTGTTCTTGTCAGCCAGGCTGGAGAGAAATGGCGTGATCTCGGTCCTTAGTAACCTCTGCCTCCCGGATTCAAGCGATTCTCCTGTCTCAGCTTCCCCAGTAGCTGGGATTACAGGCGTCCGCCACCATACCTCGCTAATTTTTTGTGTTTTAGTAGACATGGGGTTTTGCCCTGTTGGTCAGCCTGGTCTTGAACTCCTGACCTCAGGTAATCTGCCCACCTCAGCCCCTCAAAGTGCTGTGATTACAGGTGTGAGCCACCGTGCCTGGCTTGAAACAGATAATTCTTTATATTTAACCAATTGTCAAGATTTTTAGAAACATTTTCCCAGTTCCTTGTATAAATATACTTTGTATAACTTCTGGCAAACCGTAATTATGAACTCACATTACTCCAGTGCTATAATACTGCAATAAGGGATCTTGCATTTCAGTAATGTCACTCATCCAGTTTTCCTCCCCTTTCTCTTACCCCATCTCCCTCCCAGTCTCGTGGATTCTTTTGTCAGCAGTCCTCTTTCTCCTTATACAAGGCAAGAGGTTTTCTTACCAATAGAACAGAACTGTGAAGGACTGCCCAACATAATCTGATACGCTTGTTCTTCATTTTGGGTTGTAATATTTTAAAGTAGAGATTAACTCTGACAGTCCCATCACTGCTTGCCATTGTCTTTCCTTTTGCTCTAGCTGACGGGATGTTGCTTTAAGTTTGTTCCCCAGGCTTTACTGCCAAGAGGGAAATTCATACCCACTTTAACAAGGTGTGAAGCTTATCTTACAGTTGCTAATGCCTCACTGACCTTTTGGAAAGGTCATAGTTACTCTTCAAGTTGAGTGATTTTTCTCCCCCAAGAGCGAATTAAAGTTTCTTATTTCTGATATGCTCTCCTTGGCAAATGTTTGAAAGTCTAGTATCAGAGCAGCTGTGATCCTGCATCTATCAAAATTTATAACTTCCTAGAGA
Organism: Rhinopithecus bieti; assembly: GCF_001698545.2. Taxonomy (NCBI): domain Eukaryota; kingdom Metazoa; phylum Chordata; class Mammalia; order Primates; family Cercopithecidae; genus Rhinopithecus; species Rhinopithecus bieti. The sequence continues at coordinate 136,550 of NW_016806995.1, read as the reverse complement.
AGTTTTCATTCTGGCGTTATTCCTAGCCTTAACACTAGAACGCCCTGTTGAGAGCATACAGTAACATTTATCATACTCATTCTGTTTTTCTGCTTGACCTAGCTTACTGGACGTCGGTGGTGATTGGCATCTGTCAGGACTTGGTTGGTCCTGGTGCCTCCTGTTTCTGTTTTTGTTTTTTTGTCCTGCTCAGATATTTCTTATTCATGGTTACCTTCTTCTAATGAGTCATTTGGATTCATTATTACCATAAATCATTTGGAGGAGTGCTTTCATGATTTACTGAGTAGATCTTTTAAAGAAGATGTTATTGTGAAATATGCAAACATTTTAAGCAATTTTTTTAATTAAAAAAAATTCGACCTCCAAGATTAAATCATTAGATATGGTTAACACTGTGTCTGGATTGGTAAGTTTCCATAAAAGAGGTTTTAAAATTTTAACCACATAGACCACTCTTTACCATATTCATTATTAGTATTCATTGTGGTGGGTTCTCTCTTTTTACCACGTTTATAGTTGTTGGATTGAGAAGTGCAATGTGACTCTTACTCTGTGGTTTTTAAATCTTAACAAGGTTATAGTTGTATGAGCTAAAAGTTTAATCCTCTGCCCCTTTTTCTTGGGGCAGTGCTCTGTGACCAGTTACATTTTTGGACTTAAGTTATCTCTGAAGTGCTGTGTTGCTATATAGATGTCTTATGGAAGATAATCTACAAAATACACTTCGGATCTCCCAACAACTCTGTGGTTCTGAAACAGCCTTCAGTAGTACCACTAAAAAGAAATAGGGAATTAACTGGTTTTTTGTTTCTTTTATAGAGATGAGGGTCTCGCTATGTTGCCCAGGCTGGTCTCAAGCTCCTGGCATGAAATGATCCTCCTGCCTTGGGTTCCCAAAGTGCTGGGATTACAGACATGAGCCACCGTTCCCGGCCTAGAATTAACAGTTTATATATGCTCTAAAATTTAAGTCAATGATCAAGTTGTTTATACTGTGAATTTATGTCACATGGATATTACTTGATATGAATAATAACCAAATGAACATGACTTAGATGATCACCTTTTACTTTAATCAAGAATTGAAGTTTTATTTTTTCTAAATAGATACATATAAAACGAATGAAATTTATTCCCTCTCCCCAGATTTTATTTGGATTCTAAAATGGAATTATTATATCAGAAGATAAGGTATTTTTAAGAAATGTAGTCGTTTTTTTGAGACTGAGTCTTGCTCTGACACCCAGGCTGGTGTGCAGTGGTGTGATCTCAGCTCACTGCAACCTTTGCCTCCCAGGTTCAAGTGATTCTCCTGCCTCAACTTCCCAACTAGATAGGTCTACAGATGTGCACCACCACACCTGGCTAATTTTTTGTGTTTCTAGTAGAGGTGGTTTCACCTTGTTGCCCAGGCTGGTCTTGAACTCCTGACCTCAGGTGATCTACTTGCCTCAGCCTCCCAAAGTGTTGGGATTACAGACTTGAGCCACCACGCCCAGCCAAGAAGTATAGTTTTTTGTTTGTTTGTTTTTTTGAGTTTTGCTCTTGTTGCCCAGGGCGGAGTGCAATGGTGCGATCTCAGCTCACCGCAACCTCTGCCTCCTGGGTTCAAGTGATTCTCCTGCCTCAGCCTCCTGAGTAACTGCAATTATAGGCATGCGCCACCATACGCCGCTAATTTAGTAATTTTAGTATTGATAGGGTTTCTTCATGTTGATCAGGCTGGTCTCCAGCTCCTGACCTCAGGTGGATCCCCCTGCCTTGGCCTCCCAAAGTGCTGGGATTACAGGGGTGAACCACCGCACCCGGCTTTTTTCTGTTGTTTTTTGAGACCGAGTCTTGCTCTGTCGCCCAGGCTGGAGTGCAATGGCACGATCTCGGCTCACTGCCACCTCTGCCTCCTGGGTACAAGTGATTCTCTTGCCTCAGCCACCCCAGTAGCTGGGATTACTGACATGCACCTCCATGCCCAGGTAATTTTTTTGTGTTTTTAGTAGAGAAGGGGTTTTGCCATGTTGGCCAGGCTGGTCTGGAACTCCTGACCTCAGGTGATCGCCCTCCTCAGCCTCCCAGAGTGTTGGGATTACAGGTGTGAGCCACTGTGCCCAGCTGAAGTATAGTCTTGACTTCCGATAATTGTTATGAACAAGATATAGCCGGTTGTTTATATAATTGCATTTTGCTACCATTTGTTTCTAGAGAAAGAAAAGAGATTTTGTCTATCATGATCCCTTTAGTGCTAGCCACTTTTTTGAGTTTTCGCTCTTGTTGCCCAGGCTGGAGTGCAATGGCATGACTTTGGCTCACTGCAACCTCCGCCTCCCCAGGTTCAAGTGATTCTCTTGCCTCAGCCTCCTCAGTAGCTGGGATTACAGGCAAACCCACCACCATGCCCAGCTAATTTTTTGTATTTTTAGTAGAGATGGGATTTCGCCATGTTGGGCAGGTTGGTCTGAAACTCTTGACCTCAGGTGATCTGCCTGCCTTGGCCTCCCAAGGTTCTGGGATTACAGGCCTGAGCCACCATGCTCGGCCAGTGCTAGCCACTTTTTTAAAAAGTGACATTAAGCCTAAAAAGACACAAATTCTAATGTGCCATTTCTCTTCTAGGTTTTGGCTTGGTTTGAAGAAGGTGAAGAAACAATTACAGCCTTTGTAGAACCTTTTGTAATTTTACTCATATTAGTAGCCAATGCAATTGTGGGTGTATGGCAGGTAAGCAAAAATTCCTGTACTGCAAAATTTCAATAAGTTATATAAGTGATTAGGGCTGTATTAATTTTTCTGTTTTTCCTGATGTGTTTAGTAAAAATATGTCTGTGGGAAGTTTACATGTATTTTCCCTTTATTCCATTAATTAATTAATATTTTCTGACACAGTCTCACCCTGTTGCCCAGGCTGGAATGCAGTGGTGTGGTCTCGGCTCACTGCAACCTCTGCTTCCCGGGTTCAAGTGGTTCTTGTGCCTCAGCCTCCCAAGTAGCTGGGACTACAGGCATGCACCACCATGCCCAGCTCATTTTTGTATTTTTTGGTAGAGACAGGGTTTCACCATGTTGGCCAGGCTGGTCTTGAGCTCCTAACCTCAAGTGATCTGCCCTCCTCAGCCTCCCAAAGTGGTGGGATTGCAGGCGTGAGCCACCATGCCCAGCCCATTAATTTAATTAATTGCAAATGTTTGACCTTATGTATATAAACTTCGCAGTTAAGATTGCTCATTCTTCGCCAAGTGTGGTGGCACCGGCCTGTAGTCTCTGCTACTCAGGAGGCTGAGGTGGGAGGGTTTGCTTGAACCCAGGAGGTCAAGGCTACAGTGAGCCATGATCATACCGCTGCACTCCAGTCTGGGCAACAGAGCAACACCGTGTCTCATAAAAAAAATTGTTCATTCTTTATGGTAGCAAGGAATTAAAGTGGGTGAGAGAAGCTGCTTAAGGAAATGAGAATGTGAGAACCAGTATCTATCTTTATGTCTCCTAGTTGCTTCCTGTGACAAACTTTAAAAGCTCCATGTCATTTTTATTCTCCTTGGGTTTTTTGGTAGGTTTAGCTATAAAAATTGTTTCCCCTTCAGTGCTTACTACAGACTCTGAGACTGAAAATTCATGTTAAGTGTTGATCTTTTAGGTATTTGATGGATGTAATCACCCCTTTGAGGACTGAAGTAGACACTTTTTTTGTTTTGTTTTGTTTTGAGACGGAGTCTGTTGCCCAGGCAGGAGTGCAGTGGCACGATCTCAGCTCACCGCAACCTCCGCCTCCTGGGCTCAAACAATTCTGCCTCAGCCTCCTGAATAGCTGGAATTACAGGCACCCGACACCACGCCAGCTAGTTTTTGTATTTTAAGTAGTTTCACCGTGTTGGTTAGGCTAGTCTCGAACCCCTGACCAGATCATCCACCCACCTTGGCCTCCCAAAGTGTTGGGATTACAGGCGTGAGCCACCAGGCCCGGCCTTTTTTTTTGACCGACTTTCACTCTTATTGCCCAGGCTGTCACCTCCCGGGTTCAAGTGATTCTCCAGTCTCACTCTCCCGAGTAGCTGGGATTATAGGCGCGTGCCACCATGCCCAGCTAATTTTTGTATTTTTAATAGAGATGGGATTTCATTGTATTGGTCAGACTGGTCTCAAACTCCTGACCTCAGTTGATTATTCCCCCCGCCTTGGCCTCCCAGAGTGCTGGGATTACGTGCGTGAGCCACCATGCCCGACACATCTTAGAAACATACTTAGTCCTGCTGAAATTGTAAACTTCTAATCTTTACTAATAAATGTTAACGATCTTTATGTGGTAGGCTCATAGAAAGAGGACCTACTTAGAAATTTGTAATTGTGCTATATTCTTCTCTCTCTCTTTTTTTGTTTTTTTTTGTTTGTTTGTTTTTGAGATGGAGTGTCCCTCTATTGCCCAGGCTGGAGTGCAGTGGTGTGATACTGGCTCACTGCAATCTCCGTCTCCTGGGTTTGAGCAATTCTGCTGCCTCCGCTTCCCGAATAACTGGGATTATAGGTACCTGCCACCACGCTTGGCTCTT
>NW_016806995.1:67445-131108 GCF_001698545.2 Rhinopithecus bieti | reverse complement strand
CACCCGTCTCGGCCTCCCAAAGTGCTGGGATTACAGACTTCAGCCACCGTGCCCAGCCATTTTTTGTATTTTTAATAGAGACGGGGTTTCACCGTGTTAGCAAGGATGGTCTCGATCTCCCGACCTTGTGATCTGCCTGCCTCGGCCTCCCAAAGTGCTGGGATTACAGGCGTGAGCCACCACGCCTGCCTTTTTTTTATTTTTAGTAGAGACGGGTTTCACCATGTTAGCCAGGATGGTCTCAATCTCTTGACCTTGTGATCCGCCCGCCTCGGCCTCCCAAAGTGCCGGGATTTCAGGTGTGAGTCACCGCACCCAGCCTTCTCATGTTTTTCTGAAAAAAAACTATATTTGGTCAGGGCATGGTGGCTCATGCCTGTAGTATCAGCAGTTTGGGAAGCTGAGGGGTGGATCACTTGAGGTCAGGAGGTCGAGACCAGCCTGGCCAACATGGCGAATCCCGTCTCTACTAAAAATACAGAAAGTTAGCTGGGTGTGTTAGCATGCGTCCCCAGCTACTTGCGAGGCTGAAGCAGGGCTTGAACCTAGGGGCCGGAGTTTGCTGTGAGCCGAGATCGTGCCACTGCACTCCAGCCTGGGCGACAGAGCTAGACTCTGTCTCAGAAAGAAAATATTTGAGTTTTTAGAAAAAGAACATTCTTAAGTCTTTAGTATACTGAATGGTATGAGCAGCAATAGAGGGTTCTGGCCTTCTGAAAGTAAGGAAAATTATGACAGTATAAGGTAGTATGGAGGGCATATTATTTTTTTTCTGACCAGTGTCATCAAGGAAGGCTTTCTTTCTTTTTTTTTTTTTTTAAGACGGAATCTCGCTCTGTCATCCAGGCTGGAGTGCGGTGGCACGATCTCTGCTCACTGCAGCCTCCGCCTCCCGGACTCGAGATTCTCCCACGTAGCTGGGATTAAAGGCGCGCACCACCACGCCTGGTTAATTTTTTGTATTTTTAGTAGAGACAGGGTTTCACCATGTTGGCCAGGCTGGTCTCGCACTTCCATCCTCAGGCGATCCTCCCACCTCAGCCTCCCAAAGTGCCAGGATTATAGGCGTGAGTCACCATGCCCGGCCTTTTCATTGATTGTAATTGTCATCAGGTTCAGAGATAATTTATCTTTTTTCCCCCCCAAGACAGCTTCACTCTTGCCAAGGCTGGAGTGCAGTGTCATGATCGCAGCTCACTGAAATCTCTGTCTCAGGCTTAGAGATCCTCCTCCCACCTCAGCCTCCTGAGCAGCTGGGACTACAGGTGCATGGCACCACGTCAGGATAATTTTTGCATTTTTCGTAGAGGCACTGTCTCCTTATGTTCAGCCCAGGCTGGTCTGGAACTCTTGGGCTCAAGCGATCCTCTTACCTCTGCCTTTCAAAAGTGCTGGGATTACAGGCATAAGCTACTGTGCTCAGCTCATAATTTAAGCATATGCAGAATACAGTGCTCATGGGATATTTGTTTAACCTTGAGCAGTCCAGTTAAATTCTGCCCAACATGATCTTGAAGAGTAAGAATGTCTGATTTGAGATTGAAATTAACTTGATCATGAATTTCCCAAATTTAAGATTTTTTAATACTTTTTCAGGGGTATACACATCAAAACCGAGGTACACGTGTTACCAGCTTTCATCTTTGTGTCGTTTGATTTTCTTTAGGCTGGTTTGATTCTACAACTTCCATTTTGAAATCGGGAAGAAAATTACGGTGACTACTAATGGTTGCTAGTTCATGTATGATGTCATGAGAAATACATAGCTTGTGACTGGCAGTGCTCTGATGAGAGTTCAGCCATTCATTGGTCTTTACAACTGGAGGGATAGTTCTTAGAATTTGTGAGAGAGATTCATCACTCATGGCATTTACTGTGTGCCCAAACACAATCTAAGCATGTTACATATGACTTCTTATCCTCACAAACCTTGAGGTAGGAACTGTTAGTGTTGTCATTTTATAGAAAGTAAACTTGTGTGTTGTGTAACCTCTATACAGTGATGTAACTGCGCTAAGAGCCTGTATTGAACCCAGGCAGCTTAGCCCAGAGTTGGGTGGTTTTTTGTTTTTTGTTTTTTTTGTTTTTGACAGTCTTGCTCTGTTGCCCAGGCTGGAGTGCAGTGGTAGGATCTCGTCTCACTGCAGCCTCTGCCTCTCGGATTCAAGCGATTCTTCTGCCTCAGCCTCCTGAGCCCAGACCGTTAGGCTGTACTGCTTCTCATGAGACAGAATTCATTTTAAATGGCAGGGGGATTTGGCTAAAGGTGAAAGCTGTGTTTTACAGTCTTAGGGACGGCAGAGTCTATAATTGCTTTTCTTCGTTGTTTTATCCCCTTACCTTAATTGAATGTACTTACGTTTCGGTTTTAATACAAAATAATAAGTGTCCTTGTGTCTGTTGCTGTAGATGTGAATTGTTTAGTGCAAATGTTACTAGTGGGCTGCTTTTTTTTTTTTTTTTAATTTTTTTTTAAAGATGAGACCTCTAAAATTTTATTCCTTGGGTTAGAAATAATTGCAGTGTCAGGCAGGTCTTTACTACTATTCTGTTTTCTTTTATACAGGAAAGAAATGCTGAAAATGCCATCGAAGCCCTTAAGGAATATGAGCCTGAAATGGGCAAAGTGTATCGACAGGACAGAAAGAGTGTACAGCGGATTAAAGCTAAAGACATAGTTCCTGGTGATATTGTAGAAATTGCTGGTGAGTTGAGTTGGTTATTTTTCTTTTATTCTAGATGTATTTCCGAATATAGTCTTTTTCTCAAGGCTCATAATTATATTTAAAATAATTGTTTTCATGTATCAATTAACACATTTTAGTGCCATTCATACAAATCCTGCATTCTCTAAAATTATTTTGAAGTGTTTTAGCACCTCCCTTCCTGTCGTTGATAAGGCTTTTGGTTTTTATTTTTAAACAAGGTATTTTGAATTCTACTTGTTTAAATACATTGTAGAACACAAGTGCTAGAGAGGTAAAACCTAATGTTGATTTGACAATTAATTATAGTGAGCAATTTGTTAGAATACTGGCTAATGACGACACTGTTTTTCCTATTTTGGTTCTTGGCACAAATGTTAAGTCATACCTACAACTATCTAATTGAGTTCATGGTCAAGGGTAATTTCTAGACTCTAAAAGCTATGCTTGGCCCAGGGTGGTAGCTCACGCCTGTAATCCCAGCACTTTGGGTTGCCGAGGCAGGCAGATCACGAGGTCAATAGATTGAGACCACCCTGGCCAACGTGAAACCCCGTCTATACTAAAAATGCAAAAATTAGTCGGACATGGTGGCGCATGCTTGTAGTCCCAGCCACTTGTGAGGCTGCGGCAGGAAGAATCGCTTGAACCCAGGAGGCAGAGGTTGCAGTGAGCCGAGATTGCATCACTGCACTCCAGCTTGATGACAGAGTGAGACTCCATCTCAAAAAAAAAAAAAAAAAAAAATATGCTTAAAAATACTTATGTGTTACCCTGAGCCAGGAGTCTCTGCCTGAATTCTAGAGATCAGCTTCAAAGAGTCCATGAATTCACTGAGTCCAGAACTCTCCACAGACCTCCAAGGGGTCAGTATCCTCACTGCTCTAGATTAGTGCTGTTGTTTTTTTATTTATTTATTTTTTTGAGATGGGAGTCTCTCTCTGTTACCCAGGCTGGAGTGCAGTGGCATGATCTCAGCTCACTGCAACCTCCACCTCCCAAGCTCAAGCAATCCTCCCACTTTGCCCCCCAAATTGCTGGGACCACAGGTGCATGCCACCACACTCAGCTAATTTTTATATTTTTTGTAGAGGGGGGGGTTTTGCCATGTTGCTCAGGCTAGTCTCAAACTCCTGAGTTCAAGTGATCCTGCCTTGGCGTCCCAAAGTGCTGGGATTACAGGTGTGCCCAGCAGTCATATTTCTGACAGTCCAAAATCACAACACCCCTGGAACCAACCAGAGTAGTCTAGGTGGGTTGCTTGTTTTGGCTGTTTTACTTAGAGAGTCATTACTTACTATTATTCAGATTATCTGGCTTTTCATACCTTTCTGAGTTAAGTATACTGTTTACTTTGTTGCTATTTGTGAATTATCTTGTAGTAATGCTTTTATACTGACTTGGGAAGGGTGTGCTTTGTCTTTTATTGTCTTACTCATTTTAATGAAAAGAATTCGAAGAGCTGCATCCCTTAACCCATGCTCTACAACTTTGGCCTCTGAAAGGAAATTGCCTTGTCATATTCTCTCATCCAGAAATTTTTGTTGTTCTTCCAGAAAAAAAGGATAGTGTTACATATATGCCAGTAAGTCGATTATTTGGGACTGTGTAGTATTTGTGTGTAAATGATTTAACACCTTCCTTAAGTAGAGTGTTAAGAAAAGTACAACTCAGAATGAAGTGTCTTGGCTATTGGATTTTTTAAAAGGTCCTGTTTTGACTGGGCGCGGTGGCTCACACCTGTAATCCCAGGCCTTTGGGAGGCTGAGGCAGGTGGATCGTGAGGTCAGGAGATCAAAACCATCCTGGCCAAAGTGGTGAAACCCCATCTCTACTAAAAATACAGAAATCAGCTGGGTGTGGTGGCTCCCACCTATAGTCCCAGCTACTCGGGAGGCTGAGGAGAATTGCTTAAACCCAGGAGGCAGAGGTTGCAGTGAGCTGAGATTGCACCATTTCATTTCAGCCTGGGCGACAGAGCCAGACTCCATCTCAAAGCAAAAAAATTTCTGTTTTGACACAAATGTTAACATTTTATCACAGGTGTATTATTCTTTCACTCTGTGTACACACATTTTCGTATGAACTGTTGGAGGGTATATTGCAGACATGATGCCCCTTTACTCCTAAATAACATTTGTTTCATAACATCAAGGATGTTCTCTTATGTAACCTCAGTATGATTATCAGAATTAGGAAATGGATACAATAGTATGTAAGATCTTATTCAGAATTTACCAGTTGTCACTTTTTTTGATGAGGGGAAGACAGGGTCTCCCTCTGTCACCCAGGCTGGAGTGCAGTGGCACCATCACGGCTCAATGCAGCGTCGATCTCCTGGGCTCAAGTGATTCTCCCACCTCATCCTCCTGAATAACGGATCACAGGCACAAGCCACCACGCACCTGGCTAAGTTTTGTATTTTTTTGTAGAGACGGGTCTTGCCATGTTGCCCAGGCTGGTCTCTCAAACTCCTGGGCTCAGGCAGTCCTGCCTCAGCCTCCCAAAGTGCTGGGATTACAGGCGTGAGCCCACTGCGCCTGGCCCACATTTTTTTTAATAGCAAAAAATATTTGAGTTAGGGAATTCTGATAGTGATGAAGAAAATAGGTCAGAATGGGGAAGGCTGGAGATATAGGGAGGCTATTTTAGTAGTCTAGGCAAGAGATAATGAGGACAGTAACATTAAGAATAATGGGCCGGGCGCGGTGGCTCGAGCCTGTAATCCCAGCACTTTGGGAGGCCGAGACGGGCGGATCACGAGGTCAGGAGTTTGAGACCATCCTGGCTAACACGGTGAAACCCCGTCTCTACTAAAAAAATACAAAAGCTAGCCGGGCGAGGTGGCTGGTGCCTGTAGTCCCAGCTACTCGGGAGGCTGAGGCAGGAGAATGGCGTAAACCCGGGAGGCGGAGCTTGCAGTGAGCTGAGATCCGGCCACTGCACTCCAGCCTGGGCGACAGAGCGAGACTCCATCTCAAAAAAAAAAGGAAAAGAAAAAAAGAATAATGAAGGAAAGATTTTTGAGTTCATGAATAGTGGCTCTTAAGCAGGAGCGCACATCAGAATCATCTGGGGCACTCTTTTAAAAAAGTTTTGTCAGGTCTCAACCTAGAATATTAACTCTGAATCTCCAGTGGGTACAGAATTCTGGTCATGAGTAGTTCAAAAAGTGAGCCTCTGACGTAGTTACAAAGCAGCAGATTGTTTTGTTTTGTTTTGAGATGGAGTTTTGCTCTTGTTGCCTAGGCTGGAGTGCAGTGGCACCATCACGGCTCATTGCAGCGTTGACCTCCTGGGCTCAAGTGATTCTCCCACCTCAGTCTCCTGAATAACTGGGATCACAGGCATGAGCCACCACACACCTGGCTAAGTTTTGTATTTTTTTGTAGAGACGGGTCTTGCCATGTTACTCATGCTGGTCTCTCAACTCCTGGGCTCAGGCAGTCCTGCCTCAGCCTACCAAGTAGCTAGGATTACAGGCATGTGCCACTATGCCCAGCTAATTTTGTATTTTTAGTAGATACGGGGTTTCTCCATGTTGATCAGGCTGGTCTCGAACTCCTGACCTCAGGTGGTCCGCCCGCCTCAGCCTCCCAAAGTGCTGGGATTACAGGAGTGAGCCACCAAGCCCTGCTAAAGCAGTTCCTTTCTCCCTCCCCCTTTCCCTTCCTTCCCTCCCCTTCCTCGCCTCCTTTCCCTCCCTCTTTCTGTCCTCCCTGTTTTCTTTCTTTCTCTCTCTCTCTCTCTTTCTCTTTTTTTTTTTTAACTTGGAAACGGGCTTGCTCTCTTGTCCAGGCTAGAGTGGAGTAGTGTGATCACTGCAACCTCAGACTCCATGGTTTCAGGGGTCCTCCTGTCTCAGCCTCCTGAGTGGCTGGTAATACAGACACATGACACCATGCCCAGCGTTTTTTTGAGACGGAGTCCCGCACTGTTGCCCAGGCTGGAGTACAGTGGCACTATCTTGGCTCACTGCAAGCTCTGCCTCCCAGATTTATGCCATTCTCCTACCTCAGCCTCCCAAGTAGCTGAGACTACAGGTGCCCACTACCACGCCCAGCTAGTTTTTTGTATTTTTTTAGTAGAGACGGGGTTTCACCGTGTTAGCCAGGATGGTCTCGATCTCCTGACCTCGTGATCCTCCCGCCTCGGCCTCCCAAAGTGCTGGGATTATAGGTGTGAGCCACTGCGCCCGGCCTTTTTTTGTTGTTTTTTTTTTAAAGTAAAGATGGGGTCTTGCTTTGTTGCCCAGGCTGGTCTTGAACTTCTGGGCTCAAGCGATCCTCCTGCCTTGGCCTTCCAAAGTGTTGTAATTACAGGTGTGAGCCACTGTGCCTGACTCAAAGCAACAAATTTTGATAACTGAATAGATAGGAGAGTGTGTAAATCAAAGATACTGACAAGATTTCTAGTTTACGTGACTGGGTGTGATGGTACTCTACTACCTGTAGAAGGAAACATTGGAAAGGAGATTGTTTTTCCACAAGTATATGTGGTGGGGGAGGTTGTAGATGACATCACCTAAATATGTGTATGAGATTCTGTTTGATTTTATGCTTACCGTTTCTTCAGCTTCTTCTTGCTTAATTTTTTTTAAAAAATAGAGACAGGGTCTATCTATGTTGCTTAGACTGTTCTGAAACTCCTGGCCTCAAGTGATCCTCCTGCCTTGGCCTCCCAAAGTTCTGGGATTTACAGGTGTGAGCCACTATGCTTTGCCTTGTTGGGGCTATTTTAGTGTGTTGAGTCTGCTTGAAGACTTAGAGAAATTACCCCCAAAGCCATTATCCTCAGTTAGCATCAGTAGATGGCAATGGTAGACAGCTTCAGAGGTAACCATAACCGTGATACCTCAAAGCACCATCCTTTTTGAAGAAACAAACAAAAGCCAGCTTCTCTTCAACTGGTGACTTTGGGTTCTCTGTATCTCTGAATCCTGGTTCTTGCCAGTCCTTCCTGTCTCTTGTAAGACACTCTAACCTAGTTAACTGAGAAACTTGGAAGTCATCTTGATGTTTTTTTCCCCCTCTTTTATCCTCTGATTTGTCCATAAGACCACTGATTGTATCTCCAGAACACACCCAAGTTCGTGAACTCTGTTTCCTCAGTCAGCACACTAGTCTAGCCATCATCTCACACCGCAGCTGTCATCATCTCCTAACTAGGCTCTGGCTTCCTTTGTTGTCTTCCTCCAGTCCATTCTCCACACAAGTGCCAGAGCGGTTTCTTAAAGGTTGTGTTATTTATTCATCTGCTGAAAAACCCTTAAGGGACTTTCCCATTGCACTTACAATACAAAATTCTCTGACCTGATAAACTTTCATTGTGTGTGTGTACCTCCTGCTTTCTTCTGTGATTTCATCTTGTGCTGCTCCTTCATGCTGCAGACATCCAGGCCTTTTTTTCAGTTTTCAGTACCACCAAAGCCACGTTTTTTTTGGAAAGTTAGGCAAATTTTTTAGAGTTTATTAATAAATTTGCTAAGTGCACAGATCTCATAGTGGTGAAGCTTTGGTTATTACCCTGACTTATCTCGCTTTTCTTTTCTTTTTTTTTTTTTTCTTTCTTTTGAGATGGAGTCTCGCTCTGTCGCCCAGGCTGGAGTGCAGTGGCCAGATCTCAGCTCACTGCAAGCTCCGCCTCCCGGGTTTACGCCATTCTCTTGCCTCAGCCTCCCGAGTAGCTGGGACTACAGGCGCCCGCCACCTCACCGGCTCGTTTTTTGTATTTTTTAGTAGAGACGGGGTTTCACTGGGTTAGCCAGGATGGTCTCGATCTCCTGACCTCGTGATCCGCCCGCCTCGGCCTCCCAAAGTGCTGGGATTACAGGCTTGAGCCACCACGCCTGGCCCCTATCTCGCTTTTCACACTGAAATTTCATTCTGTATATGGTAGTATAGTTTTGTTGTTGCATTTGATAGTTTAGAAAGGTCAAATAATGTTTGATCTGCAGTGTATGTGACTTAAGATTTTCAGTCTAATAGAATTTTCCTTATTTATATTGTGGTAAAATATACATATTATAAAATTAGCATTTTAACCATTTTTAAGCATTTAGTTCTGTGGCATTAAGTACATTCACATTGTTTTGGGACTGTCACCATCCAGAACTTTTATCTTCCCTAACTGAAATGTACCCCTTAACACTAACTTCCTGTTCCCCTCTTCCCTGGCCCCTGGCAACCATTCCCTGTATTTGAATATTCAAAAGACAATGAATTTAATATTCAAAAAAACTCTGAGTTTAAATCGGTGCTGCTACACAGCGGTAGTAGCAAATTGTAAATTCCATTTCCTTTCCACCCTGTTTCATTTTTTTTTTTTTTTTTTTTTTTTGAAGACGGAGTCTCGCTTCTGTCGGGCACCGGGCCTGCGAGTGGCAGTGGCCAGAAATCTGCAGCTCACTGCAAGGGGCTCTGCCTCCCTAGTTCACACCATTCTCCTAGCCTCGCCAGCTCCCCCCCGAGTAGCGCTGGGAACTGACAGGCGGCCTCGGCCATCTCGGCCGGCTTAGTTTTTTTTGTAAATTTTTTTAGTAGAGACGGTTTCCACCGGTGTTAACCGCCAGGATGCGTGCTCGATCTCCTGGGAAAAACCTCGTGATCCGCCCGCTCGGCCTGCCCAAGTGGCTGGGATTACAGGCTTGAGCCAGCCGCGCCCGGCCCCTTTCACCTGATTTTCTGAAATCTCTTCAGGGATAGGTGGCTGATGGTAGCTTAGCTCTAGCCACTTTTTTTTCTGCGGGGCCCAGCTCTTCGCCCACAGTATGGTGAATGTGTTTAAAAGCGATATACATTTGCTTGGGATGGTTGGGCCTCTTTTTGCTTTAATTATTATTACTTATTATTATTTTTTATTTTTTTTTTTTTTGAGACAGGGTCTCACTTTGCTGTGCAGGCTGGAATGCAGTGGCATGATCTCAGCTCACTGCACCCTCTGCCTGCCTGTTCAAGTGATTCTTGTGCCTCAGCCTCCCAAGTAGCTGGGCTCACAGGTGTGCACCACCACACCCAGCTAATTTTTGCAGTTGTAGTAGAGATGGGGTTTTGCTATATTGGCTAGGCTGGTCTCAAACTCATGGCCTCAAGTGACCCACCCATCTCGGCCTCCCAAAGTGCTGGGGTTACAGGCGTGAGCCACCACGCCTGACCTACTATTATTTTAGTTCAGCCCAGCTATGTGAGACATCGGGCTCTTAAGTGCTGCTTGCTTGCTTCTTAAATTGTGACCTTTCTAACAGGAATGCAAAACAGACATCTAGGTTTAGAATACATGTGGACATTTTATTAAATACTGTCGTTATACTACTAGGCAGTGAGCACCTTAAGGACAGAACTGTCATATTGACTGTTGTAATGTTATCGTAAGTTCTTTATGAATGAAATTTGAAATCAGTATATGATAGGTTCACCTAATGGAAACATAGTTGCTGTGCAGAAGAAACAGTTGAAGTGTATGTGTCTGTTCAATACAATTATTATAATATTATTATTATTGAGACAGAGTCTTGTTATGTCACCCAGACTGGAGTGCAGTGGTGTGATCTCGGCTCACTGCAACCTGTGTACCTCCCAGGTTCAAGTGATTCTCCTGCCTCTGTCTCCCAAGTAGCTGGGATTACAGGCGTGGGCCATTACGCCTGGCTTGTTTGCTTGCTTTTTCTTTTCTTTTTTTTTTTGTTTTTTTTTTTTTGTTTTGAGACGAGTCTCGCTCTGTTACCAGGCTGGAGTGCAGTGGCATGATCTTGGCTCACTGCAACCTCCGACTCCTGGTTCAAGCGATTCTCCTGCCTCAGCCTCCCGAGTAGCTGGGATTACAGGCATGCACCACCTCACCCAGCTAATTTTTATATTTTTTAGTAGAGACAGGGTTTCACCATGTTGGCCAGGATGGTCTCAAACTCCTGACCTCGTGATCCATCCTCCTCGGCCTCCCAAAGTGCTGGGATTACAGGCGTGAGCCACCGCTCCTGGCCACGCCTGGCTAATTTTTTTGTAATTTTCGTAGAGGCAGGGTTTCGCCATGTTGGTCAGGCAAGTCTTGAATTCCTGGCCTCAAGCGATCCACCTGCCTCAGCCTCCCAAAGTGTTGGCGTGAGCCACTGCACCTGGCCTTCAATGCAATTATTGAATGCCAGATTATTAGTATATTCAAGGTCTGTGTGATCCTCATTATCATCTTAATTGCAGAACATTTTCATCACCCTCAAAAAAACTCATACCCATCAGTAGTTGTTGCCCTGTTTTCCTCCCACCAGTTCCTGACAACCACAGTTTATTATCTGTTTGGTGGATTACTATGTTTTTCTGGATATTGCATATAAATGGAATCAGTCTTTGTGACTGGCTTTCTCTTAGCATAGTGTTATATTTTGTTCATGAATATAGCATGTGTTTCATTCCTTATTGCTGAATAATGTTTATTAGTTGATGGAACTAATTTACAAATGCAAGAATTTATTTCTAGACTCTCTATTCTTACTCCATTGGTCCCTTAGGTCAGTACCATGTGTCTTGATAGCAAGTCTTTGGATCCATGAGCATAGGAATGTCTTTCCTTTTTTTTTTTTTTTTTTAAGGTCTGTCATTTCTTTCAACACTAGTTGTCAGTGTACAAGTCTTGTGCTTCTTTTGTTAAGTTTATTAAGTATTGCATTGGTTTTTTGGGGGGAAATATTTGTAATTGGAATAATTTTTTGTAACTTGAAATTGGCCTATTGGTGGTATTTATTTTTAATTAAAATTTTTAGATTCAAGGTACATGTGCAGGTTTGTTACGTGGATATCAAGTGTGATGCTGAGATTTGGGCTTCTGCTGATTCTGTCATCCAGATGATGAATATAGTATTTCACGGATAGTTTTTCAGCCCTTGCCCCTTTTTCCCTCCTACTTTTTGGAGTGCCCAGTGTTTATTGTTCCCATCTTAATGACCATGTGTACCCAGTGTTTAGCTCCTACTTACAAGTGAGAACATACGGTATTTGGTTTTCTGTTTCTGGGTTAACTCACTTAGGATAATGGCCTCTGGCTGCATCCATTTCACTGGAAAGGACACGATTTCATTCTTTTGCAAGACTGCGTAGCATCCCATGGTGTATATATACCACATTTATTTTTGAGATAGGGTCTCACTCTGTCGCCCAGGCTGGAGTGCAGTGGTGCGATCTCGGCTCAGTGCAGCCTCCCACCTCAGCCTCCTTGTAGCTGGAACTACAGGTGCCCACCACACCCTACTAATCTTTGTGTTTTTCATAGAGACAAGATCTCACCATGTTGCCCAGGCTGGTCTCGAATTCCTGGGCTCAAGTGATTTACCCGCCTTGGCCTCCGAAAGTGCTGAAATTATGGGTGTGAGCCACCACGCCTGGCCGCAATTTCTTTTTCTTGGGATATATACCCAGTAATGGGATTGCTGGGTTGAATGGTCATTCTGTTTTTAGTTTCTTGAGAAATCTCCAAACTCCTTTCCACGGGGGCTGAGCTAGTTTACATTCTTGCCAGCAGTGTATAAGTGTTCTTCCCCCCGCCTTGTTTTTTCTTCTTTTTTTCTTTTCTTTTCTTTTTTTTTTTTTTTTTTTGAGGCAGGGTCTCAGTCTGTTGACCAGGCTGGAACTCAGTGGCATGATTATAGCTCATTGCAGCCATGGCTTTCCAGGCTCTAGTGACCCTCCCACCTGAGCCTTCCAAGTTAGCTGGGACTATAGGCACATACCACTATGACAGGCTAATATTTAATTTTTTTCGTAGAAATGAAGTCTTACTATGTTGCCCTGGCTAGTCTTGAATTCTTGGGCTCCAGTGATCCTCCCACCTCAGCTTCCCAACGTGCTGGGATTACAAGCGTGAGCCACCGTGCCTAGCAGTAATAGTCACTGTGACTGGTGTGAGATGCTATCTCATTGTGGTTTTGATTTGCATCTCTCTACTAGTGATGTTGAGCGTTTTTTCGTATGTTTGTTGACTACTCGATTGTTGTCTTTTGAGAAGTGTCTTTTCATACCCTTTGCCCAGTTTTCAACAGTGATATTTGTTTTTTTTCTTGTGGATTTAAGTTCCTTGCAGATTCTGGTTGTTAGTCCTTTGTTGAGTGCATAGTTTGCAGTTATTTACCCCCATTCTGTAGGTTGTCAGTTTAGTCTGTTGATAGATTTCTTCTGCTGTGCAGAAACTCTTTTGTTTAACTAGGTCCCAATTGTCAAGTTATTTGTTGCATTTGCTTTTGAGGCTTAGTCATAAATTCTTTGCTTAGGGCAGTGTTGAGAAGAGTATTTCCTAGGTTTTCTTCTAGGATATTTATAGTTTGCGGCCTTACATTTAAGTCTTTAATCTGCCTTGAGTTAGGAATTCTTTTTTCAGTTTTTCAATTTCATTTTCATATTGTTCTTTGCTAGCATGTAGCAATACAGTTGTTTTTTATGTACTGATCTTGTACTTTGCAATCTTGCTGAACTCATTAGTTTTAATAGTTTTTATGGGTTCCTTAAGATTTTCTGAATACAAGATCATGCATTTGCAAATGAAAATGTTTTTACTTCTTTCCAGTCTGGATGCCCTTTATTTCTTGCCTAATTGCCCTGCTTAGAATCTCCAATACAACGTTGAAGTACCAAGAGCAGACATCCTTGTCTTACTGATCATAGGGGGAAAACGTCCAGTCCTTCACCGTGAAGTATGACATAGGTGTGGGTCTCATACATGGGTGCCCTTTATCATGTTGAGGAAGCCTTGTTACAGTTGTAATATTTATTTATTTTTTGAGACGGAGTTTCACTCTTGTTGCCCAGGCTGGAGTGCAATGGCACGATCTCAGCTCACCGCAACCTCCGCCTCCCAGGTTCAAGCG
The DNA here is from genome assembly GCF_001698545.2 of Rhinopithecus bieti. NCBI lineage: Eukaryota > Metazoa > Chordata > Mammalia > Primates > Cercopithecidae > Rhinopithecus > Rhinopithecus bieti. The sequence continues at coordinate 117,557 of NW_016806995.1, read as the reverse complement.
ATTCTCCTGCCTCAGCCTCCCTAGTAGCTGGGATTATAGGCATGTGCCACCACACCTGGCCAATTTTGTATTTTTAGTAAAGACAGGGTTTCTCTATATTGGTCAGGCTGGTCTCGAACCCCCGACCTCAGGCGGGGTTCATTTTTTTCCACCCACCTCGGCCTCCCAAAGTGCTAGAATTACAGGTGTGAGTCACTGCGCCCAGCCCAGTTGTAATATTTAGGTTGTCAGTATGCTCTGGTGACCTTTCGTGGTGTTTGTAAACTTACATCCAAATTAGAAATGATAGTTGGCTGGGTTACTAGGACCAGCCAGGTCATTGAATTGGGTAAGATACAATTCTAAGGCATTTACAACTACTGTATGGAACATTTTGGAAAAGCGTACTGTGACTACGTAACCTGGGCCAGATAAATAGGTATTTATTTTATGAAGACTATACATGTTGAGCCTTTTAAACTTCTGTCTCTTTGAGAATTAGTCATCAAATTGACCGTGCAATCTAGCATTTAGCCTGATAATTCAGTTTTGTGAAAAGTGTAGAGTGAACTTCAATTCTGAATTTTTTCTTGTCAGTCGAAGTATTATTTGCGTAGCCTGAAAGATTAAATGGCATAAATTGTGCTTTTAGACCTGGTAACTTTTATATTTTCATTTACATTATGAAATTGGATGTGAAGGGGTCTTTCAGATGTGTTGGAAAACTGGAGAATGTTGTAAACTAATTTGAAGCTGAAAATAAAAAAGTACTGACTTAACTATTTTGATATTTGCAGAAAGGAACAGACCTTTTTGTAGTCACTGTTTGGAATGTAAGGGTCATCTCCTGACTTTAAAATTCTTTGTCAGCTTTTGGAAGACATCTGGTAGGATGGTTCTGGCTGAACTTTTCAAAGACTAAGCTGGAATAGATGGTTTTTTGAGGGAGATATGGAGAGAGTTAAGGAAACTAATTTTTTTTTTTTTTTTGAGACGGAATCTCACTCTGTCGCCCAGGCAGGAGTCCAAGGGCGTGACCGATTAGCTCACTGCAACCTCCATCTCCTGGGTTCAAGCGATTCTCCTTCCTCAGCCTCCCTAGTAGCTGGGATTGCAAGCACCCACCACCACACCCAGCTAATTTTTATATATTTAATAGAGACAGGGTTTCACCATGTTGGCCAGGCTGGTCTCTAAGTCCTGGCCTCAAGTGATCCGCCCACCTCAGCCTCCCAAAGTGCTGGAATTACAGGCATGAGCTACTGTGCCCAGCCAGGAAACTAAATTTTAGATGTTGCTATACCAGTTAATCATTTCAAAGAGAAATCGGGTAAGCATACATAGCAAATGCTAATATGAATCTTAAGTATCTAGAACATAAGAGCCAAATGAAATTGATACGGCAAATAAAAACATGGAGAAAATAACCCACACACAGACTGGGCTCAGTGGCTCACGCTTGTAATCTCAGCACTTTGCGGGAGGCCAAGGCATGTAGATCAGTTGAGTCCAGGAGTTCGAGACCAGCCTGGACAGCATGGTAAAATCCTATCCCTACAAAAAATACAAAAATTTGCTAGATGTGGTGGTACGCACCTGTAGTCCCAACTACTCGGGAAGCTGAGGCAGGAGGATCACTTGAGCCCAGAAGGTCGAGGCTGCGGCAGTGAGCTGAAATTAAGCCACTGCACTCCAGCATGGGCAACAGAGTAAGACCCTGACTCAAAAAAAAAAAAAAAGAAAATGACCTACATGTTCACGTCCTATGAAGCCACAGGAATTCTGCATTATCTTAAGGCCAAGAAAATACTTGTCTGGATGGATGGAAACCATAATCTTATGAGAAATGCACATCATTGTTTTTAAGCTTTCTGTATTGTCTGCTGACATTATGAAAGTAAATCAAGCTATAATAGCCTAAGTCATTTCTGTTTTCTTTTTCCTTTTTTTTTAAAAGTAGAGATGGTATTTTACCATGTTGGCCAGGCTGGTCTCGAACTCCTGACCTCAAGTGATCTGCCTCCCTTGGCCTCCCAAAGTGCTGGGATTACAGGCATGAGCCACTGTGCCCAGCCATGGTTTTGTGGGGTGTTTTTTTGAGACAAGGTCTCCCTGCATTACCCAGGCTAGTCTCAGACTCCTGGCTCAAGGGATCCTCTTGCCTCGGCCTCCCGAAGTGCTGGGATTACAGGCATGAGCCACCATTCCTGGCCAGAAGTCTTAGTTTTAGAATTTTGGGGCTTCTAGTATATGCCCCAGGGGTTATTTATTGACTTCTCAAGAACACTGTTTTCAGGGTTGTTTAAAACAAACTTTACGTATCTTGGTAACCCAGAGTTGATGAATAGCACTAGGAAATAATATCCTCAGATGACTTCTGTCTTGTAGTATATACTCTGGAGCGAATCATCTTTTAAGATTATGTAAGTAGTGGAAGTGACACGATCTTAACATAAAATTGCATTTGCTTTAGCACTTTTACAGAAATTGATAATTTTATTTCCTAAAATAAAGACTTAATAGCCAATAGTGGTGCCAGCAATTTCAAGATTTACTTGGGAATAAAAAGAATAATTCTTAAACTTGACAGCAATTTAAAGGAAGGAAACTTTCACTTCAGACAGTCAACATGTAGTACTGAGATTTAATAGCAAGTGTAAACTGCATTTGAGGCAGTTGAGTAAAAGGCAGAGTTGTGAAATAGATGACTGGATTCATAAAATAACCTGGATTATGATCCCAGTTCTGCATGACATTGGACTATGTACATTAACCTCTGCAGAATTAGGTAATTGGAGTAATGTTTTAAGGAGCTTTCTTGAGCTTTCTTGCTCTAAAAGTGTGATTTAGATAGTATGTGGACTTTTTTTTTCGCTTTTAGAAACCTTTTGGGATTGAAATTGGCTTTAAACATTTAGCAAACATTAAATGCTCTTTAACACAAAATAGAGTATGCTGTAGAGCAGAGGAGTTGGCATACTATCTTTGTGGGTTGGTTGGTTTTTCGTTTTTTTATAGACACGAGATCTCACTGTCACTGAGGCTGGTCTTGAACTCCTGCCCTCAAGTGATCCTCCTGCCTTAGCCTGTAATCCCAGGACTTTGGGAGGCCAAGGCTGGTGGATCACGAGGTCAGGAGTTCAAGACCAGCCCGGCCAAGATGGTGAAACTCCCGTCTCTACTAAAAATACAAAAATTAGCCGGGTGCAGTGGCAGGTGCCCGTAATCCCAGCTACTTGGGAGGCTGAGACAGGAGAATTGCTTGAACCCAGAGGGCGGAGGTTACAGTGAGCCGAGATCACACCACTGCACTCCAACCTGGGCGACAGAGCGAGACTCCATCTCCAAAAAAAAAAAAAAATGCTGGGATTATAGATGTGAGCTATAGCATCCAGCCAGTATTTTGGGTTTTGTGGGCCACGACAATCTCTGTACCAAAGTCTTTTGTAAAATATGAAAATGAGAATTTTTTTTTTTTTTTAAAGGGGGTGTTGGCCGGGTGCAGTGGCTTATCCCTGCAATCCTAGCATTTTGGGAGGCCGTGGCAGGAGGATCACTTGAGCCCAGGAGTTTGAGACCAGCCTGGGCAACATACTGAGACCTTGTCTCTACAAAAAAGTTTTAAAAATTTGCATAGTGAGGCTGGGCGCCATGGCTCATGCCGCCACTTTGGGAGGCTGAGGCAGGAGGTTCACTTGAGCTCAGGAGTTTGAGACCAGCTTGGGCAACATGGAAAGACCCCATCTCTTAAAAAATAAAAAATGAAAATTGGCTGGGCATGGTGGTGCACTCCTGTAGTCCCCTTTTCTCGGAAGGCTGAGGTGAGAGGATCACTTGAGCCTGGGAGGTCAAGGCTGCAGTGAGCTAAGATTGTGCCAGTACACTCCAGCCTGGGTGACAGAATGAGACCCTGTCTCAAAAAAAAAAAAAAATTAGCAAGATGTGTTGGTGTGTACCTGTAGTCTAGCTACTCCGGAGGCCAAGGTAGAGGAAGATGGCTTGAGTCCAGGAGGCTGCAGTGAGCCGTGATCATCCCACTGCACTCCAGCCTGAGTGACAGAGTAAAACCCTGTCTCCCAAAAAAAGGCTGGGGGGTGGGGAGCCTTAAGATTTCGCACACTGCTTAGATCAGTGTTTCTCTAACTTCATGTGTGTAGGAATTACCTGGGGATTTTGTTAAAATGTATGTTTTGATTGGTTCAGTCTGAAATGGGGCCTGATTATTCTGCATTTCTAACACGGTCCCACGTCAATAATTAGAGTAGCAAAGCTCTAGAGCAGATCTTAATCATTTCTAGATCATAGTCCCTTTGAGAATTAATGAAACTTATGGACTTTCTTCCCCAAAAACATATATTGAAATCTTACGTGCAACTTCAGGAGGTTCATTTGTCCTCCTCCTTAGAAAGTCCACCTCAGGATTCTAGCTATTTGGTTTTAAAAACTGAAGTACAGGCCGGGCGTGGTCACTCATGCCTGTAATCCCAGCACTGTAGGAGGCCAAGGCGGGCAGATCACTTGAGCCCAGGAGTTCGAGACCAGCCCAGCCAACATAGTGAAATCCCGTCTTCACTGAAAATACAAAACTTACCCGGGTGTGATGGTGGGTGCCTGTAATCCCAGCTACTTGGGTGGCTGAGGCACGAGAATCACTTGAACCCAGGAGATGGAAGCTGCAGTGAGCCAGGATTGCACGACTGCATTCCAGGACAGAGCGAGACTCTGTTTCAAAAGGAAAAAAAAAGAAATTGTTTCAGTTGTTCTGTAAATCCTGGAAGCCATACCTGTGTTTCCAAAGCCAAAGTATAACTTACTAGTCTAGAAAATGGATAAGCAGAAGAGCAAAATAGTCTAAAACAAAAATCAGCATAGATGAATTAGAAGTAGAGAGTTAGGCCGGGCGCGGTGGCTCAAGCCTGTAATCCCAGCACTTTGGGAGGCCAAGACGGGCGGATCATGAGGTCAGGAGATTGAGACCATCCTGGCTAATACGGTGAAACCCCAGCTCTACTAAAAAATACAAAAAAAAAACTAGCCGGGTGAGTTGGCGGGCGCCTGTAGTCCCAGCTACTTGGGAGGCTGAGGCAGGAGAATGGCGTAAACCCGGGAGGCGGAGCTTGCAGTGAGCTGAGATCCGGCCACTGCACTCCAGCCTGGGCGACAGAGCGAGACTCCGTCTCAAAAAAAAAAAGAGTTTTTGAGTTTGAGAGCTTCTGAGCACTATCAGAATAGCTAAGACATTAAGAACTGTGAGAAATGAGAGATCTCCTCAACCATCAGACCATGATAGGCCAGTTGATCTTGAAGCCTGACCTGATTTTCATGGGGCTGGCATTTCCTTCCTGATTTCCTGTAATCACCTACTCTCCACTCCCCATGATTCAGTGGTAGTCACAGTACCAGGAAGTGCCAACCTTTTCATTCTTGCTACTGAGATGAAGATTTTGGACAAAGGAGAAGAAACCATGTGGTTTGGGAACCACCTTTCCTTTTTTTTTTTTTTTTTTTTTTTTGAGACAGAATCGCTTTGTTACCCAGGCTGGAGTGCAGTGGCGTGATCTTGGCTCACTGCAAGTTCCGCCTCCTGGGTTCATGCCATTCTCCTGCTTCAGCCTCCCGAGTAGCTGGGACTACAGGTGCCCACCACAATGCTTGGCTAATTTTTTGTCTATTTTAGTAGAGATGGGGTTTCACCATGTTAACCAGGATAGTCTCGATCTACTGACCTCGTGATCCGCCTGCCTCCGCCTCCCAGAGTGGTAGGATTACAGGAGTGAGCCACCGTGGCCAGCCAAGGGGAACCACCTTTCCTAAGCATTGACACAAAACCACCTAGATGGCCAGATTTAACTATGACCAACTTTTATATTAAAAGATAATGGAACTTTTTTTTTTTTTTGAGACAGAGCGAGACTCTGTCACCCAGGCTGGAGTGCAGTGGCACAATCTCAGACCACTGGAACCTCCACCTCCTGGGTTCAAGTGATTCTCCTGCCTCAGCTTTCTCATTAGCTGGGATTATAGGTGTGCACCACCCCACCTGGCTATTTTGTATTTTTTTTTAATAGAGATGGGGTTTCACCATGTTGGCCAGGCTGGTCTCGAACTCCTGACCTCAAGAGATCCACCCACCCTCAGCCTCCCAAAGTGTTGGGGTTACAGGCATGAAAAACAAAGGGCTTGGCGGCCAGGTGCAGTGGCTTACACCTTGTAATCCCAGCACTTTGGGAGGCCGAGGCGGGCAGGTCACCTGAGGTCGGGAGTTGGAGACTGGCCTGGCCAACATGGAGAAACTCTGTCTCTACTAAAAATACAAAATTAACTGGGCATGGTGGTGCGTGCCTGCAATCCCAACTACTCGGGAGGCTGAGGCAGGAGAATTCACTTGAACCCAGGAGGCAGAGGTTGCGGTGAGCCGCTATTGTGCCGTTGCTCTCCAGCCTGGGCAGCAAGAGTGAAACTGGCTCAAAAAAAAAAAAAAAAAAAAAGTAAAACAAAGGGCTTGGCATTACCAGTGCCAGAAAAATACAAGATTGAGAGAATAGGAGGCAGAGGTTGTGGTGAGCCGCTGTCGTGCCATTGCACTCCAGCCTAGGCAGCAAGAATGAAACACTGTCTCAAAAAAAAAAAAAAAAAAAGTAAAACAAAGGGCTTGGCATTACCAGTGCCAGAAAAATACAAGATTGAGAGAATGGGGAAATAGGGGGGACATAAACTTGGTGGGAGTATATATTTGTATGCAAAAGTAAAAGATATAGACAAAGATGTTAATCCTGTAACACTGTAAAAGGAAATGTTAGAAATAACTAGATAGCCATAAAAATGGAGGGTGATTCATTTAGTTCATGGTATGGTTGTGAAATACTGTGACCTTGAATAAGTACCTTTTAGTGCCTCATTTTCCTCATCTATAAACAGGGAGGGAGTAAAGATAATAGAGCCTTCCTTAGAGTTGTGAAGATTGAATTAGTAACCTATGAAGCTCTTCCAGCAGTACCTGGTCTAGAAATAACAGTCTCAAAATTTCACTGCTTATTATTACTATACAGCCACTTTTTAAAATGAGACAGGTGTGGATAAATATAAAGGGTCTGATATTGTTTTAGGGACGTTGTAGTAAATGTTATGCATAAAGAGATGTTCAGAATATATACTGTTAACTATATATTTGTTGAAAGAGGGGAAGAGGAATGGTGTTTGATCTTTTAAGTGCACATTTTTCTTTCTTTTTTTTTTTTTTTTTTTTTTTTTGAGACGGAGTCTCGCTCTGTCGCCCAGGCTGGAGTGCAGTGGCCAGATCTCAGCTCACTGCAAGCTCCGCCTCCCGGGTTCCCGCCATTCTCCTGCCTCAGCGTCCCGAGTAGCTGGGACTACAGGCGCCCGCCACCTCGCCCGGCTAATTTTTTTTTTGTATTTTTAGTAGAGATGGGGTTTCACCATGTTAGCCAGGATGGTCTCGATCTCCTGACCTCGTGATCCGCCCGTCTCGGCCTCCCAAAGTGCTGGGATTACAGGCTTGAGCCACCGCGCCCGGCCCACATTTTTCTTTTGTGATAAGAATCTCTATTGGTTGGTAGGTAGGCGGGAGTACTCTAACATTGCTTAGTGCATGGTTGCCTCTGCAACATCTAATGAATTGGTTACCTTTCTACCCCTTATAACTCTAGTAACTGGAAACTTGCTTAATGACCAATGTCATTTTTTTAGTCAGTTCATTATTTTTTGTTTTTTTGTTTTTTTGTTTTTTTGAGTCGGAGTCTCGCTCTGTCACCCAGGCTGGAGTGCAGTGGCCGAATCTCAGCTCACTGCAAGCTCCGCCTCCCGGGTTTACGCCATTCTCCTGCCTCAGCCTCCCAAGTAGCTGGGACTACAGGCGCCCGCCAACTCGCCCGGCTAGTTTTTTGTATTTTTTAGTAGAGACGGGGTTTCGCCGTGTTAGCTAGGTTGGTCTCGATCTCCTGACCTCGCGATCCACCCGTCTCGGCCTCCCAAAGTGCTGGGATTACAGGCTTGAGCCACCGCGCCCGGCCTGTCAGTTCATTATAAAATACTGCTTATGAGCTAAAGTATATTTTGTCTGTTTTTAAAAATTTTTTAATTAATTTTAATGTTAGCTTTTAATTTGGGACCACATAGAAATCTTATTTATTACCAGTTTAGATCTGGAGGGGAGCTTATGAAACCTTATTTTAGGGGATGAGAAGACTAAAACTCAGAGTTTGTAACTTACCCAGGAGCATGTGGCAATTTGTGGCAGTCCTAGGACTGTCAAATGTCAGCAGTATGTTGTATCCTAAAATTTTTATTTTTGGCCGGGTGCAGTGGCTCACGCCTGTAATCCCAGCACCTTGAGAGGCCGAGGCGGGCGAATCACTTGAGATTGGGAGTTTGAGACCAGCCTGGCCAACGTGGTGAGACCCCATCTCTGCTAAAAATCCAAAAATTAGCCGGCCACATTGGTGCATGCCTGTAGTCCCAGGTATTTGGGAGGGAGGCAGGAGAATTGCTTGAACCCGGGAGGCAGGGGTTGCAGTGAGCCGCGATCTCGCCGCTGCACTCCAGCCTGAGCGACAGAGCAACACTCCATCTCAAACAAACAAAATTAGCTGGGTGTGGGGATGGACACCTGTAATCCCAGCTACTGGCGAGGCTGAGGCAGGAAAATCACTTGAACCTGGGAGGTGGAGGTTACAGCCAGCCAAGACCATGCCACTGCACTTCAGTCTGGGCAGCAAAGCTATTCTCCATCTCAAAAAGTAAAATAAAACAAAATGTTTATTTCCAAGTTAGTCTTAGCGTTTGTTTCAAACCCTTCACCATCTTGGTAGTTCTCTTTGGTACCCAGATTGAATGCAGTTATGTAAATGGAGTCTGGTTGTCATTCTAGACATTTTTTGTCTTCTGACAGTCTATGGAAACTTCTTTGGCAGCCTTAATTACTCTACCAGCTAAAATCACAGTCTTTCTCAGGTGTTCTTCCCATCCCCCCATTCCTAAATTTCTAGACTTTTCCTGGCATGGATTATTTTGGTTTTAGTCTAACTGTAGAATTTAAGCAACTACCATTATTGAACCTCATTTAGCTTAACCAAAGCTGTTATCTCTTTGGACCCTAATTTTTTATTGTTTCTAGCTTTGTGATGTTCTTCAACTTGGTAATTAGAAGTCTTTTGATACATGTATACTAAAGGAAATATGTGTACCAAGTATTTTATTCACTGACAAATATTTTATTCGACACCCACTATGTGCCAGGTATAGTGGTAGGGCTAGGAGATCAGTGGTGTCTGAGTGACTCTGCCTGTATGGAGCTTTTGGTTTTAGTGTGGAAGATTCATGAAAACCATGCGAGTGTAAGGAAAGGACAGGATGCTCTGTGGGCACACAGTGAGGGATGCCGGTCTAATCTGGGAGTTAGAGGAAAGCCTTACTATTTATGGGAGAAGGAAGGGTATGTGAAGGCCCAGAAACAAGTTAGAGGAACTGAAGAACATAGTGTGTGGTGCTCAGAGGGAGGTGAGAGGGTGAGAGGCAAACAGCACTTGGGTCGTGGAGGCTGTTATAAGCCCGGGTTGGGATGCCAAAGAAGCTGTTGAAAGATTTTAAAACAGGAGGAGATCACATTTGCCATTTTAAAGACAGTACTGTCTAAGAAACAGATTGGAAGCAAACCATAGTAGTATACTGTGGTATTGTGTAATGTTCCTTCCCTGTTCACCGTGAGGCCTGGAAGTAGTTTAAAGTAGTCAAGTAGAGCTTCTCAAATGAAGAATTTCATTCAGTCTGCTAAACTAAAAAATTTATGACTCAAATTGGAAACACAGTGAAAATGTTTGAATCACAAATGTTTAAGTAGTTTAGGATAATTCTGTTATGGCTTGCTCTTCCTAGGAGCCATTTAGATTTAAAAACAAAAGTGGTATTTAGAAGGTAATTTCTGGTCTTACGTAGTTGTTTTTCTTTTTTTTTTTTTTTTTTTTTTTTTGAGACGGAGGTCTGCGCTCTGGCCGCCCAGGCCTGGAGTGCCAGTGGCCGGATTTCAGCTCACTGGCCAAGCTCCGCCTCCCGGGGTTCACACCATTCTCTGCCTCAGCCTCCCAAGTAACTGGGACTACAGGCCGCCCGCCACGTCGCCCCGGGCTAGTTTTTTGGTATTTTAGTAGAGACGGGGTTCTCACCAGTTAGCCAGGATGGGCTCTCGCATCTCACTGGACCTCGTGATCCACCCGTCTTCGCCTCCCAAAGATCTAAATGGCTGGGATTACAGGCTTGAGCCACCGCGCCCGGCCATAGTGGTTTTTCTTATAAAAGAATAAAAGATTTTAATAACTCTGGTATTTGCCACAATAAATTAGGGTTTTTTAAATGCATAATACAATTGATTAGTAAAAAGAATTTTTTAAAAAAATAATGCTGGTTTTTGGTTTGTTTGTGTTTTTTTAAGATGGAGTCTCACAGTGTCACCCAGGCTGGAGTGCAGTGGCGCAATCTCAGCTCACTGCAACCTCAGCCTACTGCAACCTCAGCCTCCCAAGTAGCTATGATTATAGGCGCCAGCCACCATGCCAGGCTAATTTTTATATTTTTAGTAGAGACAGAGTTTCACCATGTTGGCCAGGCTGGTCTCAAACTCCTGACCTCAAGTGCTTCGTCTGCCTTGGCCTCCCAAAGTACTGGGATTACAGGCATGAGCCACCATGCCCGGCCTGAATAATGCTAGTTTTAACCATCACTATTTATATTTGACATAAGTGGTACACATAATGTTTAAGTATCATGGCTTATAAACACTTCTTGTAAGGTTAAAAGAACGCTTGCGTTGAGTTCTAAAATGTGGCAAACTGTTAATTTAATGAACTCTTACTTGCACTCTTGGTAACCCAACTTTAAGTATACTGTGAGGATTTTGTTCAGATTGGAAATCTTTATTGTAATAGCAAATTAAAGAGCTGTGGATTTTCAAGAGCTGAATTTGAAAGATGTCAGGTGTTAAATGGAAGGTAATTCAGAGTTTATTCTTTTATTATACCTGCCTCCATCCAAAGAGTCAGAGAAAAACTTTTGAAAGAAAAAATTGCGGAGCATCCCTTTGGCAAGAGTGAGAATTTTCCACTACCACTTGCCCTAAGGGCATTGACATGCCTCACTGGGGAAATGTTACAGGATGTGATCATCGGAACAGCCTTGCCTGCTCTTCATGCACAAAATCCTTTGTCTGAAATTCACAGAAGCCTCTCCAGACAAAGGGAAATTGTTGTGTCTTCACTTTAAAAGTATTCAGTGGACCTTTACTTTCATGGACCTTTTAACTGTAAGAGAACCTGTTTTCCTAATAGAGTCAACCCTAAATTGACTCTAATATCAACAAAAGGAATATAACAGTCACACAGCAAGTTGAACAAAGGTTTTCATTAACTGAGCTTCCTTAGAGAAGGCTCCTTTTACTTCCTAGCCTGAGTTGCTGTGCATAAAATGAAGAGGACATTGGTTGGTCAAGATGATGTGATGGTCTTTCTAGCTAAGAAAATACTAGAATATGGCAGGTTGGTTGGTTTGTTTTTGAGATGGAGTCCTCTACCCAGGCTGGAGTACAGTGGCGCAGCTTCGGCTCACTGCAACCTCTGCCTCCGGGGCTCAAGCGATTCTCCTGCTTCAGCCTCCCACGTAGCTGGGATTGCAGGCACCCACCACCACGCCTGGCTAATTTTTGTATTTTTAGTAGAGACGGGGGTTCACCATGTTGGCCAAGCTGGTCTCGAACCCCTGACCTCAGGTGATCTGCCTGTCTCAGCTTCCCAAAGTGCTGGGATTACAGGCATGAGCCACCGCGCCCAGTCTATAGCAGGTTTTTAAAACCGGTTTGGATTTATGTTTCTTCAATATCTTTCTACAAAGATCAGTTTCTAATAGAAGCCAATTAAACATAGAAACTCTAAGGTAGCACATTTCCCAAGTGTTGGGAGGCTTTGAAGCTTTTTAGCTTCGAGTTGGTGTGCCTGGTAGATGAGAAACAGCACAACAGAAAAGTGGTTCATAGGATCCATGACCCTAGTTACTGCATTTTCTGTTGTATTAATTTTCTAGTATATTTGTAGAACTTTTTTAAAAATATGGATTCTTAATTTTAAAATTAGCCTGGTGCAGTGGCACATACCAGTAGTCCTAGCTGCTTGGGAGGCTGAGGTGGGAAGATCACTTGAGCCCAGGAGTTCAAGGCTGCAGTTCACCGTGATCACGTCAGTGCACTCCAGCCTGGGTGACAGAGTGAGACCCTGTCTGTAAGAATAAAAAATGAAAAAAAAATGTGGATTCCTAGACCCCACTCCAAATGCATTTAATCATACTCTTAAAGAATCTGTAAAAGACCCCCAGAAAACTCTTCTTGTCGTTTCTAAATATTTAATTGCCACTTGATTAGAATGGAAGTTGTAAGATGGAAACATTCAGAACAGCTGTGGTCAGTATTTAAGGGCTTTCCAGGCATTTGACATTTGTTCCTCTAGCATTTGTTCCTCTAGCATTTGACATTTAAGATGTTCCTCAGTATTTGGCCAACAGTTAAATGTGTATCAATACAATTTCTGCACAGCAAAGAAACCCCTTTCATATATTTTAGTAGACCCTTAGGGAAAGAGTACATATTGGTTTCCTTATAATGCCAGTATAAATATAATTTTTCATATACATAATATATAGTATATATTAATACTGAATATAATTTATTTATTTATTTTGAGATGGAGTCTCACTCTGTCGCCCAGGCTGGAGTGCAGTGGCGCGATCTCAGCTCAATGTAAGCTCCGCCTCCCGAATTCACACCATTCTCTTGCCTCAGCCTCCCAAGTAGCTGGGACTACAGGTGCCCGCCACCACGCCCGGCTAATTTTTTTGTACTTTTAGTAGAGCCGTGGTTTCACACTGTTAGCCAGGATGGTCTCGATCTCCTGACCTTGTGATCCACCTGCCCCCGCCTCCCAAAGTGCTGGGATTACAGACTTGAGCCACTGTGTCAGGCCTTACTGTATGTAATAAATATATACTACACATACTGTATATTTATACTATACGACCAATAGGTAAGACCTATAGTCCTGTACTACCTGTTGGTCCTGTAGATGTAACTATTAGTGTTAGGTAGGACCAATACTAAATATATATATAATAGTATATATGTGCTATATTGTTAGATAACGATTGGATATCCCTAATCTGAAAAGCTCAAAGATCAGAAACTTTTTGAGCACCAACATATGATGCTCAAGGGAAATGCTTATTGGAGCATTTCAGATTTTGGGTTTTTTGTTTAGAGATGTTCAACAGTAAGAATATAAATCAAACACTCCAGATTTCAATTTTAAAATTCTGGTTGCAAGCATTTTGGGTAAGGGATACTCAACCTGTAATATGTTGGCAGTGTTATCCGGGAAATTAACCTTGGTATTTCTTACCTGAAAAATACATTTTCTGTTTATTTCAAATCCTCTGAGCTTCTGCTGAAACACAGCAAAATACATGCCAAAACATTGCTTTTGCATCCTCCTGTAGGTTGTACTCAATTTAAATATTAGATTTGTTGGCCTTTTAAAATTTATCAAGTATATGAGAGTATGAGCTAGGGTTTATATATTGAATTGTTTAAATCTGTGGTCATCAGTTACAGTGCAGAAATAAAATAGTGTTTTTAGATTGACAACCACTATCTCACATTGGACAGAAGTCTTCTACTACATAGGATCATGACATTGACATAAATCAGATCCTCAGACACCAAATGAACATTTGGAAATAAATTTTCCATTTAGGGTCATAATATTCATCAATGCATTTGTCCTCTTTTTGAAATGTTCGAGGGCATGTAGGATCAGGTTAATCATGACAGGCAGAAATAGTGCAGTATAAGTCGTGTTAGCTGTTAAAGACCACTAGAGTTTAGAATATAGTTACTTTGTTGTCATAAATTATCTGTTAGATGTACTCTCTTCAGTGTAGTTAGAGCAGAATTATATTAAAATGAAAGGTTCTCATTGATTCAGTCTGAATATTGCTGTTCATTGCATAAGCATTTCCAGCAGGAATTTCACCTTAGCTTATGTATCCCTGCAGTCAAATGCAAGGGTGATCTTTGCCTCTTGAGATTATATATTGACAAACTCTGTGCCACCTTGTGACCACATTGCTTACTTAGGCTATAGGGTTGTTTCTCTGCACTCAGATTTAAAAAGTAAACCATACTCTCCCAGAACTTAAGCTCCGAAGTGGAGAAAAATCAGAACTAATTTGAAGGTTTAAGAAGTTCAATGCTGGCCGGGTGTGGTGGCTCACACCTGTAATCTCAGCACTTTGGGGGGCCAAGGCGGGTGGATTGCCTGAGGTCAGGAGTTTGAGACCAGCCTGGCTAATATAGTAAAACCCTGTCTCTACTGAAAATACAAAAATTAGACCAGGTGTGGTGGCACACGCCTATAGTCCCAGGTACTCAGGAGGATGAGGCAGGGGAATTGCTTGAACCCAGGAGGTGGAGGTTGCAGTGAGCCGAGATCATGCGACTGCACTCCAGCCTGGGCGACAGAGCAAGACTCTGTCTCTGGAAAGAAAATAAAAAATAAGAAGTTCAATGTTTACTTTTTGGACAGGAGTGCTATTTTGCCATTTTGTATATGACTGGTAGCACGCAATTCAGTATGGAGAGTTAAGTCTGAAAAATGATTTGACTTAAAAATGCCATCTGCAAGTATGGGAGAATTTGCTTGCCTAATTTGTAGCTGCGCCCTTGCATAAGACTTAGAAAACCACGTTAATTATCTTTCAGAAAATCACAGAGAGCTGTTTTGTTGTTATTGTTGTTTTGAGACAAAGTCTTGCTCTGTCTCCAAAGCTAGAATGCAGTGGTGTGAACTCAGCTCACTGCAACCGTCTGAGTAGCTGAGACTACAGGCACTCCTCCCGGCTAATTTTTTATATTTTTAGTAGAGATGAGTTTTTGCCATGTTGGCCAGGCTGGTCTCGAACTCCTGGCCTCAAGTGATCCTCCCGCCTCACCCTCCCAAAGTGTTGGGATTAGTGGACAGCTGTTTTATGTCCAGCTGCCTCGTGTGATTGTGCACTCATTCAGCAATATTTGAATACCAGCAGAGGGCTGGGCACTATTCTCAAGGTGCATGGCTTTATCTGTTACTTGGGCTATGTTGCGGCATTTCACTTGATACACATCAAGGAAAGGGGCTGAGATTTGGGCCCTTTTAGAGCTATTAAAGGAACTTGTTGGCCTAGGAAAGAAGACTCAGTTGACTTAAAGATCTTCAGGTTATGCAAGAGGTTTATTATTCATTTAATTGATATTTCTTTTTTTTTTTTTTAATGAGACGGAGTCTCGCTGTGTCGCCCAGGCTGGAGTGCAGTGGCACAATCTCAGCTCACTGCAAGCTCTGCCTCCCGGGTTCATGCCATTCTCCTGCCTCAGCCTCCCATTAATTGATATTTCAAAAGGTATCAAAGGATATATGTCCCAGCTGCCCAGTGTTACTAGTTTGCTACACCTTCCCAGAGGTGTGTGTTTATACCTTCAGAAGTTGTCATTTTAGTATGATTAATTACATGTTTATGAGCATATCAAAGGGTTTGAAATAGTGGAAGAGCTAAGACTAACTTGGAAATAAACATTTTATTTTATATTGCTTTTTGAGATGGAGACTAGCTTTGTTGCCCAGGTGATGTGCACCTGTAGGTCAAGGGTGCGGTGAGCTGTGATTGCCCCACTGATCTCTACATCCTGGGTGACAGAGCAAGACCCTGTCTTTTAAAAAAAAGTGTTAGTGTATAGTTTGATTTTGCATTTGCCCTGTGTTTCGTTGAGTATCTTTTTAAAGGGGGCCATTTGCTTCCTGTTCACAATAATTTAGCCTTTTTGATGGAATGAATCATGGCATACACAACTTTATTCTCTTTGCTGTGCCTTGTAAACCTAAGAAAATATGTTACTTATTATTGCTAACTAGGAAAGTATTCTTAAAGTGAAAGCTTGAAGGCCTGTCTGAAGATACAGAGCAAAACTTGTTAGAATAATGTATGTAGTTAGGTTTCCTTAAGGCTCATTCTCTTCCTTCCTAATTCAAATCTTGAATCCATCTAAAGTTTTTTATTACCCCGAGAAAGGTTGATCACACTGCTTGCTTTAACAGAATTTTATGTATTTGTATTATATGCAGATCATTTATTATCTTTAAAAATTGATTTGGAGACAAATTCATCTTTAGATAACATAGTTGTAAAAGTTGCTCATTTCAGCTGCCTTTTTTTTTCTCCTAATTAGTTGGTGACAAAGTTCCTGCTGATATAAGGTTAACTTCCATCAAATCTACCACACTAAGAGTTGACCAGTCGATTCTCACAGGTAAATATGATATATTAGGTCATTGAATTTCTGAAGACCTTCTCATGTCCCATGCCAATAGAGTTGGCTCTTGCCTCACTGTCCCTTTATGGTATCCCATCTTAATCCTCTCTAAGATACTTATTTTGTCTCGCTCCGTTGCCCAGGCTGGAGTGCAGTGGCGTGATTGCAGCTCACTGCAACCTCCACCTCTCAGGTTCAGGAAGTTCTCCAGTCTCAGCCTCCTGAGTAGCTGGAACTACAAGCTCCTGCCACCATACCCAGCTAATTTTTGTATTTTTAGTAGAGACAGCATTTCACCTTGTTGGTCAGGCTAGTCTTGAACTCCTGACCTCAGGTGATCCACCTGCCTCAGCCTTCCAAAGTGCTGGGATTTCAGATGTGAACCACTGCACCTGGTTGCCAATATGGTTTTAAAGGCATGATTTAAAAACAAAATAAAATGGCTGGGCATGGGGGCTCACGCTTGTAATTCCAACACTTTGGGAGACTGAAGCTGGCAGATGGCTTGAGCCCAGGAGTTAAAGACCGGCCTGGGCAACATGGCAAAAGCCCATATCTACAAAAAATACAAAAATTAGCCAGGCCTGTAATCCCAGCTACTCAGGAGGCTGGGTGAAAAGATCACTTGTGCCTGTCAAGGCTACAGTGAGCCACGCTTGTGCCTCTGCACTCCAGCCTGGGCAACAGAGCAAGACTCTGTCTCCAAAAAAAAAAGTTGTAATGTCTTCATTACCATTGGTAAGAATCTTAAGGTTGACTTGTCTGTTTTGTGGAAAGCAAATTACTTATTCGATGTCCTTTTTCCAGGCAAGAAAAATAGACTCCAGTGCTATAATTTTTTTCATTGGAGGAGTGCTAATGTTGCATCCATCTTTACAATATGCAGATACACAGTTAACAAAAGTTAGCCCCATAAGAGATGAAAGTTGTACTACCTGGAGTTTGCACAATTATTTGAAACATTTTCCCGTTTGTGTGTGATTAAAGTACAATCTAGGGTGGAGGGTTCATATTAACTGGAAGTAAGTTTATCAGAAGAATTAACTTTAAATACAATGCTAACTTGGATTAAATAGTAAATATAAAGTCTAAAGGCTCTCAAGATTTATCTGATTATCAGTTTTGAAAAACAACTAATGTTGTGGAGACAGTGATATGAGTAACCTGGGCTCTATTTTTTTTTTTTTTTTTTTGTTTTGTTTCTTTATAAATAGCTTACTTACTAAAACTCTGATTAGCAACAACAAACTGGAGGCCAGTTAAGCCATAAAATGTTGGGGAAATGGTTGGGTTATATTTGTGAAATTCTCATAGTGTGCCCTAAAGACACAGTTGCCATTTAAAAACTTTTTTTTTTGAGACGGAATCTCGCTCTGTTGCCAGGCTGTAGTGTAGTGTCGCGATCTTGGCTCACTGCAATCTCTGCCTCCTGGATTCAAGCTATTCTCCTGCCTCAGCCACCTGAGTGTCTGGGATTACAGGCGTGCGCCACCACGCCTAGCTAATTTTTGTATTTTTAGTAGAGACAGGGTTTCACTGTGTTGGTCAGGCTGGTCTCAAACTCCTGATCTTATGATCCGCCCGCCTTGGCCTCCCAAAGTGCTGGGATTACAGGCATTTAAAAACTTTTTAGGCTGGGCACAGTGGCTCATGCTTGTAATTTCAGGACTTTGGGACGCTGAGGCAGTAGGATCACTTGTGGCCAAGCATTTGAGAGAGCAGTTATAGTCTCTATAATGAAAAACTTTTTTTGAGACAGAGTTGCACTCTGTCGCCCAGTGGCGCAATCTCAGCTCAGTGCAACCTCTGCTTCTGGGGTTCAAGTAATTCTCGTGCCTTAGCCTCCCTAGTAGCTGGAATTACAGGCGCACACCACTGCACCTGGCTAATTGTATTTTTAGTAGAGATAGGGTTTTGCCATGTTGGCCAGGCTGGTCTTTACCTCCTGACCTGAAGTGATCTGCCCGCCTCAACCTCCCAAAGTGCTGGGATTACAGACTTAAGTGATCACACCCAGCCTATAATAAAAAACTTTAAAAGTTTAAAAAGGCCGGGCACGGTGGCTCAAGCCTGTAATCCCAGCACTTTGGGAGGCCGAGACGGGCGGATCACGAGGTCAGGAGATCGAGACCATCCTGACTAACACGGTGAAACCCCGTCTCTACTAAAATAGAAAACTAGCCGGGCGAGGTGGCGGGCGCCTGTAGTCCCAGCTACTCTGGAGGCTGAGGCAGGAGAATGGCGGGAACCCGGGAGGCGGAGCTTGCAGTGAGCTGAGATCCGGCCACTGCACTCCAGTCCGGGTGACAGCGAGACTCCCCCTCAAAAAAAAAAAAAAGTTTAAAAAAAATTTGTGACTTATTTAGAGACATATTTTACTCAGATTGACCCTAATTATATATCTGTGACGTGATTTTTAAATTGAAATCAGCCGGGCATGGTAGCGCATGCCTGTAATCCCAGCACTTCGGGAGGCGGATGTGGGTAGATCACCTGAGGTCAGGAGTTTGAGACCAACCTGGCCAACATAGCAAAACCCATCTCTACTGAAAATACAAAAATTAGCCGGGCATGGTGGCACACGCCTGTAATCCCAGCTACTCAGGAGGCTGAGGCTGGAGAATTGCCCAGGAGGCAGAGGTTTCAGTAAGCCGAGATTGTGCCACTGGACTCCAGCCTGGGCAACAAAGCAAGACTCTATCTCAAAAAAAAAAGTAGTTCTTTATTTACTGTGTGATCTTTCCAGTACACTTGCTAATTGCTACTTCAGAGTATAGCCAGATGTGGTGGCCCACACCTGTAATTCCAGCACTTTGGGGAGGCCAAGATGAGCAAATTGTTTGAATCCACGAGTTGGAGACCACCCTGGGCAACAGAGTAAAACCCCTTCTCTCCAAAAAAATACCAAACAATTAACCTGGCATGGTATTGGATGCCCTTCTCTTCAGGAAGCCACGTTGGGAAGATGGCTTGAGCCCGGGAAGTTGAGCCTGTAGTGAGTTTTGATTGTGCCATTGCATTCCAGCCTGAGTGATAGAGCAAGACCCCTGTCTCGGGAGGAAAAAAAAAAGTATCAGTATATATGTTAAAGTATTTATTAAAGTATACAACAAATATGTAAATAATACAGTCACAGTATCAGAGTATAAAATGATTACTGAAAAATGAATTAATTTGAATAGTTACTCCAGAAAATAAAGGTAATCAGTGGGGATTCTACTTGAAAATTCACTTTTTTATTTTGGAATTGTGTTGATTTTTATCCTGACACCCTTTGTTCTGGTATTAATTTCCATTACTAAATTTTCCCAGCTTACCTCCTTTGAATAAATTTGGCCTTTTGCCCCTTTTCTCTCACTGACATTATCCTAAGAGTGGTAATAGGTGGGCATGAATGAGAGTTCTAGGTTCTTGGTGTGGGTCACAGAGATCTGTTTTTTCTGTCTCACAACCCGCTTAGGTGAGTCTGTCTCTGTCATCAAGCACACTGACCCCGTCCCTGACCCACGAGCTGTCAACCAAGATAAAAAGAACATGCTGTTTTCTGTAAGTACTTTATGAAATGTGTTTTTAATTAGAGACATTTCTAAAGTCTCATGGTCCATAAATGTTACGTTTTTCACAGCCAACCATCACTTGTTATCATTCTAAAGGATAATCATACTTCTCATGGTCAGTCTTAGCTGTCAGAATATGGCAGTAACATAATGTGTGAGTTAGATGTCTTTTAATTGGCAAGTTTTGGGGGACCAAAAAAAAAAAGACCAGCTCAAACATCTTCCAACTCTTACCTGCAAACGTAGTTGAAAAGTAGATTTGTTTGGAAAAGCCTTAGCCAATAAAGGGTATTTTCAAAATTATGTAGATGACAGCTGCTATTTGTATGTGGTTCACAATAAGAAGGTGTGTGTTTAGACAGAGAGAAAGCAAGTGTGGCAAACGATTAATACTGGAGAATCTAAGTGCAAAGTATATGAATGTTCATTTTACTATTTCACTTTTCTGTTGATGTGAAAAATTTTGGAAGAGTGAGGAAATGCATGGATTTTTGGTTTGGAATCTGTAATGATTTTAAGTTGGGGACATTTGTGAGTTTGTATGAGAGCCTGACTACTACCCATAGTAAGTAAATAGAATTACCCTGAAAATAATGAAGCCATGTCCTTCTCTTATAACACTAGAAATTAAAATGGCGTAGGAGAGACTGCACGCACTTAATTTCATTGGTTTTTGGATGCTGGCACATGATTGGGGTTCTCAAGATAGCCCATGGGGCTAGTTGCCTTTCCTATTTCAGTGAGAAAAGTAGGGGCCTTGAGTTGTTGGAGCCAGAGGTGGAGAATGCTTAGAGTTGAACTATACGAGTTTGAAAAATTGGGAACACAGAAGGGTTAGAGCACTGCTTGAAGATGGTCTGCAAATAGAAATCTAGGTGGGTCATTACAGAGCTGCCTGGTATAAGTAAGTACCACATGGAGCATTGCCTGTTATCACAGTTGTATGGCTGGTTGCTTGAACAGTAGCCAGTGGAAGGCCTAGTAGAATATGTTGAAAATCTGGGTGCCCTAGTCAAAATCCAGTGTCGGTATTTAAGTTGGGATGTGGTATTCATCTTGTGACCAATTCTCTACTTCTGTCCTAGGGTACAAACATTGCTGCTGGGAAAGCTATGGGAGTGGTGGTAGCAACTGGAGTTAACACTGAAATTGGCAAGATCCGGGATGAAATGGTGGCAACAGAACAGGAGAGAACACCCCTTCAGCAAAAACTAGATGAATTTGGGGAACAGCTTTCCAAAGTCATCTCCCTTATTTGCATTGCAGTCTGGATCATAAATATCGGTCACTTCAATGACCCAGTTCATGGAGGGTCCTGGATCAGAGGTGCTATTTACTACTTTAAAATTGCAGTGGCCCTGGCTGTAGCAGCCATTCCTGAAGGTCTGCCTGCAGTCATCACCACCTGCCTGGCTCTTGGAACTCGCAGAATGGCAAAGAAAAATGCTATTGTTCGAAGCCTCCCGTCTGTGGAAACCCTTGGTTGTACTTCTGTTATCTGCTCGGACAAGACTGGTACACTTACAACAAACCAGATGTCAGTCTGCAGGGTAAGAGGAGTAGTTTAGGATATTCCCTGTGGTAGTTCTTTGTTCATCCTACCAATATGCCTTCATGCCATCAAAACTTTTGATTTAGGCCGGGCGCGGTGGCTCAAGCCTGTAATCCCAGCACTTTGGGAGGCCGAGACGGGTGGATCACGAGGTCAGGAGATCGAGACCATCCTGGCTAACACAGTGAAACCCCGTCTCTACTAAAACACAAAACTAGCCGGGCGAGGTGGCGGGAGCCTGTAGTCCCAGCTACTCGGGAGGCTGAGGCGGGAGAATGGCGCAAACCCGGGAGGCGGGGTTTGCAGTGAGCTGAGATCCGGCCACTGCACTCCAGCCCGGGCGACAGAGCGAGACTCCGCCTCAAAAAAAAAAAAAAAAAAAAAAAAAACTTTTGATTTGTAATTTCATACCTTTCTGTGGGCTGTGTGTATAGCCTGAGCTTAATTTCTAGTATTTGAGAGTCTAATATTAATCTAATATTGAGATTAAATCTAATCATTTAATTCCTAAAACTGTTTCATGAAATACAGGACATCTGCATGGCTGATGTACTTGTATTAGATGTAAGAGAATTAGAGAAATTATATTTTCCTTTAATTAAAAAAAAAAAAAAAAAGACTAGGCGTGGTGGCTCACGCCTGTAATCCCAGCACTTTGAGAGGCCAAGGCAGGTGGATCACCTGAGGTCAGGAGTTTGAGACCAACCTGACCAATATGGTGAAACCCCATCTCTACAAAAAAAGACAAAAATTAGCTGGGTGTGGTGGCATGCACCTGTAGTCCCAGCTACTCAGGAGGCTGAGGCAGGAGAATTGCTTAAACCTAGGCGGCAGAGGTTGCAGTGAGCCAAGATCATGCCACTGCACTCAATCCTGGGTGACAAGCAAGACTCCATCTCAAAGAAAAGAAAAAAGACACACAGCTGTGACTCACTTACAGCCTCAACGTCCCAGGCTCAAGTCCTCCCACCCCAGCCTTGCAAGTAGCTGCAACCACAAGTGCATGACACCATGCCCCACTATTTATTTTATTTTATTTTATTTTATTTTATTTTTTGTAGAGATAGGTTCTCACTATGTCACCAGGCTGGTCTTGAATTCCTGGGCTCAAGTGATCCTCCTGCCTTGGCCTCCCAAAGAGCTGGGATTACAAGGATGAGCCACCACACTCAGCCTCCTTTCTTATTTTCCTGATCCTCTGTCTCTAGGTGTATGTTAACAGACAAGTTCTAGAGAAAGCTGCTGGTTAACCTCTCTACCTGAAGTCCTAGTTGGTTTTTCTATCACATGTTGAATGAAGCATGCTTTTTCCTAAAAAGTAGATACAGTCATCTCTCAGTATTCACTGGAGATTGGTTCCAGGACCTCCCTCAGATTCCAGACTCTGCAGATGCTCAAGTCACTGAAATGAAATGCTTCAGTACTTGCATATAACCTTGTTCATCCTCCTGTATACTTGAAATCATCTCCAGATTACTTACAATACCTAATGTAATATTATAAATGATATGTAAATAGTTAAACTGTTGTTTAGGAAATAATGACAAGAAAAAAATGTACATGTTCAGTACAGACACAGTTATTTTTCTATCTGCTGTTCAGTTGACAGTGGATGTGGAACCCACAGATACAGAGGGCTGACTAAAATTGCTTTTAACTTGCTTTATTGTGTGTATTCATCATATATATATATATATATGTATATGTATATGTATAGTTTGTTTTCGTTTTGTTTTGTCTTGAGACAGAGTTTCACTCTTATTGCCCAGGCTGTAGTGTGATGGCCCAGTCTCAGCTCACTACAACCTCCGTCTTCTGTGTTCAAACAATTCTCTTGCTTCAGCCTCCCGACTAGCTGGGATTACAGGCATGTGCCCCCCATACCTGGCTAAGTTTTTGTATTTTTGTAGAGATAGGGTTTCTCCATGTTGGTCAGGCTGGTCTCAAACTCCTGACCTCAAGTGATCTACCCGCCTCCTCGGCCTCTTAAAGTGCTGGGATTATAGGCGTGAGCCTCCGTGCCTGGCCATTGTATAATTTTTGACCATCCTTTGATAAAATAAATAATTTAAACCTGCTGTTAGAAAAGTAACAACTGAATAAATGCAATAATTATACAGCTGAATTATAGGGAAACCTCATATAATATGAGCATTTAATAGCAGTGTTATGTTTTCCTAGAATGGGCTTGTTAAATAATGCTTCTGTATGATATTGAAAAGATGTAGTTATCTTGGCCTTATCATCAGGTTTTAGATAATTATTTTTAACATCGGAAATTGTTTTATAATCAGTGAAGCCCTGTGAATTTTTATCTTGCCAATTTTAAGTTCATGATGATTTTTTAGATACAGGTTCTCCCTCCCCCGCAAGCTCCTTGTGAGTCCAAACCCACATTTAGAATTGACAGAACTGGGGTGTTCCAACTTTCAAAGTGAAAAGCTTCTAGGTTTGTCTTAGGTTTCTCCAGGATATTAAGGTGTTTGACTGAGCTACTTAAGTTCTTACTTTTTGGAACCAAAAGGTTGGATGAATTGGCTAAAAGTCAGTTTTATCATACTGGTTGTTTCAGGAAGAGAAAGGGAATTTCTTATTTACTATTTTGTGTCTCACTTAGCCTGAAAGCGTTTAATTCCTCAGAATAGTCTTTATGTCCATGAAAGTAAGCCATGTGTAAAACTGTAATTTTTAAAATGTCAGTTTCCCAGTTCATTATAAAAATTTTTTTGTTCTATTCTCCCTTGAATGGCTTGACTTAAAATGCTCTCTTTAATAAAGAAAAAGCCTGCCTGTTCTGAGTGAAGCTCTACCTCACAACAGAAAGCTGGTGCTAATTGGTATTCTGCAGGAGGCTTCTTGCAGTGGGTATTGCATAACTGCCCTTGACTTAGGAAGATTTTCATCCTGCATATCCTGAATGGTTGACTTGTTCACAGTCAAAAATGTCTAAGTACATTTAGATGTAGCCCATGTAGATTCAAATTCTGAATGTCTTTTAGAATATTTTGGGCTTTGTTATAGACTCAGAGAATTTCACATTTTTGGCTGGGCACGGTGGTTCACACCTGTAATTTCAGCACTTTGGGAGGCCGAGGCGGGTGGATCACCTGAGGTCAGGAGTTCGAGACCAGCCTGACCAACAGGGAAACCTCATTTCCACTAATACTACAAAAATTAGCTAGGCGTGGTCGCAGGTGCCTATAATTTCAGCTATTCGGGAGGCTGAGGCAGGAGAATCACTTGAACCTGGGAGGTGGAGGTTACAATGAGCCAAGTCGTGCCATTGCACTCCATCCAGCCTAGGCAACAACGAAACTCCGCCTCAAAAAAAGAGTTATTTTAAAATAAAGATTAATTTCCTTATTGAATGCAAGACGAATTGCTCTGAAATGATGTTTTTAAAACACAACATAGCTTTGTTGTTGTTGTTGTTGTTGTTAAGGAGTTTCACTCTGTCGCCCAGGCTGGAGTGCAGTGGCGCAATCTCAGCTCACTGCACCCTCCGCCTCCCGGGTTCAAGCACTTCTCTGCCTCAAACTCCCGAGTAGCTGGGATTACAGGTGCCCACCACCAGGCCCGGCTAATTTGTTGTATTTTTAGTAGAGAGGGGTTTCACCATCTTTGCCAGACTAATCTTGAGCTCCTGACCTCGTGATCCACCCACCTTGGCCTCCCAAAGTGCTGAGATTACAGACGTGAGCCACCGCGCCCGACTCAACATGGCCTTTTTAACTTGAGTTTTACATTTTTTAAATTCCCCTTAGAGAATGATTTGATCAGATTATTAATTGCTCATATTTCAGAGAAAGCATGAGAAACTATAGTTTTGACATCACTTTCTGTAATTTTTTCTTTTTAGAGGAGGTTTTAAAACTTTTCATTTGCAAAGAAAACACAAGCCTAAATCTTACTTTTCCAAACTGGGCGTGAATGCAAATCAAGCAGTGGAAAAATTATCTTTAAGAAAATAGCGGCCGGGCGTGGTGGCTCAAGCCTGTAATCCCAGCGACTTTGGGAGCCGAGACGGGCGGGATCACGAGGTCAGGAGAATCGAAGACCATCCTGGCTAACACCGGTGAAACCCCGTCTCTACTAAAAATGACAAAAAACCTAGCTGGGCGAGGGTGGCGGGCCTGTAGTTTCCCCCCCCAGCTTAAAACAATTTTTGGAGGCTGAGCGGGAGAATGGCGGAACCGGGGAGGGGCGAGCTTGAGCAGTGAACGAAGATCCAGCGCCACTGCACTCGCCAGCCTGGGCGACACAGCGAGACCCCGTCACTCAAAAAAAAAAAAAAAGAAAATAGCGGCTGGTGCGCGGTTGGCTCAAGCCTGTAATCCCTAGCGCTTGTGGGAGGCTCTGGATGACGGGCTGATCACGAGGTCTCAAGAGAGATCGAGACCGAGTCCTGACAAAAACCTCTACACGGTGAAACCCTCCTCTACTAAAAAAACAAAAAAAAACTAGCCGGGCGATGTGGGCGGGCGCCTGTAGTCCCATGCGTACGGGTAAGGCTGAGTCAGGCAGGAGAATGTGCGTGGAACCCGGAGGCAGGAGCTTGCAGTGAGCCCTGAATCGCGTCCCTGCAACTCCAGCCCTAGGCGACAAGCGAGACTGCCGTCTCAAAAAAAAAAAAAGAAATGAAAAAGAAAATAGCTTATGTCACTTTAAAAAAATGAAATTAATCCTTTCCTAAGCATGCTTCCATCTGTATTGTCTAGGGAACATCAGTTCATTCAGCTCTGCGGGCTCCTTACTGTATACATATAGTTATGCCGCTTCATAGAACATGAGCTATTGCCACAATAAAAATAAGTGGGAAGGAGCAGAGAAGCAGTTTGTCTTATTTTACTTGGGAAATGTTTATGCAACTCTGAAATGTGAGTTTATTCTTCCCAAGCTTTTGTGCTTAGCTCTAAGGCAGGACTGCCTAATACCACTCTCACAGCCAGCCATTTGAAATCTGGAATTCTGAGCAATCTAAAGAGTAACTTTTCTCTGGAACTGACCTTTTTCCTGACCGATAGGCCTCATAACTTGGGTTTTGTTTTGTCTTTGGTGCCACTGCTGCTCATTCATCCAGCACCTCAGTGATGCTGTTTTTCATACTGTTCGATTGGTCAGGGGTGTGATGGGTGAGGCAGTCTAATATAATTAAGCTAGTTAGAGTTTATATAAGCTAGTTAGAGTACTGCTGATGCCAAGTGAGCCTCAGTGAGTTTTATTAGTTGTTTTTGTAAATGAAAAAGGTTGTTTGCCTTTATCTTAAGCTAACAAAGGTAGTTTATTTGTGTAGTATTTCTTTAAAATCCCTTTTAAATACTGTGATGCCCTCTACCCCTACAGATGTTCATTCTGGACAGAGTGGAAGGTGATACTTGTTCCCTTAATGAATTTACCATAACTGGATCAACTTATGCACCTATTGGAGAAGTGTGAGTAACCCTCCTCCTCATTTAAAGGATCCCATGTGGCAGTTTAGTATTTGTATCGATTTGCAGCATGTCTACAAAGTTAAGACAGCTTTCTGAATGTGGCTCAAGACAACACTTATTACTAAAGCAGTAAATGTTTTGAAAACAGAACAGTCATCTTTTTGCATCTTCTGGGCTCCAAACTTTCAAGAGGGATCTGTGTTTGTTTGTTTTTTTGTTTTTTTTTTTTTAGACGGAGTCTCGCTCTGTCGCCCAGGCTGGAGTGCAGTGGCCGGATCTCAGCTCACTGCAAGCTCCGCTTCCCGGGTTTACGCCATTCTCCTGCCTCAGCCTCCCGAGTAGCTGGGACTACAGGCGCTGCCACCTCGCCTGGCTAGTTTTTTGTATTTTTTAGTAGAGACGGGGTTTCACCCTGTTAGCCAGGATGGTCTCGATCTCCTGACCTCGTGATCCGCCCGTCTCGGCCTCCCAAAGTGCTGGGATTACAGGCTTGAGCCACCGCGCCCGGCCTCCAGTCATCTTTTTGCATCTTCTGGGCTCCAAACTTTCAAGAGGGATCTGTGTTTGTTATTCACTGATGTCAGTGGTGGAAGAATTGAATTGTGGTCTTTTTACTGATTGATTTCTGATATCAGAGATGCATTCTCTCTTTTGTTTTTGTGTAATATTGGCTCTGGCATCAGATTCTTTGGAATTTTTTCCAGTATATTGTCCCAAAAATTCTGTTTTCATTATTAAACAATTGGGGGGTGGGGGGAAATCAATAGCGGCAACCACACCCTGCTCTAAGAGTGTTTTCTCTTTGGGCAGGCATAAAGATGATAAACCAGTGAAATGTCACCAGTATGATGGGCTGGTAGAATTAGCAACAATTTGTGCTCTTTGTAATGACTCTGCTTTGGATTACAATGAGGTAAGTCTCTTCATAAATTAGAAGAAATAGCTGTTCCTAGTTCAGGGGTGGGGTGGGTGGAATGAAAGTCTAGCCTTCCTTCCTCCCTTTCGAAAGTCACGGGTGCCTGATTTTGTTTCCCCTTTCCATTCAGGACCTTATGGCGGGGCCAGCATGACCTCACCAAAGAAAGCTGAGAGCCTTTCACATATCCTCTGTGACTGAGCATTGCAGTTAGTTAACTAAAAGTTGTAGTATATGTGATATTCTTATCTGTTGATAGCATACTTACTATAAATGAATAAAACCCAGGATAGAAAATGCTTTCCTGAAAGCAAAGGGTATGTTTCTGTCTCAAAGGTAAGCCAGTCCCTGTCAGAAGACAGAATGTGAACTCTTCAGAATGATAAGCAGTGATATGGAATTACATTATTATGTGAAGGCACTCTTTGAATTAATAGTGTGATCAGTGGCTTCTTATGTTTGGATGAAATAATAAATACTGTGATTGATGTCATCTTATGTTTAAGGGAAATGAAAAACCTACTTATTAGAATAAGATCACATGCATACCTGTACTTTGAGTATGTTTTTAATTATCTGGGTCACCTGTTCCAGAGAAGGATAAAAATGGCCTTACAATAATGTAATAGGGCCGGGTGCAGTGGCTCACGCCTGTAATCCCAGCACTTTGGGATGCCGAGACAGGCGGATCACGAGGTCAGGAGATCAAGACCATCCTGGCTAACACGGTGAAACCCCGTCTCTACTAAAATACAAAAAATTAGCCGGGCATGGTGGCGGGCGCCTGTAGTCCCAGCTACTCGGGAGGCTGAGGCAGGAGAATGGCGTGAACCCGGGAGGCAGAGCTTGCAGTGAGCCGAGATTGCGCCACTGCACTCCAGCCTGGGCAACAGAGCAAGACTCCGTTTAAAAAAAAAAAGGTTGTAATAGAGGGCAGATTGTGCTTTTGTGGAAAAAAATATTAAAGAGAGATTTATCTATGTACTTCTCCCTTGTTTCTACTTTCTGTGTCTTTAACCAATACAGGCAAAGGGTGTGTATGAAAAAGTTGGAGAAGCTACAGAGACTGCTCTCACTTGCCTAGTAGAGAAGATGAATGTATTTGATACCGAATTGAAGGGTCTTTCTAAAATAGAACGTGCAAATGCCTGCAACTCAGTGAGTATTTGAGCCTGGTTTATTGTTCATGCTGCTTATCAGTCGTACTATATACACTTAGTGTCTGCACTGTCCTACTCTCTTAGAAAACTAATTATACCTTATCTATTCAAACTTACAATATTTCCTTCCCCATATTCCCTCTCACGTAAGATGCTCTTCCTGTGTATTTGACCAAGAAAATAAAAGCAATGAATAGCTAATTTCCGTGAGCGACATCTGTGCCCACAGGGGCTGCCTTCTCCCATAGTGCTGTGAACAGTGTTCTTGCTCCTAGCAGAAGCCACCTCCTCCCAACATCTTTGCTGCATTATTGATTTCCATCTCTATTAGATGTTCTTCAGCATAGGGGAAATAATAGTGTCTTTCTATCTTAAAACTTTCCTTTGACCTTATTTCCCCTGACAGCTACGACACTACCACACTTTCTTTTCCTGTTCAGTTAAACTTTTTTTTTTTCTTTTGAGATGGAGTCTCTCTCTGTCGCCAGGTTGGAGTGCCGTGACGTTGAGTGCTTGGCTCACTGCAACCTCCGCTGCTCAGGTTCAAGCGATTCTCCTGCCTCAGCCTCCGTAGTAGCTGGGATTACAGACACATGCCACCATGCCTGGCTAATTTTTTGTATTTTTGGTAGAAATGGGGTTTCACCATGCTAGCTAGGCTGGTCTCGAACTCCTGACCTCAGGTGATCCGCCTGCCTTGGCCTCCCAAAGTGCTGGGATTACAGGCATGAGCCACCGCGCCTGGGCATCAAACATTTCTTAAATCATTTGTTGAGACCAGCATAACCAAATACCAAAGGTCAGTGTGGTGGTGGTGGTGGTGGCAGTGGCAGAGGGCACGGACATTGTCCACTATACACTGAACAAATGAGTGGCCTCTGAGCCTTTTTCTTTCTGCCTGTCAGTCTTTGAGCCAGGGCTCATTCGACCAGCATCACTATGACAAGGGCCAGTAGCAAGGATGGGAGTCTCCACAGTGAGTTGGACCTGAGTGAGGTTCCTGTCAAAGAGCTACTAGTCCTGCAGTACTGCCCTTAGATTTCTGTGGCCTCACAAGCCTGAGGAGCTTAGACCTCAGTAGAAACACTTTGTAATGGCTGCTGGTGGACACTGGCCATTCATTGAGTCTCTAGCCCCTGGGTCTCCTCGAAAGACTGGTCCCCCTGCCTCTCATTTGGCTCAGCTTAAGAACTTGAAATGGGCCAGGCGCAGTGGCTCACACCTGTAATCCCAACACTTTGGGAAGCTGAGGCAGGAGAGTCACTTGAGGCCAAGAGTTTAGGTTGCAGCATCACTGCACTTCAGCGTTGGCAGCAGAGCCAGACCCCATCTAAAAAAAACTAAGGCCTGAAGTGGCTCAACTTGAAGGGTAACTCCCTTTATCCTATCCTGGCCAAAGTGGTAGATGATTGCTTGGATGAGAAGCGATATGCGGATAAGATGTCTGTGTGGGTCAGTCAGTCATGTGGGTGCCAGGGACAGGTGGGAGAGAAGAAGCGAGCTACAGAAGCAGCTCAAGAATGGAAACTGTGGAAGCTGGATGTATTGGAGGAAGGAGTGTGATGCCCTCAAAGCAGCCAAGGAGGAGCAGAAGGAGCTTAGGGACACAAGTCAGGCTCCCAAAGTCTATGTCTGGTTCTTGCCCCCACAAACCACCACTCAGGAAACATCATTCCTGGGCTGTGTGGCGGCAGCAGCTGCTCCTTTTTTATATGGCAGATAGGCTGATTGCTTGTTGAGCAAGAGCCCTCCTACACTATCTTAAGAGTGAATACCCTCTGTCTGCAGTCCAGGGTCTGCACAGCCACATGGTCCTCTAATAGGTCCACCAGACCATTTGCCTACAAAGAGCCTCATCCTCAGTGCCCACTGTCTCCTAGCTGTGGAGCTTGGATTCCCATGGAATTGGGTTCTGCCGAACATACCTCTTTTTAGCGTCAGACCTACCTGTCTGTCATCACCATGGGGTTGCCAGTCAGTACTTGCGGCCTCTTTATAGGACATTGTTGTAACTTAGGGTTCCCAGGTAGAATAAGGAGCGATGGGAAGGGGAGAGGTCCTGCATGCCTGAAGGAACGGGTCTGGGGGAGGAGAGAGGTAAAACTCAGCCTTTTCTAGTTGTCATACAAAGCTGTATAAAGGCAGGCCTCATTTAGCAAAATGATCAGTTGTCACCACGTTTAATGCTTTTTGTATGTCATAAACCGTTTCTTCCCTTCCTGGGTAATAGCGGTAAATGAGGAAGCATTGTGTCATTGGGGGATAGTACAGCCTGAGTTGGGTAGGGGAGGAGTATACCTGTTTTCTTAATAACCTCAGATATCAAGCATTTTAGTGACCACACAAAATCTCAGGATGAAAAGTTCTAGACCTTCCTGTCCAGCCTGCAGGTAGGGACACCGAGCCCTTCCATGACCGTGTGGTATGGTCTTCTGGTTAGTGTGAGGCAGCATTTTGTCTCCTTTGTACTGTCCTGAGAAAACAAAACTCACACTGGAATTGACTGTCTCAGCTGAAGTACAGATTTCCTTTTCAGTAAACTGATACACAATTCGCAAATAGCAATCTCAGAGCCATGAAGGCCTTGGACCACACCTTTGGCTTCTTCCCTCTACCCATGTGTCTTCCATGAACCCGAAGCAGTCCAGGCTCCTTGCCTCCATTTTAGACCATTCACTCTGCCAGTAAGCAAGTAGGTGGATCCTGGCAGAGCCGCGCTGCCTGTGATCTATTAGTTGGTATAACTAAAAATCTGAGGCAGCCTGAAAACTCAGCTTCACAGATTGAGGGTTTGAGTCGTTTGATTCTAGACCTCTGACTACTCCTGCCCAGTGATGGAAACAAGTCATGTCATAGGGCTGAACCAGCACTGGCTCGCTAGCCAGCGACCACACAAGTACGGGCAACACTGTCATCCTCACGTCTCCCTGCTCCGGAGCTCCTTTGCCCCATCTTTTTCACATCCCTTCACCAAGGGATCAGAAATAGCTGTCATGCTGCTCGTTCACTAAGGAGTTCCAGACACAAGCTCTTTGCCTCCCTTCCCACTTGAGACAGCAGGAACCCATGTGTAGTTTAGAAGCAGAGAGAGCAGGTCCAGCGTTTTGGCCCCATGGCTTGTTTGGCTAGGTCCATGGTTCTTGGCCAGCATAGTACTGAAAGAAAGGGATTTCCCTCCCCCACTCCCAGCCCAAGACCTCTCACCTGGGTAGGTCCACGCCTTCCTCAGAATCGTTGTGTTCTTCTAGTCATCCCAGTGCCATTGGTGCAAATGCTTAATTGAAACTAAACACACATGTGATTGAGATGATACAGAATCCAGCGTAGCACTCATACCCATTCCTTTGCTACCTGAGGCAGTTCAGTGGCTGGCAGTCCAGCAGGATTGCTGCAGGGCCCTGAGCCCCGTCTAGTCAGTTCAGCAGGCTTCAGTCCTCTCGTAGCTTCCTAGGTTAGATGCTGATGTTCTTGGGGATTTCTGTGATGATTTTTTAAATGTGTGTGAGTGGGAGCAAATTAATGTAATTAACTCCCTACATTGACCAAATTAAGGTGGAAAAAAACGGTAGGATCACCTCAGTAGGTGCATATGATGAAACTCATCTATCACACCAAACTAAGACTGTAAAAGCATGTCTTCAACGCTGATGGTGTGTTTATACAGAGACCATGCTAACACAACAGAATTCTCACCATTTCTACTCAGTATTATACTGGCATTCCTGGTCTGTGTAATAGGCAAGAAAAGTATAAAAACTAGAAGAGAAGGGGTATCTTTAGTTGTAGGTAACGGTGGAAAGCCAAAGGTTAATTCTCAGTCCTCATCTTACCTATTTTGTTGGTGCTGTCACTCGCTCCCTCTTTGAAGCACCTCTTCACTTATCTTCCATGATCCCACACTTGCTCTCCCTCCCTGGCCTCTCATTCGAGGTCTTCTTAGCTGGGTCTTTCACATAGCACCAGGAGGTGAAGGCCCCATAGTCCTCAGCCATTTCTGTGTATAGTTACTCCCATGATCTCTTCTGGTCTCATGACTATAATCAGTAGCCACGAACTATCTAAAACTACTTAGAATACTTTAAAAAAAAAAAAAAAAAACTACTTAGATACCTAAAAACACTTCCTTAGGTGCCCTGTAGGCCATATTCACTTAAAGTGCTTATCCATCACATGTGACGACCACATGAATAGTGGCCACAGCATTGCCATCTTTCAGAGAGTTCTGGTGGACAGCTCCGCTTGGGGCCATCTCTTCACCTCCGATGTTCCCTAGTTCAAGTCAGTGTCATTGTACTGAATGGCATTCCTTGTCTCCCTTCAGCCAATTCTTTTGTTTTTTGAGACGGAGTTTGCTCTTTCATCCAGGGTGAAGTGGCGCAATCTCGTCTCGCTAGGATCTCTGCCCGCCCCCCGGCTTTAAGCAATTCTCCTGCCTCAGCCTCCTGAGTAGCTGGGATTATAGGCGCCTGCCACCACACCTGGCTAACTTTTGTAATTTTAGTAGAGACGGTTTCACCATGTTGGCCAGGCTGGTCTTAAACTGCTGACCTCGGGTGATCCACTGCACCTGACCACCTTCAGCCAATTCTTGACAACTAGAGCTTGAGACCCTCCGTTGTCTTCCTTTTTTACTTGTCGTAAAAGCCAAATGCCCCATAATGACTTTTGAGATATTATGACCTGCTTCTACTGTCCTCTGCCATTTCCTGTCTCACCTTTTGCTCATGTAAACTGTTCCAGCCACGTTGGCACTCCTTCACCATTCCAGGACTTGCCAGGCTGCACTTCCTGTTCTCTGCCTGGTGGGTCTTCACCACCACCCACCAGGTTCATGCACATCTTTTCAGGCCCCATGGGGCCATCTTTATTTATATGTCACTGTCTTCTGACCACTTTAGGTAACAGTACGATCTGTACATATGCAAATTTTCTGTCCCTCTTCCCTTTTTCTCCATAGCACTTGTGTTACTTTTGCATTTTAGTCTCTCTCCCCTAAAATAGGGGACAAGTTTCATGAGGGCAAAAACTTGTCCGTTTTGTTTATTGCTGTATCCCTAGCATCTGTCATGTAATAGGTGCTTACTATTTGTTAGGTAAAAAAGTTTAGAAATTGCCACCCAGTAGTATTCCATATTTGTTCCCTTTGTAGGTCATTAAACAGCTGATGAAAAAGGAATTTACTCTCGAGTTTTCACGTGACAGAAAGTCAATGTCAGTTTATTGTACACCAAATAAACCAAGCAGGACATCAATGAGCAAGATGTTTGTGAAGGTAAGTATGGCAGATTGCATTTGAGATGTTCTTACCAGGGTTAAGATCCTGGTGAACCAGTAAAACAAAATTGTTGATCTAAATCTGTAACATTTCCAGGGTGCTCCTGAAGGTGTCATTGACAGGTGCACCCACATTCGAGTTGGAAGTACTAAGGTTCCCATGACCTCTGGAGTCAAACAGAAGATCATGTCTGTCATTCGAGAGTGGGGTAGTGGCAGCGACACCCTGCGATGCCTGGCCCTGGCCACTCACGACAACCCACTGAGAAGAGAAGAAATGCACCTTGAAGACTCTGCCAACTTTATTAAATATGAGGTTAGCTAATGAAAAGTTTCTTTGTCCACACCCGGCACGATTCATTGTGTTTAAACAGTACTCCTTCAAGCAAAAGGTCAAACAGTTCTCACTTTTGCCAAGAAAGAGGTGTGGTTATTTGTTTTTCTCCATGCCAGCTATGTCACCCTTAAAATTTAGATTGCTGCTTCAAACATACATAGTTAATAATTTCATAAAAGTCTGTTATTTTCAAAGTAGAATAATCAAGATGAGCTTAAATAAGCTTGTAAACCCCATTTTGCAGCTCATCTAAATCATGATTTTTTTTTTAATTGGGGATATTTCTAGAATATTCATTAGTTACTGAAGGTCAAAAGATCCAAGTTGGAGATTCCTTGCACTTTTCTACTTAGAATAGAATTCTTTAAGATCAAGGATGTGACATCCTAAAGCTGTGAACAAAATGAAGAAGCTTTGGTATTGTGGGCTCAGAATAGCACAAGAGTTAAAGAATGGTTTGGTAACAGCAGTGTAGTGGTATTTTTTTTTCCCTCATAAGAAAATGCAGAAACCGGCCAGGCGCAGTGGCTCACACCTGTAATCTCAGCACTTTGGGAGGCCAAGTCTGGCAGATCACCTGAGGTTGGGAGTTCGAGACCAGCCTGACCAACATGGAGAAGCCACGTCTCTACTAAAAATACAAAATTAGCCAGGTGTGGTGGAGCATACCTGTAGTCTCAGCTACTCTGGAGGCTGAGGCAGGAGAGTCGCTTCAACCTGGGAGGCGGAGGTTGCCGTGAGCTGAGATTGTGCCATGGCACTCCAGCTTGGGCAACAAGAGTGAAACGCCGCCTCAAAAATAAAAAAAAGAAAAGAAAATGCAGAAGCCTGTCTCAATGTTGAGGCATTTTCAAACTGGGGACAAAACCTAGAATTTGCCACTTTTATTTAAAGTGATGCTCTTATTTTAGACCAATCTGACCTTCGTTGGCTGTGTGGGCATGCTGGATCCTCCAAGAATCGAGGTGGCCTCCTCCGTGAAGCTGTGCCGGCAAGCAGGCATCCGGGTCATCATGATCACTGGGGACAACAAGGGCACTGCTGTGGCCATCTGTCGCCGCATTGGCATCTTCGGACAGGATGAGGATGTGACGTCAAAAGCTTTCACAGGCCGGGAGTTTGATGAACTCAACCCCTCTGCCCAGCGAGATGCCTGCCTGAACGCCCGCTGTTTTGCTCGAGTTGAACCCTCCCACAAGTCTAAAATTGTAGAATTTCTTCAGTCTTTTGATGAGATTACAGCTATGGTGAGCATGTTTGAACATGTTCAGGTGACTCGGGCTACACAAGCACACAGTGTACTCTAATTTTGACCGCTGGATTTTTTTGTCATTGTTCCCTCATTTGAAATTTGTCATGATTTGGGTATTTTCTCTAGAATTCGGTGAATCAGTGGTTGGCATGTTGTGTGCTACTTGCAGGGAAGATCCTAGAGTCGTTTAAAACCCAGAAGGGCCTTCTAGATCAGTCCCAGAGGAACAATCTGGTGAAACAGTCTCTTTTAAAGGCAACGTGTTTTTATCTTAAGTTTTCCAAAAATTGAGGATGTAATCAGTCAGTGATCTGTCACCTGTGTTTGGATTGCCCTGCTTTTTAAGTTGGATGTTCTTTAAGAGCTGGCTGTTAATGAAGCATTTCCAGTATTCTTCCCCTCACCTGATTTTCATCCAGATATATTATGTTAAATTTACTTTCTTCTCTTTAAAAAAAAAAATACTAGTTTTGAAACATACTGTAAGTGTACTCTCCTCTCCCCCCGAGGTAACTGAAGTTGGAATTCAGCAAAGATATTAAAACATGGGAATGCTGTTTTGTGTCTGTAGATAATATTATTTTTGCATGTTTTTGAAGACGTATTTTTTGGCTGAGTACAGTGGCTTACGCCTGTAACCCCAACACTTGGGAGGCCAAGGCAGGTGAATCATTTAGGATCAGGAGTTCAGCACCAGCCTGGCCAACATGGTGAAACTCCGTCTCTACTAAAAATACAAAAAATTACTGGGTGTGGTGGTGGGCACCTGTAATCCCAGCTACTTGGGAGACTGAGGCAGGAGAACCACTTGAACCGAGGAGGCAGAAGCTGCAGTGAGCTGAGAGTGCGCCATTGCCCTACAGCCTGGACGACAGAGTGGGACTCCATCTCAGAAACAAAAATTTGCATATTTTTGCAGTCTTCACCTTTCTACTTAAAATTTATCCATGTGGATACAAGTACTTCCTCTTGACTGCCACATAGGTTCTGTTTTTGTTTTTAGTAAGATAATACAGATAAATTTGAAGTCCCTTTTGTCCCACTTCGGTAAACTTATTTGGTAATTTTACATTTCCTAGGTAAAACGTGTTTTGTGACACCAACTTAAGGAACAAAAATTCCGTAACTCTTTGTCAAGAGACCTACGGCTCTATTCATTTTCCTCCTGCTTCCCATTCAGTGGGTTTTTGCCCAGGGGTGTGAGTGTGGCATGCCAATTGGCTGACCCAACCATTGCTTTCCCTTTCAGACTGGTGATGGCGTGAATGATGCTCCTGCTCTGAAGAAATCTGAGATTGGCATTGCTATGGGCTCTGGCACTGCGGTGGCTAAAACTGCCTCTGAGATGGTCCTGGCGGATGACAACTTCTCCACCATTGTGGCTGCCGTTGAGGAGGGGCGGGCAATCTACAACAACATGAAACAGTTCATCCGCTACCTCATCTCGTCCAACGTTGGGGAAGTTGTCTGGTAGGTCTCTGTGACAGTATCACTTACTGTATGCCTTTATCTAAATGTGTCATGGAGCCCAGTTCTGCCGGTTTGCTCTCCAGATTGCAGCAGCTTTGGTCTTTGTGCCTGAGTTGGAAGAGGGGAGTGGGCAAGACAGAAATGCCTTATGGAAGCAGTGGTGCTTTGGCCCTCGGGAGGGTTGTCTGCAGCTGCCCCAACATGCAAAGAATCCTCTTTAACATGAAACTGAGCTTAACCAGATAGTCATGTAGATAGTCATGTGAAATTCTTGCCCTCTAAAAGTTGGCTTTATCTCAGTCAGCTTAATTATTTATTTTTATTTATTTTTTTGAGATAGTCTCGCTGTCACCCAGGCTTCAGGCAGTGGCACGATCTCAGCTCACTGCCCTCTCCACCTCCTAAGTTCAAGCCTCCCAAACAGCTGGGATTACAGGCATGTGCCACCACTCCCGGCCACTTTTTTGTATTTTAGTAGAAATGAGGTTTCACCATGTTGCCCAGGCTGGTGTCTTAACTACTGAGCTCAGGCAGTCTGCCCATCTTGGCTTCCCATAGTTCTGGGATTATAGGCATAAGCCACTGCACCCGGCCTCAAGTCATCTGAATTTAAGTAATAAACTAAGTAAAAGCTTTAATTCAAAATTGGGTATAAGTGTTTTACGGATTACGTGAAGTTATTTAATCGTTGTCATTTGGGCTCTCTGTCTTCTTTTCTTGATTGGAAACAGTATTTTCCTGACAGCAGCCCTTGGATTTCCCGAGGCTTTGATACCGGTTCAGCTGCTCTGGGTCAATCTGGTGACAGATGGCCTGCCTGCCACTGCACTGGGCTTCAACCCTCCTGATCTGGACATCATGAATAAACCTCCCCGGAACCCAAAGGAACCATTGATCAGCGGGTGGCTCTTTTTCCGTTACTTGGCTATTGGCTGTGAGTACAATTTTTTTATATTACAGATGTTTAAACAAAATGTGATCTGAAATTTTTGTAAATTCATCCCTTAAAAGCATATTTTTTCTTCTATCCCTGTATAGGGTAGCAAAAGACAGAGATGCCTTCTTACAGTTCGATGAACTATACACCTAGTTTACTAAAGTCCTTTCACAGTTAGTTCCAGTTTGAGCATCCTGCCCTTACTTGGGTTTTTGTGAATGAGCAATTAAACATCAGCATTTTCAGATTTAGCCCTGTGTGCAAAGGGATAAGAATGATTCATGCTAGGTTCTGCCTTCTAAGAGTTCATAGGTGGGATTTGAATAGATAATTGTCACCAAGATAAAAAATTTAGTCCCTATTTCCATAAGTAAGAGGACTGCACAGTGGCTGGTCCTTTTTATACATAAATCATCTATTTAGCCCTCATATTCCTCACCCCAGGTGCCGTTGGTTCTTCCACATTTCATAGATTGGGAAAGTAAGGTGAAATCACTTCCCTGGGATCCCATAGGAAGGCATTGTGTTTTCATAATATATTCACATGACTTAAAATTCAAAAAGCACACTATGGCATAGAGTTGAAAGGGTTTGGGCCAGTCACTTCCCTCTGGCGTTGAGATGCTCATGTACCCTGTGCCCTTCCGGAAAGATGGCAGCATGCTGTGCACACCTCCATGCTGACCCTTGTCTTGCCTTCTTCCTGGTTGTCAGATTCTTCCATATCTGGACATGCGTAGCGCCTCATCCTTGCAGCCAGCGGCTTTCGTGCTCCATTATAATTCATGGGTTAGTGGGTATATGCACTTGTTATTTTTGGTGCTACCACATGGGGATATTCACCTCGTCTGAATTCTGTGTGTTCTCTGCTGCACCTTATTGCTTCTTTGCAATAAACTTCCTAAACTCAAAGCTAATACTGGGGGAAATCCCAGGAGCTGCTGAGGGCAGGGCCATGCTGCTCAGTGTTCCACCCTAGCTCCTGACGGCATTTCCTTAGAAGGCTGCTGCTGGCCCTCTAATGGAGCAAATAAATCTGTGTACAAGTAGCAGCATTAGTTTGCCCAAAAGTCATGGTGTGATCTAGTCCACCAACACTGTGCAGCCTTACATGGAGGACACACACACTTGCAGCCTTAAAGTACTACCCGCTGAGAGGAGAAGGCATGGCAAGGGGAAAGGTTGGCACAGGATGGAGCAAGTGCTTTTTCTCACATTCTGGAGGAGAAGTTATCCAGTTCTTCTGTACCAGAAATACCCCTGTCCTTCAGAAACCAGGGTCTAGTTGCTCTGGCTACCAGGTGTGAGCAGGTGGTGGTAGCAACACAGGCTCCAGTTTCCATCACCGTCCCATGTCTTTAATCTTCATCCTTGTGGGGATTGGCCTGCATGGCCTCGGTGGCAGCGAGCCCTGCAGAGGCAAATGCGTCAGTGTCGTTATTTGTTCCCAGGTTACGTCGGCGCTGCTACCGTGGGTGCTGCTGCATGGTGGTTCATTGCTGCTGACGGTGGTCCAAGAGTGACCTTCTACCAGCTGGTACTCAGTCACTTTTCTTTCTGTACCTTACATGAGAAGTGTTTTGAGGCCTCGACCTTTCTGTAGTTTGGGTATCTATCAAATCATCTTAAGACTCAAATGATAAACAGTTACATCTAAGATGATTCTGAAGGACCAGGGCTTCTCTGAGAAATTGGGGTGAACCTCTTGGCTGGCTCTGCACTCGGGCTGGTCTGTGTTAGGCTTGGTATGGGGTTGGTGCCTGGACTTGGAAAATATACTAGGCTGATAGGAATTTGGATTTTCTTGCAGAGTCATTTCCTACAGTGTAAAGAGGACAACCCGGACTTTGAAGGCGTGGATTGTGCAATCTTTGAATCCCCATACCCGATGACAATGGCGCTCTCTGTTCTAGTAACTATAGAAATGTGTAACGCCCTCAACAGGTTAGTGCACCTTCACGGCAGGCTGAGGCGAGCATGCTGCCAGGGCATCGGGGAATTGTGTGTAGTCACGGTTGATTAAGGATCACAGGACAGTTCTTCCCTTCCAAAAAGGAGAACAGGCAACACCAGTTTTAATGAGCTGTCGTCACCTCCAGGAAGTAGTGGGAGTGCTTAGCCCTGTGTTTCTTAGGAGTTCTTCCTTAAAAGAAACCGTGGGGGGCCAAAAATAGGAACTTTGGTACCCCTGTATGCCAGCACCCGCAGGGAAGGAACCTCACCCTTTCACACAAATGGTACCATCCAATTAAGCCCGTGACAAAAATGGAAATTTCTAAATAGCCCATGTCTCCAAGGCAATTGGGAACCGCTTTGAACCCACTAAGCTGGGGTCTGCTATGCCAGAACATAGACATACAACTCAGTTTGTCCTACATTAGGACATTCTCTTCACCTTCGCCACTGTAGAAAGTTAGTGGAGTCAGGTCAGCAGATGGTGCCAGATTAATAGCCACCTTACTGAAGTGTAGTCCAACAGGGTCTTACTACCACTGTGACATGTGCCTTGCCTTTGAGGGTACGTTCCCCCACCTCTCCTTGCTCTGCAGCTTGTCCGAAAACCAGTCCTTGCTGAGGATGCCCCCCTGGGAGAACATCTGGCTCGTGGGCTCCATCTGCCTGTCCATGTCACTCCACTTCCTGATCCTCTATGTCGAACCCTTGCCAGTAAGTGGTTGGGTGGGGCTTGGGCTAGAGACCAGCCACCTTCCTGGGGAGACTGGAGGCATGACACATCTTCTCTGTGTGTCAGCTCATCTTCCAGATCACACCGCTGAACGTGACCCAGTGGCTGATGGTGCTGAAAATCTCCTTGCCCGTGATTCTCATGGACGAGACGCTCAAGTTTGTGGCCCGCAACTACCTGGAACCTGGTAAAGAGTGTATACAGCCTGCCACCAAATCCTGCTCGTTCTCGGCATGCACCGATGGGATTTCCTGGCCGTTTGTGCTGCTCATAATGCCCCTGGTGATCTGGGTCTATAGCACAGACACTAACTTTAGTGATATGTTCTGGTCTTGACTGACAGTTTTCCATAAAGAAGATGTTTAACTTAATCAATTAATTTTTTTATTGTTTAAAGCAACTGTCTTATTTCTGCTGAATTTTCACATGAACATACTGGCTGGTGATGGAGGTTTCATACTCTAGATTTTGTTTTGCTTTTTCTGACTCCAGTGGGGCAAGATTTTCCTTTTTTATACACATAATTAAAGTGTCCATTGACATGTACAGAGAACTAACACTATTTTATGCAAATATTTTTTTGTAGATGAAAAAGCATGTACAGTGTTCTGTTTAATACTCATCCTTGTATAAAAAAAAATAGTTGAGCCAGCAGACATTGTCAGCAAATTAATTGGCAGCAGATTTTAGGAAATGAATGTGTGTGGTTTTTTTCCTAAAACTAAATAGCATGTATTGTGTCTTTTGCATGATGATCTGGATTTAATTTGGTATCAGAGTCTAATTTTTATTCATAAGCCAATTTTTCTGCACTGAGCAGAGTCTTGCTACCTCAGTCAGTATTGTTTTGGTTTGCTACTTCCCTCACCCACTTCGGCCTCCATTCACCCCACCCCACCCTCCCTGCCTCTCCCCACCTCACCCCTGCCCTGCTTGGCTGCTTCTTTAGGATTGTGATGGTTCGTTCAGTCTACATCAGTTTTAATGAGAGGTATGCCTGTACTCGCTTGTGCAGAAAACATTGTTTCAGATTCAGTCGACTGGGTTTATGTCCCTTCACATAGTTTTTAAGGTTATTTATTTAAATGTCTAATGTATTTTATTGTAACAGACATTGTTTTGCCAACATTGCCTATTTCAGTGGCACATCACAATCTAGTTTTAAAAAAATAAAACATTTTAAATGGACAGAGAAAAATAACTGTCTTGTCTTTAACTCTTAAGTGGCTTACCTGGGACTAACAGACATGTCCAACTTTCTCTCCAGTTCTTAGCTCAGAACTTTAGTTGTACTCTGCTTGAGGGGAAGAAGGCTCCTGCTCTGCTGCGTAGGTAGTCATAGGAATTGTATTCTTAATGTACAGGCACTTAATTGTCATCTGTGGTGTACATTTTATGCAAGTTTCTGCTGGCCTGGTGTAGAGAACATAAGGGCAAGTGTGCGTGTGTATGTGTGTGTTTTGTAAAATCTGTAAATAGCACATGACCAAATGAACATATTGTATAGAACTATTTTTATTTGAATGTGGCACTAACCACCACCACCGTTACTACAATCAATGTTTGCGCATGTTCAAGATGAGTCTCACCAACAGTGTATAAGTCATTAACAGTCCTAACTGTGGTGTTTTCCTCCAATGCCTTCCAACATCCATCAACTAACGTGAGTATTTTCTTCCCTGGGATTTGGATGCTTTAGCCTAAAGGTGACTGCTACCAAGTGAGATAACTGTATGTCACTAACTTATAAGCCACCCCCATGTCAGACGCTGCTGTGCTCCCTGATGCCCTGTGAGCAGCGGGGTTGCCTGTGGCGCCTGCCATGTGACTTGGGTGCGGCATCAGCTGGCTGGAGGTGTGGCTTTCATAGACTTCCATAGGCTGCCCAGGACAACGGCTCCACAAGATGACCGGGAGGGCCCAAGCCAGACAAAAGCCAGAGTGGGGAGAGGCATTTCAGCCAGACCAACAGGCTGAAGGAGCTGTGCCGTCTGTAGTGCTAAAATGAGGGTTCGCAGCTGCCAGGAATCATCCCAGAACATTGCTACTTGTTCATTAAAAAGCTAAAAACTAGTAAGCAAGTAACTGAACCAGTGAACTCTGGGTATCAATAGGTTCATCTTAAATAGGCCACTTACCCCCCTACCCTCCCATCCCCCTACCCCCTACCCCCCTTTCTTGGTCTTGTCCTTTGTGGCTAAGACGTATCACTCCAGGGGATGTTAAAGCACAGTTAGTAGGACATGGCTTTGCACAGCCCAAAAACCAGCTTACTCCTTAGCCAGAGTGTGAGGCCTCGACTATATTCTTGAAAATGTACTTAGGCTCTCGTTACTGGGATGACCAGTAGATGTAATGCAGATGGAGTTTGGGGAGGGTTAGGAGACATCAAGCAGGACAAGGTGCTGCTTAGTTCAGAGGGCCACGTTCAAGGGGTGGAGGTGGAACCTGGAGACCGACTCTTAAAAGCACACCCCGTGGCTGGATGTGGTGGCTCATGCCTGTAGTCGCAGCCCTTTGGGGGCCATGGCAGAAGGATTGCTTGAGCCCAGGTATTCGAGGCTAGCCTGGGCAGCAGAGTGAGGCCCTGTCAAAAAAAAAATCAGGGCCGGGCGCGGTGGCTCAAGCCTGTAATCCCAGCACTTTGGGAGGCCGAGATGGGCGGATCACAAGGTCAGGAGATCGAGACCATCCTGGCTAACACGGTGAAACCCCGTCTCTACTAAAATACAAAACTAGCTGGGCAAGGTGGCGGGCGCCTGTAGTCCCAGCTACTTGGGAGGCTGAGGCAGGAGAATGGCGTAAACCCGGGAGGCGGAGCTTGCAGTGAGCTGAGATCTGGCCACTGCACTCCAGCCCGGGCGACAGAGCGAGACTCCGCCTCAAAAAAAAAAAAAAAAAAAAAAAAAAATCAGGCTTACTGTGAGGCCTCCAAGGCTGCTTGCAGGCAGCTCTGGCTCTCGGAAAGGGAGGCTGCTTTGCCCAGCAGGAAACATTTGGGGCAGGGGGTAAATTTTGCCAGTTTGAGCATCATGAGGTATAACAAGAAATAGGTTGAATGGGCCAAATGCAAGGAGTGCATCTCTGGACTGCAAACTGACTTGAGTGCTGCACTATTACTATTCAGTGCAAACAAAACTCAGCTTTTCCTGACTCAGTTCCTTGACCTAGTGGCATTTACAAAAAGTGTAGTGTGGCGTGCTGTCACACAGCCCCTGGCTAGCTTCATGGTTTCTCAGCTTCAGACCCCTCCAGCCCACAGAGGAGCCCATGGAGGGACCCACTTCCCTTGGCCCAGACAGCTGGGAGTGGGTTAGGCCCACTGCTGCTTTGAGCAGGGCCACTTGGTCCATTTCACTGTAAGGCTTTGCCGGGTGAAAACATTTCAGCATCTCCTCCTCAGGTCAATCCATAAAGACCAGGTCCAGCACCGTGGTCTTAGCACATCCCTGGCCTCAGGCCCTCACCCAGCAGTGAGGCAGCAACTGCCCAGCCCCACAGTGCGCCTACTAAGGCGGCTCTTGTTTGAAACTCAG
The DNA here is from genome assembly GCF_001698545.2 of Rhinopithecus bieti. Classification (NCBI taxonomy): domain Eukaryota; kingdom Metazoa; phylum Chordata; class Mammalia; order Primates; family Cercopithecidae; genus Rhinopithecus; species Rhinopithecus bieti. The sequence continues at coordinate 73,076 of NW_016806995.1, read as the reverse complement.
TTCCACATTCTTTCCGGATGGGCAGGTGGCTGAAGGCCCAGCCATCAGTGTCACTTGTTGCCACCCTGTGCCTCCCTTGGCTTCTTTGAAATTTGCCCAGAACAACAACAATCTCATACATACCCTAACTGGGAAACCATTACTGCAGAATGCAGATGATCCATTCTGGAGGAAGCCGTCCCTTGAGCTCGGTGAGCTCCCAGGCAAGCAGGGCATCTGGCCGACTTCCCTCACAATAGCTGCTCCCACATCCCCTCAGACTGGAGCCTCAGCCTTGACAGGCGGGCAGACCTCAGGAGATCTGAGACCACAAGCATTAGCTCAGTGTCTACCAAGCATCTAGCCACTGCCCAGGGCCAGAGCCTACCACGTCTGCAGTGCCAGTGAGCAGAGGCATCAGTTGCCCTATGACTGTAACCACCAAATTGTCCAAACACCCCCTGCAGTTAGCAAGAAGGGTAGGCTTCACCCTCCCTTACTGAGGAGAATGATGCGGAGGAGTTTCCACTCCAGGGCTAGGCAAGGCAGGCCAGCAGCCAGAGGCCGGGTGCCCACAGGGCAGGGACAGGAAGGCTGTGCTGCTACTGGCTGCTCACTTCATCAACCTCACCCTCTGCACCACTAACCAAGACCTTGTCCTTTTGCGTGTCTCGCTGCTTTCATACCTGCAATGATTGTGTCTGCCTCATGGGATTTTCCTCCAGAACCTTTATTCTGTAGCCAGAAGACATGAGTCTGTGTCACTGAGCCAGTGCTTCTAGATGCTACCCTGTGTGGGCGGCGCCTCAGGGACAGTAAATCAGAAATGCTGGTCTTGAAACCTTGAAAAGATCAAGCTGAATGTTCCTTTTCATCTGTCGCTACTGATCTTCATCTATTTAAATAGGTATTCTAACGTTTCCTCCCTGTATTTCATGAAGCTGATTTCCTCTCTCTTTCCTTTTCAGCAATACTGGAGTAACCGCTTCCTAAACCATTTTGCAGAAATGTAAGGGTGTTCGGTTGCGTGCATGTGCGTTTTTGGCAACACATCTACCAACCCTCTGCATGATTGATGTTGGGGAAAAAGAAAAGTAAAAAAGTTCCCAACTCACTGTGTGTTATGTGGAGGAAATGTGTATTACCAATGGGGTTGTTAGCTTTTAAATTAAAATAATGATTACAAATGTACAATTTAGCTTAATCAGAAAGCCTCTCCAGAGAAGTTTGGTTTCTTTGCTGCAAGAGGAATGAGGCTCTGAAACCTTATCTAAGAACTTGGAAGCCGTCAGCCAAGTCGCCACATTTCTCTGCAAAATGTCATAGTTTATATAAATGTACAGTATTCAGTTGTAATGCATGCCTTCAGTTGTAAGTAGCCAGATTCCTCTCCAGTGACATTGGAACATGCTACTTTTTAATTGGCCCTGTACAGTTTGCTTATTTATAAATTCATTAAAAACACTACAGGTGTTGAATGGTTAAAGTGTAGGCCTCCTGTTTTCAGTTATTTTCTGAGTGTGTAGACAGCTATTTCGCACTATATTAAATGTAACTTATTTAATGAAATCAGAAGTAGACAGGTGTTGGTGCAATACAAATATTGTGATGCATTTATCTTAATAAAATGCTAAATGTCAATTTATCACAACGCATGTTTGACTTTAGACTGTAAATAGAGATCAGTTTGTTTCTTTCTGTGCTGGTAACAATGAGCGTGGCACAGACATGGTTTCAGGTAAATAAATCTATTCTATGATAAATTCTCAGTGTGGTGGTGACTGTTCTCCTGTGGGAGGGGGAGTGATGGGCACCAAGGGCCTTCATTCCACACCCGAGCCTGCCCCTCTGTGGGGAAGCAGGGGAGGCTCATGCTGGGCAGGGAGGCCGTGTGACTGGAGGGGACAGGAACCTCTTGGACTTGACTACACAGTAGACAGGCCAACTGGTAGCAGGTTCGCCCATGTGAAGCCCACCCTGGCTCCCTGCCCTTTAAGGATGGGGAAGCTGAGTGTCACCAGTGGGGTCTTAAAACACACAAGGCCTCACTCGTCAGTGTGGTGAAGGAAGCCAAGACTCCGCGCTCTACATTGTTAGCAGCCTGGAAAGATTTGGAGACTAGCAATGGAGAGATGCTTCTTAGGCTGTTCAGATCCAAAACTTCCACACTCCCCATTGCTGACAGGTGTGGGATAGAGAGGTGAACAGAACTGAATTCATTTACTGGTTACTTTAGTGCTTATTTGGCAGTGATGGGTTTGGGATTGGGCTTCTGGTTTTGCAAATTCCCTAAGATGATTCTTTTATCACTTTTAAAAATACCAGGATACAAGGATAGATGGATGATTATAAATCTAATTTTTAAAACTATCAGTTCTGGGCCGGGCGCGGTGGCTCAAGCCTGTAATCCCAGCACTTTGGGAGGCCGAGACGGGCGGATCACGAGGTCAGGAGATCGAGACCATCCTGGCTAACACGGTGAAACCCCGTCTCTACTAAAGAAATACAAAACTTAGCCAGGCGATGTGGCGGGCGCCTGTAGTCCCAGCTACTTGGGAGGCTGAGGCGAGAGAATGGCGTAAACCCGGGAGGAGGAGCTTGCAGTGAGCTGAGATCCGGCCACTGCACTCCAGCCTGGGAGACAGAGCAAGACTCCGTCTCAAAAAAAAAAAAAAAAACTATCAGTTCTGGGCAGGCGCGGTGGCTCATGCCTGCAATCCCAGCACTTTGGGCGGCTGAGGTGGGCAGATCACAAAGTAGGAGATCGAGACCATCCTGGCTAACACGGTGAAACCCCATCTCTACTAAAAACAAAAAATTAGCTGGGCATGGTGGCGGGCACCTGTACTCCCAGCTACTCAGGAGGCTGAGGCAGGAGAATGAATGGCATGAACCTGAGAGGTGGAGCTTGCAGAGAGCTGAGATCGTGCCACTGCACTCCAGCCTGGGTGACACAGCTAGACTCTACTGATCAGTTCTGCTGATGGAGAAAAAAAATTTTGATAAAATTTAACATCCATCTTCTAAAAATTATCCCTATGTACCATTTATTATAACGAGAAACCAAAAGTGTTAACGCTTTAGAGTTGCATTCCAAGTCCACTGTTGCCCACTACCAAACACTGTTCTAGAGGTGCTAGTCAGTACAATCGGGCATGAGAAGGAAAAAATGCCTTGGAATGAACAAAAAGCTACCAGGGGTCATACTGGGTCAATGTTCCTAGATAGGAACTATGTTGTTCCTATATAGAAATGTTTAATGATTCAGGGAAAATTGACAGCTGAATGAGAGTGACACATAATTTATACTGATATATGAGAATACCAGTGGTGGCCTTAAGACAGGCCGATACTAACAAACATCAGGCAGACAAAAACCAAGGAAGCACACCAAACTCTTAAAGCTATAGTAATTCAATGCATCACTTGAGAAGGGTGGTGTTTCAGTTTAGTAGGTAAAAGTTGGATTATTATGTGGGTGGTCATCTTGAGAAAAATAAAGCTGTATCCCTTATACCCAATAAATTGCAAATGGATCAAAATATTTGGAAAATGCAACTACACCCCCAAAAGAAACATGGTTAAATGGTATAAATGAGAAAATGAATAGCTCATGTGAAAAGATGCTCAACTCCACTGGCAAATTAAAATCACGAGGTAACATCTCGAGAAGTGGGTCTTCTGACGCTAAGGATGGAGCAGCTAGCGAGCATGCATTCTAAGGAATGACCAAAATCACTCAGCCTAGAGGTGCTCTCAACACCCTCACCCCACCCCACCCCACCCCAAGCAGGTCCACTCCTAGATACGCCTAGAGAATCACACATGGGGAAGAGCCACCGCAGAGTTTTTGGAGAAAAATGAAACCAGCAGGAAAATGGGTGAGTACATTCAGGCATATGATACTCGGCTATGAAATAAGCTAGAACTACAGTATCAACTTAAATAAATCCTCAACAGTGAAGCCAAGTGCAGCAAAATATCAACATGCACAATAATACTGCCTCATATTCTCTAAACGTAGCCCACAGGCCAAGCTAGCTAAGGAGAGTGTACACCAGAGCGTACGTCAACGTGGACTGATACCAAACAGATTGGTAAGGAGTTTGTGGACATCAGCCAGAGGCTGTGAAAGCCCGAGTCGACAGTGGTTAATTCAGCGAGGGAGAGGGGCTGAGACGAGGAAAGGCAGGTAGAGCTTTACCTATCAGGAAGGTGTAGATGGACGTGTTCATTAATGCCTGTTTGTGTGTCAGATTTTCATTTTTGGGGAGGGTGGGAGGTGACAGAGTCTCTCTCCCAGGCTGGGGTGCAATGGTGCCATCATGGCTCGCTGCAGCCTCAACCTCCTGGGCTCAAGTGATTCTCCTGCCTCAGCCTCTTGAGTTGCTAAGTGCGTACTACTACACCTGGCAAATTTTATAATTTTTGCTAGAAATGGGATCTTGCTACTTGCCCAGGCTGGTCTTGAACTCCTGGCCTCTAGTGACCCTCCCATGTCAGCTCCCCTAGTTTCTGGGATTACAAGCATAAGCTACCACACACAGCTTTCAGATTTTTAAACATCTGTATCCTTTGATCAAGCATTTCACTTTCCTGAAATCCTCCCTTATGTTCAAAAAGTATAATCCCTACTGTACTCTTGTAGCAGAAGATTGGAAATAAGCTGATGTTCATCAAGAGGCAAGAATTGAATAAGCTAGAGAGCATTCAAACCATGGAATACCATGCAGCCTTTGAAAAAGACAAGGTACACGTGTGTACAAGCAAGGAATGGATGTCTGATATACGTTGTCTGCCCAGGGAAATATTCAATTACAGAGTAGTTTGTATTATAATCTACCATTTTAAAAAAACGGAAGTTAACAGTTTCTAGTAATGACAGTTGCTGAGAATAACAAAATGCTGCATATAGATGGCAGATGGTGGAAGCCAGGTTTCTCTCTGTTGGAGTGGGAGGAAACAGGAAGCAAGGGGAGAAGCTAAGATAAGCAAGGGGAGGAGGCTAGAATAATCCATGTGGTAATGAATTAGAGCTGGAGATACAGGATGAAGTCATGTTTAGCTTCATATGTATGGATGTTTTCATATAGAAATACTGATAGTGGTGAGGCACAGTAAGTGACTCATGCCTATAATCTCAGCACATTAGGAGGCTGAGGCAGGAGGATAAGAAGCCCAGCAGTTGAGACCAGCCTGGGCAACACAGTGAGACCCCATATCTACGAAAAATTTTAAAAATTAGCCAGGCATGGTGGTGCATGCCTGTGGCCCCAGCTACTCTGGAGGCTGAGGCAGGAGGATCACCTGAACCCAGGAGAACAAGGCTGTAGTGAAGCCAAGATCACACCACTGCACTCCAGCCTGATGCAGTGAGAGCCTGTTTCAAGAAAAGGAAAAAAGAAAAACTGCTGACTGATGTGTATACACACAGGTCACTGCACACATGCATTTCCTTGTACTGTCAGCTCAGAAGGCAATGAACACACTGGGCTCCCAGTGTTAGGTTTCTTTTTTTTTTCTGAGACGGAGTCTCGCTCTGTCGCCCAGGCTGGAATGCAGTGACCGGATCTCAGCTCACTGCAAGCTCCGCCTCCCGGGTTTACGCCATTCTCCTGCCTCAGCCTCCCGAGTAGCTGGGACTACAGGTAC
>NW_016806995.1:59098-66891 GCF_001698545.2 Rhinopithecus bieti | reverse complement strand
CCTCGTGATCCGCCCGCCTCGGCCTCCCAAAGTGCTGGGATTACAGGCTTGAGCCACCGCGCCCGGCCAGTGTTAGGTTTCTAATGCCATTCTCCAATAAAAAACGGCTCCTTGGAGAAATGGCTGATTCTAGAGATGGGACAGAAAACATACAGCACATGCCTGGAGAATACCAGAGTGCCATAAAATGAAGGGCTCAAAAACAGCAATCAAACATATGGTTATGTGAAAGGGACACAGGAGCCAACTGAAAAAGCCACAACAGCCAAAGCTGAAGAATGTGAACAACAAAATAAAGTAGTATTGGACTAGAATCCGAAGTATAAATATCCACGAGTCCACGCTGACATAAACAAATAAATAAATGGGGGTGACTACAAATCTTCCATGCAGAATTCTAAGTAATTTACATGGACACTGCCTCAGGAGGCGGAGGCTCTGTGGGCTGTGCAATGTCCCAAACAGCACATACAGTGGGGACGGGAAAGTGCCCGTCACTGTGGAGACCTCACATACTACCTCAGCCAGGAGGTGTCATCTTGAAAGCATGGGCCCTTGATCTCAAATGATGAAAACGGCAGTTTACCTCTGTAGTCTTCCTCCCAAAATACACAACCTCAGTCTAATCATCGAGAAAACACCTGACCAATCCCTGAACGAAAAATCCCTGACTGGTACTCCTCAAAATTGTTGAGGACATTAAACCAGGAAAGTGAGAAAAGCATAATCATCAGAATGTAAAAATGAATGGGGCCGGGTGCAATGGCTCACGCCTGTAATCACAACACTTTGGGAGGCCAAGGTAGTTGGATCACTTGAGGTCAGGAGTTCAAGACCAGCCTGATCAACATGGTGAAACCCCATCTCTACTAACAATACAAAAAAATTAGCTGGGCATGATGGCACATGCCTGTAATCCCAGCTACTTGGAAGGCTGAGGCAGGAGAGTCGCTTGAACCCAGGAGGTGGAGGTTGCAGTGAGCCGAGATCAAGCCACTGCATTCTGGGCTGGATGACAGAGAGAGACTCTGTCTCAAAAAAAAAAACAAAAAAAAAAAGGCTGAGCATGGTGGCTCATGCCTGTAATCCCAGCACAGGGAGGCCGAGGTGGGCGGATCACGAGGTCAGGACATTGAGATCATCCTGGCTAACATGGTGAAACCCCATTTCTACTAAAAATACAAAAAAAAAAAAAATTAGCTGGGCGTGGTGGTGGGCACCTGTAGTCCCAGCTACTTGGGAGGCTGAGGCAGGAGAATGGCATGAACCCGGGAGGTGGAGCTTGCAGTGAGCCGAGACTGCACCACTGCATCCCAGCCTGGGCAACAGAGGGAGACTCCGTCTCACCAAAAAAAAATGTTGGCCAGCCCAATATAGTGAGACCTCGAATCTGCAAAAAATTTAAAAATTGGCCAGGCACAGTGGCTCACGACTGTAATCCTAGCACTTTGGGAAGCTGAGGAGGGTGGATCACAAGGTCAGCAGTTCAAGACCAGCCTGGCCAAGATGGGGAAACCCTGTGTTTACTAAAAATACCAAAAAAAAAAAAAAAAAAAAAAAAATAGTCGAGTGAAGTGGCAGGCACATGTTATCCCAGCTACTTGGGAGGCTGAGGCAGGAGAATCGTTTGAACCCAGGGGGCGGAGGTTGCAGTGAGCCAAGATCATGCCACGGCACTCCAGCCTGGCTGGGCGATTGAGACTCCATCTCAAAAAAAAAAAAAAAATTAAAAATTATTCTGGCATAGTAGCACATGCCTGTAGTCCCAGCTACTGAGGGGCCTGAGGCGGGAGGATCATGTGAGCACAGAAATTTGAGATTACAGTAAGCTGATTGGACCACTGGACTCAAGCCTGAATAGAGCAAGACCCTGCCTGTCTCAAAAAACAAAACAAAACAAAACAAAAAACAACTTCATGGTTGTATGTGGCAACAGAATTGACACAGCAAAATAATGAATGAGGCTGGGTGCGGTGGCTCACGCCTGTAATCCCAGCACTTTGGGAGGCCAAGGCAGGCGGATCACCTGAGGTGGGGTGTTTGAGACCAGCCTGACCAAATGGAGAAACCCTGTCTTTACTAAAAATACAAAATTTGCCCGGCATCATGGCAGGAGCCTGTTAATTCCAGCTACTTGGGAGGCTGAGGCAGGAGAATCACTTGAACCTGGGAGGCAGAGGTTGTAGTGAGCCGAGATCGTGCCATTGCACTCCAGCCTGGGCAACAGTAGCGAAACTCTGTCTCAAAAAAATAAAAATAATAATAATAATAATGAAACGGTCGATGAGAATAAATTAACTAGAATGCAGCAGAAGGTGAGGATGGGGAAAAAGGCTAGAAAACATGCAAGATGCAAGAAAGGTAAGATATCTAGAAGACAGACTGAGAAAAATGACAAAGTCAAATATACATTTCATTGTACCTTCAAAAGAGGGCCAGGTACAGAGGCTCATGCCTGTAATCTCAGCACTTTGTGAGGCTGAAGTTGGAGGATCACTTGAGCCCAGGAGTATGAGAACAGTCCTGGCTACTTGGGAAGCTGAGGCAGGAAGATCGCTTGAGGCCAGGAGGTGGAAGATGCAATGGCCATGAGCATATCACTGCACTCCAGCCTGGACCACAGGCACATGCCGTCACATCTGGCTAATTAAAAAACATTTTTTTCACTGGGTGTGGTGGCGCATGCCTGTGCAGCTACTCAGTAGGCTGAGGTGGGAGGATCGCTTCAGTCCAGGATACAGGATAAATAAAAAGAAATCCAGGCTGGGTACAGTGGTTCACATATAATCTCAGCACTTTGGGAGGCCAAGGTGGGAGGACTGCTTGAGCCTAGTACTTCGAAACCAATCTGGGAAACAAAGCAAAATCCCATCTCTACCAAAAAAAAAAAAAAAAAATTAGGTGGTCATGGTAGTACATTCCTGTATTCCATATTCCCAGCTACTCTGGAGGCTGAGGTGGGAAGATGGCTTGAGTCTGGAAGGCGGAGGTTGCAGTGAGCTGAGATTGCACCACTGCACTTCCAGCCTGAGTGACAGAGCCAGATCCTATCTCAAAAAAAAAAAAAAGGAGAGAGAGAAAAGTCAATCATTCCAGCTCTAGACATAGTATAATAAACTGCAGAAAACCAAGGAAAATCTTAAGAGCAGTGGGGGATGGGGCAGGGGTAAACATCATCTTCAAAGGAGACTGACGTTAGAGCAGTAACAATGAAAGCCAGAAACCAACGGGATGGCAGCTTCATGTGCTGAAGGTGATTAATGGCAACCTGGAGAGAGTATGTAGTATTTAAGCATATAGTATTCAGGGTGAAATAAAGATATTTTCAGACAAAAACAGAGTTCTTCAGGCCGGGCGCAGTGGCTCATGCCTGTAATCCCAGCACTTTCGGAGGCTGTGGGAGGATCATTTGAGGTCAAGAGTTTGAGACCAGCCTGGCTCAACATGGTGAAATTCCATCTCTACTAAAAATATAAAAACTAGCTGGGCGGTAGTTATGCACATCTGTAATCCCAGCTACTCAGGAGCCTGAGGCAGGAGAATCACTTGAGCCTGGGAGATGGAGGTTATGGTGAGCCGAGATCACACCACTCCAGCCTGAGCAACACAGTGAGAACCTGTCAAGAAAGGAAAGGAAAGGAAAGGAAAAAGGAAAGGGGAAAGGAAAGGAACAAACAATTCTTCATTGCCAGACCCACACTAAGGGAAACTCCAGATGGGGATGGAGGTAAACAGAGTCTAAATGATCTGAGAGCTTTTGTCATCCAAGAGGATAGACAGTAAAGACATCAGTTAACTTTAGGTGTGGATACGTTAAATAAGTACATTGCAATTCCTAGGATAACCACTAAAGGAATAGAAACACAGGCAAGACTAGCAAGTTGGCTGAAGGAAAAAAGGAACGTAAAATTACAGAATAGAAAGGATAAGATGATAGATTCCAACCCCAAATATAATCAATAACAACATTTTAAGAATATACTAAATATGTTATTCCTGTTCCTCTATTCCAAGAGAATGATTTTAGCATGCCTGAGACGTTCCAATTTTGGAAAGCAATCTGTACTTCTTTTTTTTTTTTTGAGACAGAGTCTCGCACTGTTGCCCAGGCTGGAGAGCAGTGGCGTGATCTCGGCTCACTGCAAGCTCCGCCTCCCGGGTTCACGCTATTCTCCTGTCTCAGCCTCCCAAGTACTTGGGACTACAGGCACCCACCACCACGCCTGGCTTTTTTTTTTTTTTGTATTTTTAGTAGAGACGGGGTTTCACTGTGTCAGCCAGGATGGTCTCGATCTCCTGACCTTGTGATCTGCCCGCCTCAGCCTCCCGAAGTGCTGGGATCACAGGTGTGAGCCACCACGCCCAGCCTAGTAATCTGTACTTCTAACAGGGCTCCTTGCAGGGGAGGAGAGAAAAACACGTCCAGTAGTGAGCCAGTGAGTGTTGATAAAGTTTAAATTGGATGTTTTTCCATCAAAATAAGTAGAGGCTGGGCGCAGTAGCTAACACCTGTAATCCCGGTAATTTGGGAGACCGAGGCAGGAGGATCACTTGAGCCCAGGAGTTTGAGACCAGCCTGAGCAACATAGTGAGAACCTTGTCGCCACAAAAAATTAGCCAAGGCCGGAGGCAGTAGCTCATGCCTATAATCCCAGTACTTTGGGAGGCTGAGGTGGGCAGATCATGAGGTCAGGAGTTCAAGACAAGCCTGATCAACATGGTGAAACCCCGTCTCTACTAAAAATACAAAAGTTAGCCAGGCATGGTGGTGCATAAATAGAAATCATAAAAAAAATTTGTAAGTTTGGAAATTACTGGGTGACAGAGCAAGACTCCGTCTTAAAAAAAAAAAAAAATTAGCCGAGTGTGGTGGCACGTGCCTGTAGTCGCAGCTATTAGGGAGGCTGAGGCAGGAGGATCACTTGAGCCCGAGAGGTTGATGCTGAAGTGAGTCACGATCATGCCACTGCACTCCAGCTTGCACAAGAGTGAGACCTTGTCTCAAGAAAATAAATAAGTAGAAATCATAAAAATGTATTTTGTAAAGTTTGGAAATTACTCAAAATGCCTTGATTTGTGACTAAGAATGTACAAACTTTAACATTTATATTTTTTGATATTTATCAATCATAATCTATTAAGAAATAGATTCCATTAAAAACTGAGACTTAACCAGGATTGTGTCTCATGGCACAATCTTGGTTCACTGCAACCTCCATCTCCCAGGTTCATGCAATTCTCCTGCTTCAGGCTCCCAAGTAGCTGGGATTACAGGTTCATATCACCAGATCCAGCTAATTTTTTGTATTTTCAGTAGAGACAGGGCTTCACTATGTTGGCCAGGCTGGTATCAAACTCCTGACCTCAGGTGATCCACCCACCTCAGCCTTTTTTTTTTTTTTTCTTTTTTTGAGACAATCTCGCTCTGTCGCCCAGGCTGGAGTGCAGTGGCGCAATCTCAGCTCACTGCAACCTCCGCCTTCTGGGTTCAAGCAATTCTCCTGCCTCAGCCTCCTGAGTAGCTGGGATTACAGGCGCGTGCTACCACACCCAGCTGAATTTTGTACTTTTAGTAGAGAAGGGGTTTCACCATGTTGATCAGGCTGGTCTTGAACTCCTGACCTCGTGATCTGCCTGCCTCGGCCTCCCAAAGTGCTGGGATTACAGGCATAAGCCACCATGGCCAGCCACGATTTTTTTTTTAATTACAAGGTCTCGCTATGTTGCCCAGGCTGTAGTGCAGTGGTTATTCACAGGCATGATCCCACCACTGATCAGCACAGGAGTTCTGACCTGCTCAGTTTCTGACCTGGGCCAGTTCACCCCTCCTTAGACAACCTGGTGGCTCCCTACTCCCCAGAAGTCACCATATTGATGCCAAACTTAGCACGAACACCTGACTGGCATAGCATACTGCAGCCCAGAACTCGGGGGCTCAAGCGATCCTCGCACATCAGCCTCCCAAGTAGCTGGGACTACAGGCACATGCCACTGTGCCTGGCAAAAAAAATTCTTTTAATTAGCCAGATGTGCAGGCACGTGCCTGTGGTCCCAGCTAAGTGGGAGACTGAGGTGGCAGGATGGTTTGAGCCCAGCAGGTTGAGGCTGCAGTGAGCTGTGATCACGCCACTGTACTCCAACCTGGGTGACAGAGTAAGACACTGTCTCAAAAACAAAAAAAGAAAAACAACATGAGAGTTTTGGCTGGGCGTAGTGGCTCAAGCCTGTAATCCCAGCACTTTGGGAGGCTGAGGTGGGTGGATTATCTGAGGTCAGGAGTTCAAGATCAGCAAGGCTAGCATGGTGAAACCCCCATCTCTACTGAAACTACAAAAATTAGTCCGGCGTGATGACAGGCGCCTGTCATCTCAGCTACTTGGGAGGCTGAGGCAGGAGAATCACTGGAACCCAGGAGGCAGAGGTTGCAGTGAGCCAAGAGTGCACCACTGCATTCCAGCCTAAGCAACAGAGCCAGACTCCGTCTCAAAAAAAAAAAAAAAAAAAAGAAAAGACTTTACTTTTTGTAAACTCTGCTGATAAACTGTGCAAATATAAAAGGGGGGTGACATATGCATATCCACTTGTGTGATTTCAAATTATTTCTGGAAAAATACATGAGAAACTAGTAACTATGGTTGCTTCTAGAGAGGCAACTAGAAGGTAGGCAGGGTGGGGAAATTTCATAATTTCCCTTTTTGAAAATTGCTGTCTAGTCTATTTAGAAAGAAAAAAAGGGCCGGGCGCGGTGGCTCAAGCCTGTAATCCCAGCACTTTGGGAGGCCGAGGCGGGTGGATCACGAGGTCAGGAGATCGAGACCCTCCTGGCTAACACGGTGAAACCCCGTCTCTACTAAAATACAAAAAACTAGCCGGGCGAGGTGGCGGGCGCCTGTAGTCCCAGCTACTCCGGAGGCTGAGGCAGGAGAATGGCCTAAACTCGGGAGGCGGAGCTTGCAGTGAGCCGAGATCGCACCACTGCAATCCAGCCTGGGCGACACAGAGGGACTCCGTCTCAAAAAAAAAAAAAAAAGAAAACTGTTCTGACTTATTATGTGTGAATCTTAAAAGAATATATATAGGCCACGAGTAATGGCTCATGCCTGTAATCCCAGCACTTTGGGAGGCTGAGGTGGGCAGAACACTTGAGGGCAGGAGCTTGAGACCAGCCTGGCCAACATAGCGAAATCCCCATCTCTACTAAAAATACAAAAAAATGAGCTGGGTGTGGTGGAGCATGCCTGTAATCCCAGCTACTCGGGAGGCTGAGGCAGGAGAAACATTTGAACCTGAGAGGAGGAGATTGCAGTGAGCTGAGATCACGCCACTACACTCCAGCCTGGGTGACATAGCAATACTCTGTCTCAAAAAATAATAATAAAAACCAATGAAATTGAATTCCTACATCACACCATAGAGAGCACATTTTGACCTTGAGTAAGGATTTCTTAAGAATTGTAAAACATGGGCTGGGCACGGTGGCTCACGCCTGTAATCCCAGCACTTTGGGAGGCTGAGGTAGGCAGATCACGAGGTCAGGAGATCAAGACCATCCTGGCTAACACGGTGAAAACCCATCTCTACCAAAACAAACAAACAAACAAACAAACAAACAAACAAAAAACAGCCAGGCGTGGTGGCACGCGCCTGTAGTCCCAGCTACTCAGGAGGCTGAGGCAGGAGAATCACTTGAACCCAGGAGGTGGAGGTTGCAGTGGGCAGAGATCACACCACTGCATTCCAGGCTGGGGGACAGAGACTCCATCTCAAAAAAAAAAAAAAAAGAATTGTGGCTG
>NW_016806995.1:31242-58985 GCF_001698545.2 Rhinopithecus bieti | reverse complement strand
GAGACGGGCGGATCACAAGGTCAGGAGATCGAGACCATCCTGGCTAACACGGTGAAACCCCGTCTCTACTAAAAATACAAAAAATCAGCCGGGCGTGGTGGCAGGCGCCTGTAGTCCCAGCTACTTGGGAGGCTGAGGCAGGAGAATGGCGTGAACCCAGGAGGTGGAGCTTGCAGTGAGCCGAGATGGTGCCACTGCATTCCAGCCTGGGTGACAGAGCAAGACTCCATCCCCCCTCCCAAAAAAAAAAGAAAAAAATAATTGTAAAGCACAACCACAAAGAAAGATTCAACTATATTAAAATTAAAACCCTCTGTTAACCAAAAGATACTATAAAGAGACAAGCCATAAACTGGAAGAAGATATTGCCAACTCATGTTCTAAACTGTATCTAGAATATACAAAGAATGACTGTGAATAAGAACAAGATAATCCAATAGAAAGGTAGGCAAAACAACAGGAATTTCAGAGAAGAGGAAATCATTCCTCTGCAAAATCATTATTAAATATATAAAATATTGTTAAATATCATTACAGAACAGGAAAATCTAAATTACAGTAACTATGTCATCTCACACGCAGTGTGTTGGAGAAAATTAAATCTTGGTAAGACCCAAAGCTAGTGAGGAAACGGAACCAAGAGCTCCAGGTGAGCATGCTGATTTGTACATTATATATTTCTGTAAAAATAAAATACATAGCAGAAGCAGTTTTAAACAAAAAGTTAGGAAAAAAAAGTCCATCAACGGAATAAAATGGATACCTTATATCCATGCAGATTCTTGTATCATAATGAAAAATGAATAAGGCACCCTACAAAACCCTTGACCAGTACTCCTCAAAACTGACAAAGTTAGTAAAAAACAAGTGTGAGAAACTGATAGCCATGAGGAGCCTAAGGAGACATGATGACTAATGTGGAGTCTTAGATGAGATTCTGGAACAGAAAAAGGACATTAGGAAAAAAACTGAGTAAATCTGGGCTGGGTGCGGTGGCTCATGCCTGTAATCCCAACACTTTGGGAGGCTGAGGCAGGTGGATCACCTGAGGTCAGGAGTTCGAGACCAGCCTGGCCAACATGGCAAAACCCTGACTCTACTATAAACACAAAACATTAGTTGGGCGTGGTGGTGGGAGTCTGAGGCAGAAGAATCGCTTGAACCCAGGAGGTAGAGGTTGCAGTGAGCCGAGATGGCACCACTGCACTCCAGCCTTAGTAACAGAGCGAGACTCCATCTCAAAAAAAAAAAAAAAAAGCAAATCTAAATAAACCATGGGCTTCAGTTAATAATAATGTATCAGCCAGGTATGGTGGCTCACGCCTGTAATCCCAACACTTTGGGAGGCAGAGGTGGGCGGATCACAAGGTGAGGAGTTCGAGACCAACCTGGCCAACAGGGTGAAACCCCGTCCCTACTAAAAATACCAAAAATTAGCTGAGCGTGGTGGTGCGTGCTTATAATCCTAGCTACTTGGGAGGCTGAGGCAGAAGAACTGTTTGAACCCAGGAGGTGAAACTTGCAGTGAGCTGAGATTGCACCATTGCACTCCAGTCTGGGCAATGGGGCGAGACTCCATCTCAAAAAAAAAAAGAAGTATCAATGTTGGTTCATTAATTGTGATAAATGTTCCATGGTACTGTAAGATATTAACAATAGGGGAAACTGTGTGGAGGGGACATGTGGTTACTTTCTGTGCTATCTGCTCAATTTTTCTGCAAATCTAAAACTGTTCTAACAATAATCTATTAAAAATAGTCTAGGCCGGGTACAGTGACTCACACCTATAATCCCATCACTTTGGGAGGCCAAGGCAAGCAGATTAGTTGAGCTCACAAGTTTGAGACTAGCCTGACCAACATGGTGAAAGCCCATTTCTACAAAACATTAGTCCAGGTGTGGTGGCTCATGCCTGTAATGCTAGTACTTTGGGAGGCTAAGATGCAGGACTGCTTGAGGCCAGGAGTTTGAGACCAGCCTGGCTCAACATAGTGAGACCCCAACTCTGTTAGATTTTTTTTTTTTTTTTTTTTTCTGAATAAAAAGAAAAAAAAATTAGGGGCCGGGAGCGGTGGCTCACACCTGCAATCCCAGCACTTTGAGAGGTTGAGGTGGGCAGATCACTTAAGGCCAGGAGTTCGAGACCAGCCTGGCCAGCATGGTGAAACCCCATCTCTGCTAACAATATAAAAATTAGCCTGGTGTGGTGGCGTATGCCTGTAATCCCAGCTACTTGGGGGGTTGAGGCAGGAGAATCACTTGAACCCAGGAGGTGGCGTTTGCAGTAAGCCAAGATCGCCCTACTGCACTCCAGCCTGGGTGACAAAGCTAGACTCCATCTCATACATACATACATACATACATACATACAGAAAAGATACCATGGAACAATACACAACAAAGTTCAAAACAAGCAAATAATTGCCGGGCACTGTGGCTCATGCCTGTAATCTCAGCACTTTGGGAAGCCGAGGTGGGTGGATCACGAGGTCAGGAGTTTGAGACCAGCCTGGCCAACACTGTAGAACCCTGTCTCTACTAAAAATACAAAAAAATATATATATATATATTAGCCGGGCATAGTGGTGCACACCTGTAATCCCAGCTACTTGGGAGGCTTAGGTGGGAGGATTGAACCCAGGAGGCAGAGGTTGCAGTGAGCCGAGATCGTGCCACTGAACACTCCAACCTGGGGGAGAGACTGAGACTCTGCCTAAAAAAAAAAAAAATTAGCTGGGCATGGTGGGGTGGGCACCTGTAATCCCAGCTACTTGGGAGGCTGAGACAGGAGAATTGCTTGAATCTGGGAGGCAGAGGTTGCAGTGAGCCAAGATCACACCACTGTACTCCAACCTGGGTGACACAGCAAGACTCTGCCACAAAAGAAAAAAAAAAAAAGCGTTTAGGATAAAATGTGGTAAAATAAAATGAAACAAGGGAATAATGGTATTATTTTACAGACAAGAAAAATGAGGTTGTTATTTACCCAAGCTTCAAAACACTTTCAGGGTCACAAAATAAAGGAAGTAATAAAACAAAATTCAGACTCATGGGTACTTCTGGCAGGGGTGGGGCTAGAGGGGTAGGGCCAGCTGGGATCAGCCTGGTGCACAGGCATGTGGGGGTCCTGGAAATGTTCTGTTTTGTTACCTGAGTGGTGGTGTACATTTTTCCTGTGGTTTTGTAAACACTTTTACTATGCTTTCACATGCTTCTGTATGTATGCTGTATTTCACCAATGTCCCATTTTTACTAAAATAATCAAGAAATCCCTGCCAGGCCCCAGGGAGGCTCATGGCCTGGGCTCACTGGAGGTTCGTTATGCATGGGGACCACTCTCCCAGATCTGCCCAGGGGTCTCCACACAGCCTTGACTCAGAGAGGCCCCCTCCCTGGCCTCCCCTAGGAGGACAGAAGCTGCCCCCAGGTCACTGTGTGGCATGTGTATATGCCCAACATTCTGGAACAAGTTCCAGTAGGGGGATGTACACGGGGTCACCTCTGTCCCTTCCTGTCACACTAGTAGGCTTCACCAAACAGCAGCAGCACAGATTTGGGAGTGGCCTGGGCCTGCAGGGGTCCTGGGGTCAGCTCGTTTGGGCCCCGCAAGGCTAGGGCTTCAGTCTGGGAGCCACCTTTTCTGGACAGACCCCTGCTGGCTGTGGTTCCTACTCAATTTCTAGACCAAACCTCTTGTTGCCCCGTGGAGATGGACAGGGAAGATGGGCCCGGGAGCCGAGGGGCCAGCTGACTAGGTCATGGGTAGAGGATGACCCAAAAATGAAAAAAATAACTTCCCTGGGCCTCTTGCTTATGCAAGACCAGGCCCAGCACTTAGGGGTTCAGGTCAAATCCACTGATCTAGTGCCAAAGGGGTCCTAGCCCACAGGGCAGAAGGCAAGGTCACCATCTTCAGGGACGCTGTTCTGACAAGGATGAAGGTTTAGCCCTCAGAGGCTGCTCCCCACCCAGGGCTCCAAGTGCTGCCACCCCTGCTACAAGTCCCCTTCCATGTTATGCCCCCACCTGACAACAGGGTGGGGGACCCAGCTCTCTGAGTCCTGTACCAAAGGAATGCGGAGGCACAGAGAACCTAGGGGAGCTGCCCACGGCCACACAGCCAGTGACAGGCCATGAGGTGGAGGCTTCCCCTGAGGGTGGAGAGAGGCCCTCCCCCAGGCCTCAGCCCTCCTGGTGGGGAGGGTGGGTACCTATGAGGTGGCACTGAAAGAAGGAGGGGGACTCAGGGATGATACAAGCAGCCAGCGCCTGCCCCCCCCACAAAACCTCATCAAGCGCAGTCTCCCTCAGCCCTCAACAGGGGAGGAACTGACCTCAGTCCAGGAAACACCCCAACTGCAGAGCCAGGCAAGGGGGAGGGACCCCAAATCCCACAGCCTGGAGAAACCTAAGGGGGAGGCCTGGGAGGACCACAGAGCACACAAGCTCCCAGCTCCAGCAAAAGGAAGCGTGGTAGATGCTCAGAGACTGCAGAGCTCCTGGTTTGCCCCTAACCTGAAGCCCAAGGAGGGGCTCCCTGGGTAGACAGGGAGGCTGCCGGGCCAACCTGGGCATACGGGTTTGCCACAGAGAGAGGACAAGCCAGTCAGGCCCCTTGAAAGTTCCAAAGAAGATTATACTGTCACTCCAAAATCCCCCTGCTGAGAATTTACCCAAAGAAGGAGAAAAAATAGCACAAAGGAGGTCACCAGAGGGTTGTTTACAAAGAGAGAGACACTGGAAGATTTAAGGGGCCAGCGAGAGCTGTGTCGTGACACGCTGTCCTTGCCAGACTGTCTGCAGCCTTTGGACACAGCAAGGCCGAGGCCTGCAGCAACAGACGGTGAGGCGGGCTTAGTGCGGCTGTTTTCTCTGGAACAGAATGTATTACACAATTGTGGAGAGATCCATTAAGACCATACTAAAGCTCCAGGGCAGGAGGCTCTGGACAGATGAAAACAGCTGATGTGTCCATCTGAGACTCAGTGTGCTCATCTGTGAAAGGGGCCAATTCTACCTCTCCAGGCTGTGAGGCTGAGATGTGGTAATGTAGGCAAAGGCCATGTCTCGTGGGCTTGCTCAGAGGAGCACTCACGAAATAGCAGCTAGGGGCTGGGCGCCATGGCTCACACCTGTAATCCCAGCACTTTGGGAGGCCAAGGCAGGCAGATCATCACAAGGTCAGGAGTTCGAGACCATCCTGACCAACATGGTGAAACATCATCTCTACTAAAAATACAAAAATTAGCCAGGTGTGTGGCACATGCCTGTAATCCCAGCTACTTGGGAGGCTGAGGCAGAAGAACTGCTTGAACCCAGGAGGTGGAGGTTGCAGTGAGCCGAGATAGCACTACTGCACTCCAGCCTGGGTGACAGAGTGAGACTCCGTCTCAAAAAAAGAAAGAAAGAAATAGCAGCTAGGGGCCAGGTGCAGCAGCTCACACCTCTAATCCCAGTACTTTGGGAGGCCAAGGCAGGTGGATCACCTGAGGTCAGGAGTTGGAGACCAGCCCGGCCAACATGGTAAAACCCCGTCTCTAGTAAAAATACAAAAATTAGCCAGGCATGGTGGTGCAAGCCTGTAGTCCAGCTACTCAAGGGGCTGACGCTGGAGAATCGCTTGAACCCGGGAGGTAGAGGTTGCAGTGAGCCAAGATCACACCTCTGCACTCCAGCCTGGGTGACAAAGCAAGACTCTTGTCATACACACAAAAAAACAGCAGCTAGCCAGGGTGTGGTGGCTGACACCTGTAATCCCAGCACTTTGGGAGGCCGAGGCAGATGGATCACTTGAGGTCAAGAGTTTTGAGACCAGCCTGGCCAACATGACAAAACCTCATCTCTGCTAAAAATACAAAAATTAGATGGGTATGGTGGCACATTCCTGTAATCTCAGCTACTCAGGAGGCTGAGGCAGAAGAATCACTTGAATCCGGGAGGCAGAGGCTGCAGTGAGCCAAGATTGTGCCACTGCACTCCGGCCAGGGCGACAGAGCGAGACTGTCTTAGGGGAAAAAAAAAAAAAAAAAGGCCAGGTGCAGTGACTCACGCCTGTAATCCCAGCACTTTGGGAGGCCAAGGCAGGCGGATCACCTGAGGTCAGGAGTTCGAGACCAGCCTGACCAACATGGAGAAACCTAATCTCAACTAAAAATACAAAATCAGCCAGGCGTGGTGGCACATGCCTGTAATCATGTGCCAGACAGAGAGTGAAACTCTGTCTCAAAAAAAAAGAAGTATAGTAGCTAAAGCAAATAAAAGCAAGGGAGTACTGATCAAATCTGAGGTTGGAAAAACATTAAAAACGAAACGAGGCCGGGCGCGGTGGCTCAAGCCTGTAATCTCAGCACTTTGGGAGGCCGAGACGGGAGGATCACGAGGTCAGGAGATCAAGACCATCCTGGCTAACACGGTGAAACCCCGTCTCCACTAAAAAATACAAAAAACTAGCTGGGTGAGGTGGTGGGCGCCTGTAGTCCCAGCTACTCCGGAGGCTGAGGCAGGAGAATGGCGTAAACCCAGGAGGCAGAGCTTGCAGTGAGCTGAGATCCGGCCACCGCACTCCAGCCTGGGCGACAGAGCAAGACTCCGTCTCAAAAAAAAAAAAAAAAACCAAACGAAAGCACTTAATGACAGTGGTGCTGATGAGGGACACACACTCACACCTGTTATTTGTTGGAGGGTAACCCAACAGCACCCATGAGACATGTCAATGCACACACTCTGAGACCCAGGAATTTCACTGCAAGGAACTTGACTTCTGCATATCCTTGGAATATTATGGCAAAATATGTTCATGACAGCACAGACTGAAATAATTATGTACAAGACTGGAAAACAAGTGTCCACCAGTAGCAGAAGGGTTGCAGAAATTGTTCCTTCTGCAGAATGGATTCTGCAGTACTGATGATTAAGGGGTGCACTGACACTGCACAGAATGTCCCTATGCACAGCACGGCCTCTGATTTTTTTTTTTTTTTTTCATACGGAGTCTCACTCTGTTGCCCCAGCTGAAGTGAAGTGGCACAATTTCGGTTCACTGCAACCTCCACCTCCTGGGTTCAAACAATTCTCCTGCCCCACCCTCCCAAGTAGCTGAAGATACAGGCGCCCACCACCACGCCCGGCTAATTTTTGTATTTTTAGTAGAGACGGGTTTCTTTTTTTTTATTTTTTTTTTTGTTGAGACGGAGTCTTGCTCTGTCGCCCGGGCTGGAGTGCAGTGGCCGGATCTCAGCTCACTGCAAGCTCCGCCTCCCAGGTTTACGCCATTCTCCTGCCTCAGCCTCCGGAGTAGCTGGGACTACAGGCGCCCGCCACCTCGCCCGGCTAGTTTTTTGTATTTTTTTTAGTGGAGACGGGGTTTCACCGTGTTAGCCAGGATGGTCTCGATCTCCTGACCTCGTGATCCGCCCGTCTCAGCCTCCCAAAGTGCTGGGATTACAGGCTTGAGCCACCGCGCCCGGCTGAGATGGGGTTTCACCGTGTTAGCCAGGATGGTCTCGATCTCCTGACCTCAGGTGACCCACCTGCCTTGGCCACCCAAAGTGCTGAGATTACAGGCATGAGCCACTGTGCCTGGCAGAGTATNTTTTTAGTGGAGACGGGGTTTCACCGTGTTAGCCAGGATGGTCTCGATCTCCTGACCTCGTGATCCGCCCGTCTCAGCCTCCCAAAGTGCTGGGATTACAGGCTTGAGCCACCGCGCCCGGCTGAGATGGGGTTTCACCGTGTTAGCCAGGATGGTCTCGATCTCCTGACCTCAGGTGACCCACCTGCCTTGGCCACCCAAAGTGCTGAGATTACAGGCATGAGCCACTGTGCCTGGCAGAGTATTTTTTATAATATATATAGTTAAGAAAAAGCACAAAACTATTTTTACAAAAGTAGAACCAGAAACTTATTTTGGGGAGAGACAATAAATTCAGTGGATTGGAAAGTACATGTATTTCTAATTTTATGCCTTTCATGGTTTAAATTTTTTTTTTTTTTTTGGAGGGTGTCACTGTTACCCAGGCTGGAGTACAGTGGTGCAAACACAGCTCATTGCAACCTCCACCTTCTGGGCTCAAGCGATCCTCCCACCTCAGCCTCCTGAGTAGCTCCCGTGTGCATTGAAGCTGGGACCATAGGGATGCACCACCATGCCCAGCTAATTTAAAAATTTTTTTGTAGACATGGGGTCTCACTATGTTGCCCAGGGTGGCCCTGACCTCCTGAGCTCAAGTGATCTGCCCATCTCGGCCTCCCAAAGTGCTGGGATTACAGATGTGAGCCACTGCACCTGGCCTGAATTTTTTAAAACCGTGTGTAATTTTATGTAACACATATATATTACAAATACACACCATATTTCACATAAATTAAGATGTGTTCACTGGGGTTATCCAGATGGCAGGCTTACAGGCCATTTTTTTTTAATTGTCATAAAACATATATAACATAAAATGTGCGACCATCTGCACCATATCCAGAACTTGTTAAACATTCTAAGCAGAAACTCTGTCCCTATTAGAAACTAAGTCATTCCTTCCCCTCAGCTCCTGGCAGCCTCTAATCTACTTTCTGTCTTTATGAATCTGACTGTGCCAGGCATACCTCAGATTCATGGAGTCATACAGCATTTGTCCTTTTGTGATTGGCTTCTACCACTTAGAATAGCGTTCTCAAAGTTCCTCCATGTTGTAGCACGTCACTTGCCTTTACAAGGCTGAGTAATATTCCATTGTACCGAAAGACGCACCTTGGTTTGTTTATCCACTCATCTAAGGACACATGGGTTGTTTCCACCTTTTGCTACTGTGGACAGTGCTGCGTGGACAGGGATGTGCCATCTTTTGGTGTTCCGGCTCTCACTTCTTCGGGTATACACCCGGAGGTGGAACGCTGGATCCTAAGGTAGTACTGCTTGAATTTCTGAATCGCCAGACTGTTCTCCACAGCGGTTGCGCCACCTTACATTCCCACCAGCAGTGCATGGTGGCACTGTTATTTTAAAATTCATGTTTTCTTTTCATGGCTGCTGTGGAGGCTGCACTGTGAGCTTCTTGGTTTGTTCCTGACCTTGCTGGTGCTGAGTGCTGTGCTGCCAATGACCTTCCACAGCAATCTGGGAAAACCCCACACCCTAGAACAGGCTGGTGGTGGCCCAGGTGCGGCAGGGGCAGGGGTGCTGAGGTTGCCCAGGCCTGGAGGCATCTAGACAGCAGACCTGCACCGTACCCCAAGAGGGGAGGTGACAACTGAGGCCCCTCCTGCTGCCCTGGGGCAGAGAGGCTCCTGCAGAAAGTGGAAAACCTTAGTAAGGCACTTACCTCAATGGCCCCTCCCAGCGCAGGGCTTCCTGGTGACCTGGCCACAGCCGTGCCTGGAGGACGAGGTGAGGTGCATGTAGAGTCTGGACTCACTGCCTGTCGTCAGCAGGGAATGCAGGCCTGAGCACAACCCCAGAGAGCTGCTCAGAGGGCCAGCTCACCTGAGCTCTGGGAAGCAGCTCCACACAGGCCCTGGCCTGCCACAGGTAAGCCAGTGTAGGACTGGGAACGCAGGAAGCCACAGGTGAGGCCTTCGGAGGCCGGTTCTTCCCACCCACGGACAGCTGCAGAGTGTATCTCCTAAGGGCCCTCTGGTGTCAGGCCTGCAGCTGCTGGGAACTTCGAGCTCCCCTCTCCCAGGTTTCTCAATACTTGTTCAGGGAACACCTGCATAGAATAGGAAGTCAGGGTGGGAAGTGAAAGCTACAGACCGCTGGGCCTGGGCCAGGCCTCTGGATTCCAATAAAAGTTTGGTGCTGGGCCTGGGAACCTGCATCAGAGATGCATGCTGTAGTTTGCGGACTGCAGATTTGGGCAAAAGCTGGCCTCATTTAGAGGAATTCAGAGGCAGGAGTGTGGCCCCCAAGCTGTGGCTGCAGGGAGAGCTCCTGCCATCAGCCATGAGTAGGGTACACACCTACCAGGTTCCTGGAGCCCAGCAGGGGTTGAAAAGTGAAAAATGAAAGGTCCCACTGAAGGGCAAGGCTCAGCCCGACTCCAGAGCCTGCCTCCCTGCTTGGCTGAGGGTCCTTCAGGGACCAGAGGGCTCCAGAAGGACAGAACCACCCCCAGCTCCCCAGGGAGGCCTGGCCAGCTGGCATTCCCCCGTGACGATGTCGCAAAGGGTGACACGCTGAACGCCACACGGGCTCATTTAGTCCTCACCCTAGGAGGCAGCAGGGACTGCATAGCTAACTGCCCCAGCAGCCCATGGGTTCTGAGGGGGAGGCGGGGCTTTTCAGACCCAGGTGGTCTCTAAACAATCTGGAAGGTGGAGAAATGACTCAGTTAAAACACCCCCATACTGGCATGTGGGACTCCAGAACCCAGAAAGAACTTGTGGTGACTGGGAATTTGGGGGCTGTCCTTGGTCAGGGGCCTTGTCTCCTGGCAGGTGAGCCACAGGGTTGAGCAGCCTGGTTCTGTCCCTGCCTCCTGGAGTTCCCTGCCCTTGAGGTTTTGGGTGAGAGTGACGGCAGCAGTGCCAAGAGACAGCTTCGGCCCCCTCTGAGCACCACTCTTTGATGCAGACCGAGTGTTTTCTCAATCCCGTGTGAGGTGGTTTCACAACTTCAGCCGCCTCTTCCAACCTGGCTCTCACCTTGGGGCTGGAGCTGCAGGGAGAGGATCCATCCTGGGAGGTGCTGGGCCCGAGGAGCCAAGAGAGCACAGGGGCTCTCAGCAGAGCTGAGGGGCATGTCAAGGAAGGGGACGGTGGGAGGGTGCCAGCTGAGGGCGATGCATGGGGCCTGGGCTCTGGGACCCTGATCCAGTGGATGTGAGTGCGGTGGCGAGCCTGCCATGCAGAGATGAGACTGTGCAGTGGGGCTGGGCTTCCTCCTAGAGTCAGGGGAAAGGCAAAGAGGCTTCACCTCTCCTCTCTCATCACAGTAATGACAGGTCCTGGAGCTGAGGAAGCCCATGAGGTGAGGCTGCATCCAGGAGAGCATGTCTAGGCCAAGGGGCAGGCAGCTTCTTCTCCTGGCCGCACACTCACCTGGTGTGACCCCACTATCTGTGGGGCTTTATTTTTTTTAAACACTGTCTCTGTCGCCCGGGTTGGAGTGCAGTGTAGATCCTGGCTCACTGGAATCTCCACCTCCTGGGTTTAAGTGATTCTCCTGCCTCGGTCTCCCGAGTATTGAGTAGCTCGGATCATAGGTGTGTACCACCACGGCCAGCTAATTTTTGTATTTTTAATAGAGAGGGGGTTTCACCATGTTGGCCAGGCTGGTCTCAAACTCCTGGCCTCAAGTGATCCACCTGCCTCAGCCTCCCAAAGTGATGGGATTACAGGTAAGCACACCCCACCTTATATGTCTCTTTAGAGGTGGCTCAGATCAAGTGATGTTGTGCAGGCTTTGGATTTTAGACCGACTCACAGAAACTTTTTGCCCATTTTAAATTGCAGTTACCAGATGTTCTGAGCTCATTAACTACTGTACACTTACAGTTTACATTTTAGGATACGACTTTCTATTGACATCTAATTTGTATTTTGCAGCACCTTGGACTAATTTTTGAATTTGGGATTAGCTGTGACACCCACCCCCCACCTCCGATTAAGTGTATACTCAGAGCCATCGCAACTTAAGACACAAGGGAGAGGGTGTGGGAAGAAACTCCCAGTCCCAGACCTCAGGGTATGACACTCAAGCTGACCAGTGACAGACTGCTGGGCAGTGAAAGAGCCAGGCAGACTCAGCTGAAATCTGGTCAAAGACTCTCAGGCTCCAGGGAAATTTACCTATCCAATATGCAAACAGATGAACCAGCTCAGGGTTCCTGAGCTTTCCAACCCTCCTGGCTCCCAACACTAGGGGAAGAAAGTCTATTTTTGGCAAATACTTCTGGGGCTGAATCAATGCATTCTGAATAAGACAAAAATACTAAGAGTCTATTTTAAAAGGGCTTCCATTCTGATCACCCCAACACCATGACTGTACAAACCAGTTTTATTAGGGAACTGCCCCAGGTGCATCTCTGTTCATGCTCTCATCACACCTGTTTCTCAAATCACCCAGGCTCGGAGAGAAGTTACCAGCTAAGCAAAGAGGAAAACTGTTCTGCAAAATAGCAACTGTCAGCTTAAGGCATTACTAACATTGCAGAAGGAAGCAAGATTACTAGGGACGTCTGGATAGCCCAGGACAGTGACTTCTGGGAACAGGAAGCTCCCTAGGGCCAGATCGTACTGCCATCCAACTTGGGAGATGACACTATCGTGCTGGGATGGTGGGTAACTCTTTCAAACCCATCCATGTCACAGAACACTGTCTATTCCTTGAGCTTTTGGATTTAGAAATTAGTTATATAAAAAGTACTCTTGGCCCAGAAACCCCAAAATGTGTGTGGGTCTTGGGGCACTCCCTCAATCCTCCCTGGCTGGAGCAGGAGAGGATGGAGATACATGGAAGGTTGGTCAGGCTCTGTTTTAGAAATGAAGTCAAGACTAGGAATCGGGAGCGAGGGGGCAGAGACCCCTGCTGCAATCACATGCTGAATCATTGTCCTCCTGAGAGCAGGCTCCTACGGTTCCTTCAGTCCACGGAAGTGCTCAGAGCAGGGCAGGCCAGTGCGGCCATGGAGCTGCCGCCCCCTCATTGCATGCCGAACCACTGCTCCTGGTCAGCCCACTGGGCCGCCTCACTGTCGCTGCCCTCCAGGTCCCCTTCTTCCCCACTCCCTTCCATGTCGTCCACATCCTCCTCCTGAGTGGCATCCGTGGGACTCTCCTCCTTCTCCATCTTCTGCATCCCCTCTAGAGACTTCTGGTCATTGGGGTCCAAACTAGGGGACAACAAAACAAAGGAGACGCCTGAATCTCTGCCTTGCTCTTGCTGGCTGATTCGTCATCTCCCTGGCCCGGCAGTGAAATGACCACACAGTCCCAGAGAATGTGCTAAAGCCTCGGCTCGCAACTCAGGCTTCCAAGGCTGGGCTGAGGGAGTCCACCACCAGAAGTGTAAAAAGGAGTCTTTTCCTAATTTTAGAATTTTCAATTTGAGTTTTCTCCACAAATTTCTTAAATTTTTTCATACCTATTACCCCTAGCATGCTGCTAGAGGTGGCTACCAGATAAACACAAATGAAAAAGTGGCAAACAAACATTAACAGGCAAATTCAAATGTAATTCCCAGAAAGTTGGGTTTTTAAGCTACAGGGTTACAAAAAATAGGAATTTCTCTGAGTATAGGTGTCCCATGTTCTTATGATGTAATTAAACATATCAGCATTTCAAGAGCCAACCAAAAACATCACGCTGTACCATGGAACAGACTTGTAAACACCTAGGTTAGACCCCAGGACCCAAGGCTACCTCTACCCAAGCATTTGCATTTAGCAGCTGAGTGTCAGTACATATGCTACCCCCACCCCAAAGTTCAGAGCCTCTAGAACATTCATTTATTTGCCTCCTAAGCAATCTTTCCTCTTGCCTTGGTGACCATCACCCAAGCCAGCACGTGTCCCACCCCTAGCAAACTCCACCTCTAATGGAAGTCTGGTATTTTATTTTCTCACTTGCTTCTGGGATTCTAAAAAGCAACTAAAACCCACGTTGGCACCCTGTTTCTACCGATACAAATGCGGACCGATCTGTAACATCTCCTCATCTCCTGGTTGAAGCCTTCCACATCCTGTACTCTGAAGCTCTCACCCAAACCCAGGGGTCTTGCCCTCTGGACTCCCACCTTCCCTTCTACAGACTGCTATGAAAGCCCTTAGCACGTGGTATGGTCAGTCTGCATGTCTGAGACTGACAGCTCCCGAAACATAGCATCTCCAGTCGTCGCTGAGATGCTAGGCACACAAGTGGTGCTCAACTGTGTGCTGAACAACTGAATGTGATCAGACTCTATATTAAAGACAGCCCTTCACCATAACCTTACAGACACACAGACAACCCTCAAAGAAACCACTTCTGTATTAAACAGTAAGAATACCACTATTTATTTAGTATTTACTATGTACCAGGCACAGGGCTAAGAGCTTTACATGAAATAATCATTTAACCCTCATTTGATCATTTAATATCTAATAAGGTAGCTAGATATAGACAAGGAAATGTGTTAGTAACTTGCCCAAGATCACAGGTGGTGAAGGTAGTATTCAAAACTTCAGATCTCAAGTTTTTAATGACTACAGTAGATAGAAACATGGGAAAGTACTTACAATACTTTGATTTGAAAAAGAATATAAAATATATACTAGGTACAACCCTATAAAAATATGTGTGGGCAAGGACAGAAGATGAGCTATACAAATGAACACAGATGTTATAGTGGTGTGGGATGGTTATGAGTGAAACAGTTCTCTAATGTTGTTAATATATTTTAAGAAAAAATTTTTAGAAGTCATGAATCCACAAATAACTTCTCTACCATTACTATTATTATTTTGCTTTCAACCATGGACACAAAGTGTGCGTGTGTGTTTCCATAACTCCCTAACTCCTGTGACCCAGCTCACTGCCTCCTCTACCCTCCTCAGTGGCCTTCCCCCAAGGGAGGCTAGTGCCTACCTTAGTGCTATACTATACTGGTCCATTGCCTCCTGATACTCATTGACAGCTACAAGGAAATCTCCTAGGATCCGATGCAGGACACAGTCACTCTGATTAGCCAGTGCGTTCCTCAGCAAAGCAATTCCATCTTCATATTTCTGTTCTCTGCCTGGTGGAATAAAAAAGACCCTCACTGTCCTACTTGAACATTTTGAAAATATATTCCCATCTTAAGTCACATACAAAAAAACCACAACTAGGCCGGGCGCGGTGGCTCAAGCCTGTAATCCCAGCACTTTGGGAGGCCGAGACGGGCAGATCACGAGGTCAGGAGATCGAGACCATCCTGGCTAACACGGTGAAACCCCGTCTCTACTAAAACTACAAAACACTAGCCGGGCGACGTGGCGGCGCCTGTAGTCCCAGCTACCCGGGAGGCTGAGACAGGAGAATGGCGTGAACCCAGAAGGCGGAGCTTGCAGTGAGCTGAGATCCGGCCACAGCACTCCAGCCTGGGTGACAGAGCGAGACTCCGTCTCAAAAAAAAAAAAAAAAAAAAAAACACACAACTACCATTCTGACAATCTCTTTGCAGACATCCTCAAGATAACACTGGTGCAACACAAAGCGAGGGCAAGCACACCTGATGTCCTATTCAGTTAAGGCAGTTTTGTCCTGTGTTGCGGCGGTGTGTTCAAGCTGTGTTGTTGAGCCGAGGCGGTGCGTGTCTCATGATCTGTGTGTGTTGTGCCATCCTGTGTTAACACGGTGAAACCCCGTCCTCTATAAAAAAAAATACAAAAATTAGTCCGGGCGACGCCGTGGGCGGCGCTGTAGTCCCAGGCTACCTTGGGAGGGCTGAGGGCAGGAGAATGGTCGCTAATATCCCGGATAGGCTGGGATGTGCCAGTTGCTGAGGATCTGCCACCTGACTCGGCGCTGGTGTGACAGGATCGAGCACTCCATGTTCTCAAAAAGAAAAAAAAAAAAAACAGTGAGGCCAAACAGATTCCACACCAATTATAGGGTGGTTGGAGCGGCTACATGCCGGCAGGTCTAGAGCAGCTACATTTTGGTTGGACTAAATATAAAACGCAATCCAAGCAGGGCTCAGACTGCTGCCAAAAGACACACACGTCGTGTCTGGTTCATCGTGTAACTAGGTGGGGACAACTGTTGTCCAATGCAGGTCAAGGTTTCTTTTTTTTTTTTTTTTTCGAGGCGGCGAGTGCTCGCTCTGGTCGCCCCGAGACGTAGAGTGCACGGTGGCCAGATCTCAGCTCGGATGCATAGCTCCGCGCGTCCCGAGTTTACGCCATTCTTCCTGCCTCAGCCTCGCACGGTAGCTGCGGGACTACAGCGCCCGCCACCTCGGGCCCGGCTAGTTTTTGGTATTTTAGTAGAGACGGGGTTTCCCGTGTTGCCAGGATTGGTCGATCGATCTCCCTGACCTCGTGATCGGCCCTCCCAAAGTGCTGGGATTACAGGCTTGAGCCACCGCGCCCGGCTGAGGTCAGGTTTTATAAAAATCAATGATGAATAGGGCAGAAAATAAGACACACTTACTAAGCAGTTCTGCTTTTTTCACCACAGCCTTAATGTAATCTGGCCTTTGGGTCAGGGCTTTATCTAACAACGTTTTGGCTTTCTCCTGTGTCACTGGGTCTTCAAGACAAACGGTGGCTAAAAGGGTAAGGGTCTGTGCATTTGCTCCCAGAGTTTTGTAAACGTTGTTAGCCATTACCATTGCTTCTCGAATACTGTTGGAGGCTAAGTAACACTCGATAAGACCTGAAAAAAGTAAAACACATGAAGACATTCAATGCCATTACCACTCCAACCCATGCTTCCACTCTGACAGCTATCCAAATTGCTAACCTTCAAAGTTTCAGACGAAGGGCAGGCCGGGGGAAACTGATGGTGAGATTAGACAGGCAAGTGTGTTGATGGAATAGCTAAGAAGTGCTCTTCCCCAGAGCACTTGATGGATGTGGAAAAAGACTGCCTTCAAAGGCACCTTCAGTTTAGGGAAGGAAACAGCACATGTAAGGAACTCACAGCATGTGAGCACCCCATCTGACCGCTGGAAGAATAAATGCAACACTAATGATTAGTCTGTCATATGGCCAAGAGATCAAAGTAGTGAGAGATGATGTTCCCAAGAAAACCCAAGGTTTTGCTGCCTCTTAACAAGCTGCTATTCTCCAGCTGCATTCGGTCACCTGTAGGGCTAGGTTTAAGATGGAAGGCTCCTAGGGTCTTTTCTTTTTTTGAGACGGAGTTTCACTCTTGTTGCCCAGGCTGGAGTGCAATGGCATCATCTCCACTCACTGCAACCTCCGCCTCCCGGGTTCAAGTGATTCTCCTCCCTCAGCCTCCTGAGTAGCTGGGATTACAGGCATGCGCCACCACGCCCGGCTAGTTTTGTATTTTTAGTAGAGACGGGGTTTCTCCATGTTGGTCAGGCTGGTCTCGAACTCCTGACCTCAGGTGATCCGCCTAGCTTGGCCTCCCAAAGTGCTGGGATTACAGGTGTGAGCCACCGTGCCTGGCCTGGCTCCTAGAGTCTTTAAGTGAATTTCCAGTTTGACAAATAAAGGACTTATTGTCAAGCAACCTAGGGAGAAAGACTCTTTTAATTGAATCATAACAGCTGTCTCAAAAGGCACTTGCTGAGGGCTTCCCTAAACTAGATGAAGAATACTTTATCAGGTGCACCAAACAGACTGGAACTGGCAGCCCTTGCCTCTTTCCACACCCACAGCGAGATGTCCTATGAGGAGGCCACCTTCCTCCTCATAGGACAGAGTTGGTCAACGCTCAACTCTTCATGCCAAGAAGTTGAGGAGAACAGAGGAATAACTTCTTGGCACAAAGCGCTCATCAAAACAAAAAAACAGCTTAAACCCCAAACCCACACAATCCTTGGCAGATTTTCTCTGCATACTCCTCCACCCTAGCAGCATTTATAACATTCATGCACACCCTTCCACACACTATGGTTACTTAACCAGAAATTATCTAACTCTTTTTTTTTTTAGAAACAGAGTCTTGCTCTGTCATCCAGGCTGGAGTGCAGTGGTGACATCTCAGCTCACTGCAACCCATGTCTCCTGGGTTCAAGCGATTCTCCTGCCTCAGCCTCCCAAGTAGCTGGGACTACAGGTGTGCGCCACCATGCATAGCTAAATTTTCTTCTATTTTTAGTAGAGATGGTATTTTACCATGTTGGCCAGGCTGGTCTTGAACCCCTGACCTCAGCTGATCCACTGGCCTCGGCCTCCCAAAGTGCTGGGATTACAGGCGTGAGCCACCACACCTGGCCAATTACCTAACTCTTAATCCATGCTGGATTCCACATACAGTTTTTGCAATTACTTACTGAATAGTTTTAATTCCCTGCTAAAGCCCTACTGGAACTTAAGAAGAAAACAGAAGGCACTTGCCTAACCTAAACCTCTACCAGCAAAAGAAGAAAGCTCCAACTGGAAACTGTGAGAAACCTCAAAGGGTGTAGTCAGAGTTGCCCTGACCCAAATCTCCAAATGGCAGCTTAAGAAGCCTCACTGGCCAACTGGGAAACATCTGCTGTCCAAACATTATAGGACAGGCTATTCAACTGCATCCCTGATCTCTGGTGAAATAAGCATGCAGTATAATGGAATTAACATGATAACAGCAGCTGGGAAGATAGGGAAGTTACAGTTTCAGGATCAAGAAGTTAATCTGAAATCAATGGCTAGTTTGCTGGAGCTTCTTTAAGAACAAAGACAATCCTCTTTCGCCCCAACAAATCCAGAGGCACAGCTCTCTGGCTATATAAGCAGATCTGTTCTCTTTCCCAACATCCAAATTTTATTTCTCAAATTTGAACTCATCTTCCTGTTAAGAGCAAATCACTCCTAGACTCCTGGGTATATTTTTAAGTGCTTATAAAAATATGTTTTGGAGGAACTGCATCTTGAAAGATCTATTTTAATGTCTGTGACTGAGTCACCAAACATTGCTGAAGCTGGCACAGGTCCTTTGAACTCCTAGGGTCAGTTCACATGAACTTAAAATATTACATAACAAAACAAAGTTGGACCCCGATTGTGCCCACTCTGGAGGTCACAATGAACAGACCCATTCCCACAGCCAACACTATCATATGGATGTGGAGTTATCCCATGAATACTAACTCTGGCCCAAGGTAAGATGGCCACGAAAAAGAATAGGCCTAACAGGCCATGTACAGTGGCTCACGCCTGTAATCCCAGCACCTTAGGAGGCCAAGGTGGGCAGATCACTTGAGCCCAGGAGTCTGGGACCAGCCTGGCTAACATGGCACAACCCCGTCTCTACTAAAAACACAAAAATTAGCTGGGTGTGGTGGTGCACGCCTGTAATCCCAGCTACTCAGGAGGCTGAGGCAGGAGAATCACTTAAACCCAGGAAGCAGACGTTGCAGTGAGCTGAGATTGCACGGCTGCACTCCAGCCTGGGCGACAAAGTGAGATTCTATCTCAAATAAAAATAAAAAGAAATAGGCCAGTTGTGGTGGCTCATGCCTGTAATTCCAGCACTTTGGGAGGCCGAGGCAGGGAGATCACGAGGTCAGGAGTTCGAGACCAGCCTGGCCAACATGGTGAAACCCCATCTCACTAAAAAACACAAAAATTAGCTGGGTGTGGTGGTGGGCGCCTGTAATCCCAGCTACTTGAGAGGCTGAGGCAGGAGAATCGTTTGAACCTGGAAGGTGGAGGCTGCAGTGAGCCAAGATCATGCCATTGCACTCCAGCCTGGGCGACAAGGTGAGACTCTGTCTCAAAAAAAAAACAGGGCCTGGGCACAGTGGCTCACGCCTGTAATCCCAGCACTTTGGGAGGCCGAGGCAGGCGGATCACGAGGTCAGGAGATTGAGACCAGCCTGGCTACCACAGTGAAACCCTGTCTCTACCAAAACTACAAAAAATTAGCCAGGTGTGGTGGCTGGGCGTCTGTGGTCCCACATGCTCAGGAGGCTGAGGCAGGAGAATGGCATTAACCCGGGAGGTGGAGCTTGCAGTGAGCCGAGATTGTGCCACTGCACTCCAGCCTAGGCAACAAAGTGAGACTCTGTCTTGGAAAAAAAAAAAAAAAAAAAAAAGGCAAACTAAGTGATCTCGCATGGTGCCTGACACAGAGAGATTCATATTAATGAGTATGCCACATTGGATGGGGGCGAGGGGTGGGAGGACAAAAAAAAAAAAAAACCCCATCCCAACTCTCCCCTCACCAAAAACCAGAAAAAAAAGAATCAGAAAAAATGGATTCTGAAAGTACAGGGTGACAAATCCAGTGAAAGCCCTAAATAAATGTAAAACGCCTAGTGCACTGGTTCCCAAACTTGTCTGCACATTGATAATACCTGGGGACCTCCAGATATGTCAATGTCTATCCCCAACTCCATATATTTCCATCTACACTGGAGAGACGCAACATCAGGATTTGAAAAGCTTCCCCAGATGATTTTTTTTTTTTTTTCTGGGAGGGGGTCTCACTCTGTTGCCAGGCTGCAGTGCAGTGGTGTGATCTCAGTTCACTGCAACCTCTGCCTCCCAGGTTCAAGCAATTCTCCTGCCTCAGCCTCCCAAGTAGCTGGGACTACAGGCGTGTGCCACCATGCCTAGCTAATTTTTGTATTTTTAGTAGATACGGGGTTTCAACACGTTGGCCAGGATGGTCTCAATCTCTTGACCTCGTGATCTGCCCGTCTCAGCCTCCCAAAGTGCTGAGATTACAGGCATGAACCATCACATCCGGCCAGCTTCCCCAGATTTATTCTAACAGAGTTTGGGAAGTGCTGGCCTAATGAAACCTTCCATCTGAGGACTGTTGCCATACCCACAGATTCACACCATTCACCTATGTTTTCTATCTTACCTTCATAACAATCTAAGCGACAAGGTGCGAGCCGTATGGCCTCCCGAAAGTGGATTATTGCTTCTTGGACTCTGCCCATGTTCCTAAGTGCTGCTCCCTTAAGTAGCAAAGCTTGAACACTATTACTGTTCAGCTGAATGGCCTTGGCTCCTAAATAGAGGGCCCGTGAGTAGCGTTTGCTATAGAAGCTGTGACAGCTGGAGACAACAAAAAAACAACAAAAAAACCCCAGAAGTTATTTAAGAGAAGACTACAAAGAAACTTCATCCAAAAATCATATTGAAGGCCCTGAACACAATCTTTATTCCAAACCACACTTACAGTTTTAACCTATAATATTAGTAGAAAAGCAAAACAAACAAAAAAATCCACTAAATATTTATTTTTAAGGGGAAATCTTGATACGGAAGGGACAAATTATGAAAAAGAACCTATGATCTAGATATTAGTTATTAGCAGAGAGGCGTTAGGAGAATTTATAAAGCCAGGTTAATAACAAAGGAGCATCTTCTGGCCCCATCACTGATGAATCAGTACTAAGCACAACGCATTCACCAACTCAGTTAATGCTTAACCCTAGAAGGAGAGGTTATTAGCCCATTTTCCAAATGAGAATACAGACCTAGATAGGTAAATAATGCATCCCGAGTCATAAACCATGATTTGAATCCAGGACTGATTATCCTTTTAAAAATATATACATATACATGTGTGTGTGTATGGGGGGGGGGAGAGAGAGAGAGTGTCTTGCTACACTGCCCAGGCTGGTCTCAAACCCCTGGCCTCAAGTAATTACCTCTTTTCATTTTTTTTTTTTTTTTATTTTGAGACAAAACTCACTCTGCCACCCATCTGGAATACAGTGGCATGATCTTGGTTCACTGCAACCTCTGCCCCCTGGGTTCAAGTGATTCTCCTGTCTCAGCCTCTCAAGTAGGTGGGATTACAGGTGTGCGCCACCATGCCCGACTAATTTTTTTTTTTTTTTTTAGATGGAGTCTCGCTCTGTCACTTAGGCTGGAGTGAAATGGTGTGATCCTGGCTCACTGCAACCTCAACCTCCCAGATTCAAGCAATTCTCCTGCCTCAGCCTCCCAAGTAGCTGGGATTACAGATGCCTACCACCGTGCCTGGCTAATTTTTGTATTTTTAGTAGAGATGGGGTTTCATCATGTTGGTCAGGCTAGTTTCAAATTCCTGACCTCAAGTGATCCACCCACGTTGGACTCCCAAAATGCTGGGATTACAGGCGTGAGCCACCGCACACAACTTTTGTATTTTTAGTAGAGACAGGGGTTTTGCCATGATGGCCAGGCTGGTCTCGAACTCCTGGCCTCAAGCAATCCACCTGTCTCAGTCTCCCAAAGTGTTGAGATTACAGGCATGAGCCATCATGCCTAGCCAGGCGATTACCTCTTAAACCTGAGCTTTCAATTTATATTCTCTTCAGGAGCAACCACAATCTCTTAATCTACTGACAACTGGGGAGAAAGAAGGCATAATCATACCCAGAAACCACCCACGGTTCTGCATGCTGATCAGAGATATTGAAAAGGCGGCATCCAAGGTTCTCAACATCCTCCAGCCGCCCTTCTCGTGCCAATAGGTAGCCATATACATCCATTCCTAGAAAAGGACACAGAAGAGGTGTTTTAAGCAGAGAAGCAGGGGTCCCACATACAGGAGTAGCACCCAACATCAGACCCCATGCTGAGGCCCCAGTTCCTGCAGGGGCTAAGCCCTTTCCACCATCACAGGCTCCTCCCACTACTATTTCCAGTTTCCTACAAAGTGACTATTAAAATGCAAAACCCAGGCCAGGCGCAGTGGCTCACACCTGTAATCCCAGCACTTTAGGAGGTCAAGGCAGGTGGATCATGAGGTCAGGAGATCAAGACCATCCTGGCTAACACAGTGAAACCCTGTCTCTACTAAAAATACAAAAAATTAGCCAGGCATAGTGGCACGTGCCTGTAATCCCAGCTACTTGGGAGGCTGAGGCAGGAGGATCACTTGAACCAGGAAGGCGTAGGTTGCAGTGAGCCAAGATCACGCCACTGCACTGTCTGGGCGACAGACTGAGACTCCGTCTCAAAAAAAAAAAAAAAAAAAAAAAAAAGAAAAAGAAAAAAAAGAAAATGCAAAATCCAG
This sequence comes from Rhinopithecus bieti, assembly GCF_001698545.2. Lineage (NCBI taxonomy): Eukaryota > Metazoa > Chordata > Mammalia > Primates > Cercopithecidae > Rhinopithecus > Rhinopithecus bieti. The sequence continues at coordinate 36,392 of NW_016806995.1, read as the reverse complement.
CTGGGCATGGTGACTCACACCTGTAATCCTGGCACTCTGGGTGGCAGAGGCAGGAGTATCACCTGGGCCCAGAAGTTCAAGACCAGCCTGGGCAATACAGTAAGACCCTGTCTCTACAGAAATTTTAAAATATTAGCCAAGTGGTTGGGTGTGGTGGCTCATGCCTGTAAACCCAGCACTTTGGGAGGCCGAGGCAGGCAGATCATGAGGTCAGGAGTTCAAGAACAGGCTAACAGGTGAAACCCCATCTCTACTAAAAATACAAAAATTAGCTGGGCATGGTGGCGTGTGCCTGTAATCCCAGCTACTCAGGAGGCTGAGGCAGGAGAATCGCTTGAACCAGAGAGGCGGAGGTTGCAGCGAGCCGAATCACACCATTGCACTCCAGCCTTGGCTACAGAGCGAGACTCTATCTCAAAAAAAAAGAAGGGCCAGGCGTGGTGGCTCATGCCTGAAATTCCAGCATTTTGGGAGGCCAAGGCGGGTGGATCACGAGATCAGGAGTTCAAGACCAGCCTGGCCAAGATGGTGAAACCCCGTCTCTACTAAAACTACAAAAAATTAGCTGGGCACAGTGGCAGGCGCCTGTAATCCCAGCTACTCGAGAGACTGAGGCAGGAGAACTGCTTGAATTCAGAGGGCGGAGGCTGCAGTGAGCCGAGATTGCACCACTGTACTCCAGCCTGGGCGGCAGAGTAAGACTATGCCTAAAAAAATAAATAAATAAAAGAAAAAGAAAAAAACATTAGCCAAGCACAGTGACACATGCCTTTGGTCCCAGCTACTCAGGAGGCTAAGGCAGGAGGACTGCTTGTGCCCAGGAGGTCAAGGCTGCAGTGAGCTATGTTTGAGCCACTCCAGCCTGAGTGACAGAGTGAGACCCTGTCTCTAACAACAAAAACAAAACCAAAAACCAAAGGAGGCCGGGCACGGTCATTCACGCCTATAATCCCAGCACTTTGGGAGGCAGGAGTTCAAGACAAGCCTGGCCAAGGTGGTGAAACCCCGTCTCTACTAAAAATACAAAAACTTGCTGGGCATGGTGGCACACACCTGTAATCCCAGCTACTCAAGAGGCTGAGGCAGAGAACTGCTTAAACCCGGGAGGTAGAGGTTGCAGTGAGCCGAGATCGCGTCACTGCACTCCAGACTGGGCAATAGAGTGGGACTCCGTCTCGCAAAAAAAAAAAGACAAAAACAAACAAACAAACAAAAAACCCAAAGGAGCAGAACAACCTACCTCACAAATTGAAACCCTGCAATTTTCAGGAAGTGTTTGTCCCTCTATCCTGTGGCGTGATATACAGCTACCCTAACCCAACCCAATCAGAAAAGGCCCAAAAAAAGGCATCAAGTAACGTCTCTCTTTCAAGAGTTCTAGACCATCAGAAACATGCTGCTGAAAAGCCAGTCAGTCTTAGAAAAAGTTGGCCTATTCCAAAAAAACTCGTAGTTCTATCCAGAATGTAGTTCATTAAAGATCACCACCTCGGCCAGGAATCCCAGCACTTGGTGAGGCCGAGACGGGCGGATCACGAGGTCAGGAGATTCGAGACCCATCCTGGCTAAACACGGTGAACCCTGGTCTCTACTAAAAAATATAAAAAAATAACAAAAAAAACTAGCCGGCGAGTGGCGGGGCGCCTGTAGTCCCAGCTACTCGGGAGGCTGAGCGGAGAATGGCATAAAACCCGGGAGGCGGAGCTTGCAGTGAGCTCGGAGATCGGGCCACTGCCCACTCCAGCCTGCGGCGGCGAGCCGAGACTCCGCTCTCAAAAAAAAAAAAAAAAAACAAAAAAACAAAAAAACAAAACAAAACAAAAACAAAAAAACAAAAACTGCTGGGGCGATGGGTGGCGGGCGCCTGTAGTCCCAGCTACTCGGGGAGCTGAGCAGATGGAGAATGGGGGCATAAACCCGGGGAGCGAGCTTGCACGTGAGGCTGGAGCATCTGGGGCCCACTGCCCTACCTACTGCACTCCAGGCTGGGCGACAGAGGGAGACTCTGTCTCAAAAAAAAAAAAATCTGGCCGGGCGTCGTGGCTCAAGCCTGTAATCCCAGCACTTTGGGAGGCCGAGACGGGAGGATCACGAGGTCAGGAAATCGAGACCATCCTGGCTAACACGGTGAAAACCCATCTCTACTAAAAAATACAAAAAACTAGCCGGGCGAGGTGGCGGGTGCCTGTAGTCCCAGCTACTCGGGAGGCTGAGGCAGGAGAATGGCATAAACCCAGGAGGCGGAGCTTGCAGTGAGCTGAGATCCGGCCACTGCACTCCAGCCTGGGCCACAGAGTGAGACTCTGTCTCAAAAAAAAAAAAAAAAAAAAAAAAAAAAAATCACCGCCTCAGGCTGGGCACAGTGGCTCAGGCCTGTAATCCCAACACTTAGGGAGACTGAGTGAGCGGGTGGATTATCTAAGGTCAGGAGCTGCAGACCATCCTGGCTAACATGGTGAAACCCCTGTCTCCTCTAAAAAAATACAAAAATTAGTTGGGTGTGGTGGCGGGCACCTATAATCCCAGCTACCCGGGAGGCTGAGGTGGGAGAGTCACTTTAACCAGGAGGCGGAGGTTGCAGTAAGCCGAGATTGTGCCACTGCACTCCTGCCTGGGCGACAAGAGTGAAACTCCGTCTCAAACAAACAAGCAAACAAAAAATCACTGCCTCTCCCCAGCCCCCGTTTATTCTCACCCACATTCTATAAAAAGGGATCTATGCTCACTGTTACCTATCTCTTGCCACCATTCTCTTCCATCCCTTGTTATCCCCCTTCAGATTCCCATGAAAATTCCTCTCAAGCCAAGATTACTGCAATGCTCCTGCTGGCTCCTGAGCCTGGGTCTGAGATTCCAAGCTGCCACTGCCATTCCAAGCTGCCAGCTGCTGCCAGACTAGTATTTCTAAAACACCATTTTCATCATGGGTGCAGGCAGCTTGCAGAAGAGGAATAAGCACTGCAGGCAAGAGGGAGATCTTGTGCAAACAAATCCATCTTTCTAGATCTGTTTCCTCATCTAAATGCTTGGGATGGCCCCTTCCCAGCTCCGCCATTCCCCTGGGTTAAGAGCTCACAAGACTGTTTATTGTCACAAGGCCCTGTTTTTCTGATGGCCTTTTTTGGGCCTTTACAAATAGCATATTTATCTGACCTTATTTCCCACTATTCCTGAGTACTCACTGCCAGTGTTCCAACTGCCATCTCTTGGAGGTCCCTGTGAAGATTACCTGTCACCTGCAATCTTTTTTAAGATCAGTGATTTTTCTGTTGTTCACGCCTAATTACTGTCTTTAATCACCTTATCCCTTTCTTATTCCTTTTTAATTATACTAAGGATACGGTAAAACAAAATTCCCTAAAAGGATATTATGGATTTAGGGATGCCATCCAAATTCTCAGTCAGGCACATCATAAATTTGTAAGTCATAAGGAGGAGCTATGACCCCCTCAAAAGAAAAAAAGCCAAATAATGATCTATGGGGAGAAGACACTTGAATTCAAGCAAAAACAACTGCTTAAATGGAATTACCTAAGCGTTAAAAACATGTGTCATGACCTAAAAAAACTAAAAGACTATTATAAGTTTTATACGCTATTTCTATGAAACTTGGTATCGAGCATTCATGTTGCATATTCTCCCTATTATCTCTGATCCCCCCCACAACAGCCACTGTCTTCCTGCCCCAAGAATTACTTACCTTTTATCAGATAAGGATCCAACATCTGTGCCTGTTCAAACTTGAGGACAGAGTTTTTATTGTCTCCGGCTCTGAAGTACAGATCTGCTAAGCTTCCCAGTAGGTCCACGTTATCTCGCAATAAGGATTTTTTCTCTAGTGAACTTGAAGATATTTATTAAACACTGAACCTTTAAATCTATTATAAATCCTCTTAGTTGTTGAATCTGGATGATTGGTCATACAAATACTATTTTCTTTTGCATAAATATAAAAGTCTTCATAATAAAAAACTTTAAGCTTATGACTTTAAAAAAAGTTATATAGGGCCGGGCGCGGTGGCTCAAGCCTGTAATCCCAGCACTTTGGGAGGCCGAGGCGGGCGGATCACAAGGTCAGGAGATCGAGACCATCCTGGCTAACACGGTGAAACCCCGTCTCTACTAAAAGTACAAAAAACTAGCCGGGCGTGGTGGCGGGTGCCTGTAGTCCCAGCTACTCGGGAGGCTGAGGCAGGAGAATGGCGTGAACCCGGGAGGCGGAGCTTGCAGTGAGCTGAGATCCGGCCACTGCACTCCAGCTTGGGCGACAGAGCGAGACTCCGTCTCAAAAAAAAAAAAAAAAAAAGTTATATAGGACAGGATAGCAAAAACACAGAATAAAGCAGAAATCTCTCAGTACAAACAAATAACTGTGGTGGCAGTTCTTCAGAACACAACATATGCTACATGGTGTTAAAAGTAATGTCATTCACAAGTGACACCTATTTATTACTCAAGTAAACGACTTTGCATATCACAAGCCCAAGCCTCTTCTTGTCCTTGAACTTTATCTGAATATAAAGAAAATCTCTAGTCCCAAGAAGGCAAGCCAGGTTAGATGTTGCAATAAACTAAGCTTCTGGTGAGTGCAAAATGATTTTCTTCCAGGTTGAAGAATGATACACCAAGGTCAGACATAGTGGCTCATGTCTATAATCCCAGTACTTAGGAAGCCCAGGTAGGAGAATCACTTGAGCCCAGGAATTCAAGACCAGCTTGGGCAACATGGTGAAATCCCATCTCTACAAAAAAAATACGAAAATTAGCTGGGTGTGGTAGCGTGCATCTGTAGTCCCAGATACTCAGGAGGTTGAGCAGGAGGATGGTTTGAGCCCAGGAGATTGACAGGTCAAGGCTACACTGAGGCCAGGCACAGTGGCTCAAGCCTGTAATCCCAGCACTTTGGGAGGCCGAGACGGGCGGATCACGAGGTCAGGAGATCGAGACCATCCTGGCTAACACGGTGAAACCCCGTCTCTACTAAAAATACAAAAAAACTAGCCGGGCGAGGTGGCGAACGCCTATAGTCCCAGCTACTCGGGAGACTGAGGCAGGAGAATGGCGTAAACCTGGGAGGCGGAGCTTGCAGTGAACTGAGATCCGGCCACTGCACTCCAGTCCGGGTGACAGAGCGAGACTCCGCCTCAAAA
>NW_016806995.1:22244-28409 GCF_001698545.2 Rhinopithecus bieti | reverse complement strand
GCGAGACTCCGCCTCAAAAAAAAAAAAAAAAAGGCTACACTGAGCTGTGACTATGCCACTGCACTCCAGCCTAGGTGAGAGAGAGAGAAACCTTGTCTCAAAAAAAAAAAAAAAAAAAAAAAAAAAAACACCAAGGTAGCCGGCTTTGCTTCGCAAGGCTAACCCTATGCAGGCGCAGAGCTAAACTCAGTCAGATTTATATTTTTACAGGTCCCCAACAGAGATGATTACATGATTATATTTGGGACCATTCAGTATAAAAGACTAATACATCCCAAAGACTGGCTGCAGCACCAAGAGAGAAGCATCTCATTTTTCTTTTTGCTACTTCAGATACATCAGAATTCCAGACAAGCAAAGGCCTCAAAAACACTGAATTAACTTTGTGGCTCTCACCAGATGGTATTGATTGCTCTTGAGTTGTCACCGGTGTGCACAAAGGCATATGCTTTGATCCACACAGATAGCCAGTCCAAGTTAGGCACGGTTTGGATCACATTCATTGTCATGGACGCCACCTCTGCCCCTTTTACAGAAAGGGACAGCAAGCCTAAACCAACAAAAAGCAGAAGAAAGAAAGTAAGGCACGATATCTCTCTTCCACATGCAAGGAACAACGAGCTATGTATTTCCTCGGCTAAAAGGCAACTGCTTCCCTATTCTGAGCAATGCATGACAGAAAAAACATATTTTAGTATTTCTTTTCTTTTTGAGACAGAGTCTTGCTCTGTCCCCCTGGGATGGAATGCAGTGGCACGATCTCAGCTCACTGCAACCTCCACTTCCTGGGTTCAAGTGATACTCATGCCCCAGCCTCCCGAGAAGCTGGGACTACAGGCATGTGCCACCATGCCTGGCTAATTTTTGTATTTTTAGTAGAGACGGGGTTGTGCCATGTTGCCCAAGCTGGTCTCGAACTCCTGAGCTCAGGCAATCCACCCACCTCAGCCTCCCAAACTGCTAGGATTACAGGTGTGAGCCACTGTGCCCGGCCAAAAACCATGATTAAGTATTTCTTGACTGAATATGTGACAACAGGAATCCTATTAAATCACTCTCTGGAGGGGAACTTTTAAAAAATAAAGTTATTCTAATGTACAGTCAAGATTGAGAACTACTATCTTTGACAGTAAACATGCCATGAAAACAGGCAGAAAATATCTCTACCTAGAATGGCATCAAGGGCTAATGGGCACTGCCTCAGCACCTCCTTATAGCTGGTGACTGAAGGGCGCTCCTGACCAGCCTTCTTGTACAGGTTTGCCAGCATCATGTTTATCTGTATAAACACAAACAACAGATAGTAAAATAAGTGTATACTGCAAAGAAAATCTCTCACCATGAAGAAGTCCTAATTTTCATGACCAGTTATTTACTTTTTACTGGAAAATCTACCCACAACCCTGTGCAAATAAAGGGAGACTGACCCCATTCTTCAAAACAAAGAAGAAATTACTATCTTTCCTTTCCCTAGCTCCTCCCATCCCTAAGAGGAAAGTCACATTACCTTCTCACAAGGCCCAGTAATATCTGAACAAAAGACGCTGCCCTTTGGAAACTGGAACATTCATTTAAGAAATGGTGGAGAATGCTAGTTAACTTGATTCTTTCTTGATCTTAAAACAGAAGATGAACTATCTCACATAAGAAAGTGAGAAACTCCTGACATAGCTAGTTAAGAAGGATCAGATCAGTTTTTCCTAAAAAGGAAATGATATAGAAAGACAGATAAAGAAGTGTAATACTTGGCTTTTCTCTGACAATTCGACTTGTGGCTAGACTCTAGCCTAACACTTAAGGCTTTGGCCCGTAGGTACTGTCTAACTCACTAAAGTAATGCTACAAAAATCAGCTACACTATTTAAATCCACTGAGTGCAGACAGCTGCATTTTAGCATAATTTAAATATGTAACTTCATAAAGCTAAATTAAAATAATCCTACCTAACATGGAACTGGGAAAACTCAAGAAAATCTAAAAGTTCTGGCCAGACGTGGTGGGTCATGCCTGTAATCCCAGCACGTTGGAAGGCCGAGGTGGGTGGATCACAAGGTCAGGAGATCGAGATCATCCTGGTTAACATGGTGAAATCCCATCTCTACTAAAAAACACAAAAAATTAGCTGGGCGTGGTGGCGGGCGCCTGTAGTCCCAGCTATTTGGGAGGCTGAGGCAGGAGAATGATGTGAACCCAGGAAGCAGAGCTTGCAGTGAGCCGAGATCGTGCCATTGCACTCCAGACTGGGAGACAGAGCGAGACTCCATCTCAAAAAAAAAAAAAGAAAATCTGTAAGTTCCAAAGAATGTAGAAGTTATAGGCAAGTGATAAAAGACCTTCCTAACAGTACACAGATAAACACAATATTCCAATTTAAAATTAGATTTTTCTCTTTTTCTTTCGAGACGGAGTCTCACGCTTGTCACCTAGGCTAGAGTGTGATGGCGCCATCTCGGCTCACTGCACCTCTGCCTCCTGGGTTCACATGATTCTCCCGCGTCAGCCTCCTGAGTAGCTGGGATTACAGCCACCCACCACCACGCCCAGCAGACATGGGGTTTCACCATGTTGGCCAGGCTGGTCTCGAACTCCTGACCTCATGTGATCCGCCCACCTCGGTCTCCAAAGTGCTGGGATTACAGGTGTCAGTCACCGTGTCTGGCAAAATTAGTAGATTTTAAACATAACAGTATTTGCTAGATCATTAACCTAAGGAAGCAGTCAATGTGAGGGCACAAAAGAAAAAAGGTCAACCCCCAATCTCTTCGATTATCTGTGGCTTAGTATGCCAGATATTTACTAGAAAGAGTGGCTCTGAAGATAAAGAACATCTGTTGCAATTATAGACCTACATTACATAAAACAATCTAATATAGCATTAATTCACACTAATTCAAACAATGGAATAATGAAACACTAAAAATAAAACTATTTTTTACTTGGCCTCAGATTTTCCTTATTAGGCTATTATTTTGAAAATGCAAAGAAAATACTTAAAGGAAAACTCCAGGATTGATGTCAATACTTGTAAAGAATAAAAAGTTAAATTTAAGATCCTTTCTTGACTGCTGGTTATATTAACAAACTATGACTGATATACTATGTCTCAACAAATATCAAAATTTCCTTTAAGCTACTTGACTGTCACTTTAAAAGAATGAGTTTTGAGTAATACCTAATGAAAAAGTCAGTTATTGGCCGGGCGTGGTGGCTCACGCCTCTAATCCTACCACTTTGGGAGTCCGAGGCGGGTGCATCACAAGGTCAGGAGTTCGAGACCAGCCCGGCCAATGTGGTGAAACCCTGTCTCTATTAAAATACAAAAAATTAGCCAGGTGCAGCAGCATGTGCCTCTAGTCCCAGCTACTCAGGAGGCTGAGACAGGAGAATCGCTTGAACCCAGGAGGCAGAGGTTGCAGTGAGCTGAGATCATGCCATTGTACTCCAGCCTGGGCAACAGAGTGAGACTCCATCTCAAAAAAAAAAAAAAAACAGTCAACTATTTTAAAATAGATCCTCACGTAAGAACATCATAAAGCCACATTCCACCAGTTATAAAACAAGCAGTCATCATTTTCTAAAACTGAGTAAGAAATTCTATGTTGGTATGTTTACTCTTTTTTTTTTTTTTTTGAGACGGAGTCTCGCTCTGTCGCCCAGGCTGGAGTGCAGTGGCCGGATCTCAGCTCACTGCAAGCTCCGCCTCCCGGGTTTACGCCATTCTCCTGCCTCAGCCTCCCGAGTAGCTGAGACTACAGGCGCCTGCCACCTCGCCCGGCTAGTTTTTTGTATTTTTTAGTAGAGACGGGGTTTCACCGTGTTAGCCAGGATGGTCTCGATCTCCTGACCTCGTGATCCGCCCGTCTCGGCCTCCCAAAGTGCTGGGATTACAGGCTTGAGCCACCGCGCCCGGCCTGTTTACTCTTAAAATGTGAACATTTACCAAGATTTAATAATCTAACACTGAAATTTTCCTTTAAAATGTGAGGGAATGTGTGGCGATGTTTACATTAACAGACACTCATTTAGACATATTTTGACTCACTTCCTTGTCCTTTACACAGACTGAGAAGCCAGTTAACTCCCTAACGGACAAGAAAGAAAAACTGTAAATATTATAGGTTTATGTTTGAGGCACACCTATATAAGAGCACTACAGAATGAAGGATATATACTACTGACAAATGCAGACTTATACAGTTGCTCTAAGAATGATGGCAATGAAAATCAAGCAGTGGATGCTATAAAGCTGAGATGCTTTGCCATTACTATTTTCCAAAAAAAAGTCCTACAAATATCCACAAGTCATTTCGAAGGAGATTATGGCATATTTCTAATAAGGTAAGGAATAGTATCCTTCAAAGTTTATAATTAAAATGGCTTCTTGGCCGGGCATGGTGGCTCACACCTATAATCCCAGCACTTTGTGAGGCCGAGGTGGGCGGATCACCTGAGGTCAGGAGATTGAGATCATCCTGGCCAACATGGTAAAACCCTGTCTCTACTAAAATGCAAAAAAGTAGCCAGGCATGGGGGCGTGCGCCTGTAGTCCTAGCTACTCGAAAGGCTGAGGTAGGGAGGTGGAGGTTGCAGTGAGCCGAGATCGTGCCACTGCACTCCAGCCTGGCGACACAGCAAGACTCCGTCTCAAAAAAAAAAAAAAAAAAAAAAAGGCTTCTTACAAAAGGAAGATACCTTGAGTATTGCAGCAGGCATTCTTCATCTGTGCAAAAAGATTATTCTTGGAGTAAGAGAAGACTTTCATAGGTTACCAGAACAGGATTTAGTATACAGCATCCAAGCTTATTATGAGAGAGGTTAATTCACAATAAACTTTCAAGTGTTTTTAATAGCAGCCAAAATCATGCTGAAGAAATAGCTTCAAAAACTCAGAAAACAGTAAATAATACCTTAATATGAGGAGGTGCTTAAACATGTTCTCATCAAGTTTGGTTACTTTTAAAGTTCAGCAAGACTTGGATGAAGCAGCACTAACTAAAATACACCAGGCCCCTACTGCTTAGATTTCGTATCTTTTTTTTTTTTTTTTTTGGGCAGAGTCTCGCTCTGTCGCCCAGGCTGGAGTGCAGTGGCCAGATCTCAGCTCACTGCAAGCTCCGCCTCCCGGGTTTACGCCATTCTCCTGCCTCAGGAGGAGGCAGGCTGGGACTACAGGCGCCCGCCACCTCGCCCGGCTAGTTTTTTTTTTTGTAGTTTTTAGTAGAGATGGGGTTTCACCGTGTTAGCCAGGATGGTCTCGATCTCCTGACCTCGTGATCCGCCCGTCTCGGCCTCCCAAAGTGCTGGGATTACAGGCTTGAGCCACCGCGCCCGGCCGATTTCGTATCTTTTAAAGGCAGGAGGATACACACATCATTTTACCTATAAAATTCCTTATTGTTAAGCACAAGTTGCACAAAACAGTTTTTCAACAAAGTGAGCAAGGCAGGAGACATGATAGTATTCTTAGAATATTAAATACTGATACAGTCTCACATTCATGAACTTATTTAGCATTTATAAAACTAACAGAAAAAATACTATTCTTCTCATTTTATAAATAAAAAAGTAGTAAAGCTCACAAATTGGTAACATGCCCAAGTTCGCACTGCACACAGCTTGTATGCCCTAAACTCAAACCAGACACCAGATACTTTGATTTTAATTAAAGGTGTTTTCTTCACTGTAATATGCTGCCAAATCAAACACAAAGACATATTCTACACATAAATAAGGATAAAAGAATCTTACAGTATTAAGTCTGAAAACAAAGGAATAAAACCACCCCCATTACCAAATGGGTACACCTATGGAAGGCAAAAAATGAAGTTCTAAAAAAGTATGTTTGCCACCTGGAAGTGTTTTGCAAATAAATCATTATTTCCTATAATAAGAAACATCAAAGGCTTCTCTGCCTATGAAGTAGCCATTCTTTATTCCTTTATTTTATTAATAAACTCACTTTCACTTAAAAACAAAAACAAACACGAAGAGGCCAGGTGCAGTGGCTCGTACCTGTAATTTGGGAGGCTAAGGTGGGAGGAAAATTTGAGCCCAGAAGTTTGAGACCAACCTGGGCAACACAGTGGAGACTATCTCTAAAAAAAAAAAAAATTGGCCGGGCGCAGTGGCTCAAGCCTGTAATCCCAGCACTTTGGGAGGCCGAGA
>NW_016806995.1:8888-21725 GCF_001698545.2 Rhinopithecus bieti | reverse complement strand
AAAAAAAAAAAAAAAAAAAAGTCAGGCACGGTGGCCCACGCCTGTAATCCCAGCACTTTAGGAGGCCGCAGCAGGCAAATCACAAAGTCAGGAGTTCAAGACCAGCCTGGCCAATATGGTGAAACACCATCTCTACCAAAAATACAAAAATTAGCCAGGAGTGGTGGTGGTGGTGGTGGGTGCCTGTAGTCCCAGCTACTCGGGAGGCTGAGGCAGGAGAATCACTTGAACCTGGGAGGTGGTGGCTGCAGTGAGCCGAGATTGCACCACTGCACTCCAGCCTGGGAGACAGAGCAAGACTCTGTCTCAAAACAAAAAAACAAAACAAAAATAAAAAATAGGCGTGGAGTGGTGTCTCACGCCTATAATCCCAGCATTTTGGGAGGCCAAAGTGGGAGGATAGCTTGAGCCCAGGCGTTTGAGACCAGCCTGGGCAACACAGTGGAACCTTGTCTCTACCAAAAATAAAAAAAATTGGCTGGGTGCAGTGGCTCCCGCCTATAATCCCAACACTTTGGGAGGCCGAGGTAGGCGGATCACCTGAGGTCAGTTCAAGACCAGCCTGGCCAACATGGCAAAACCCCATCTGTACTAAAAATACAAAAAAATTAGACTGGTATGGTGGCAGGTGCCTGTAATCCCAGCTACTCGGGAGGCTGAGGCATGAGAATCGTTTGTACGTAGGAGACGGAGGTTGCAGTGAGCCCCCATGCTATTGCACTCCAGCCTGGGCAACAAGAGCAAAACTCCATCTCAAAAAAAAAAAAAAAAAAAAAAAAAAAAAAAAATTAGCTGGGTGTGGCAGCTTGCAACTGTAATCCCAGCTATTTGGGAGGCTGAGGTGGGAGGATTGCTTAAGCCTGGGAGGTTGAAGCTGCAGTGAGCCAGAATCACACCACTGCACTTTAGCTTGGGTGACAGTGAGACTCAGTCTCAAAAAATACTAAGTTAAACATTAAAAAAAAAAAAAAGAAAGAAAAAACCAAAGAATAAGCATGTGTAGTATTCTCCAGTTATCATTTTCATCAGCTGAATTTTCAGGGTCCCCCACTCCATGAAGAGGAAGAAAATGAGAATTAGAATCATGAGTAAAATGTTCAGATGGACTCCTTAATGCATGAGAAAACATGGAGGGAGGGAGCAAGGTTAGGAGGGCTGAGGAGAAAAACACACAAACATTCAACTTACTTTGGGAGTTCTTTGTCTTGAAGGGATCCCATCAAGTATAGCAATGGCATCTTTATCTTGTTTTAGCATTGTGTAACATTCAGCCATTTTGTATTTCACTTCAATTTCAGATGGAAGACACTAAAAGACAATGAAAATATCTCTTTGAAACATTATTCCAACAATATGAAAGTACCTCAAAACGTTAAACACAGAGTTATCATACGACCCAGTAATTCTTTTTTTTTCTTTTTTTGAGACAGGGTCTCGCTCTGTTGCCCAGGCTGCAAAGCCCAGTTGCCAGGCTGGAGTCCTGCAATGCAGTGGTGCCAACATAATTTACTGCAGTCTTGAACTCCTAATCTCAAGCGATCCTCCCACCTTGGCCTCCTCAGTACCTAGGACTACAGGTGTGTGCCACCATGCCCAGTTGTGTAAAGACAGGGGTCTCACTATGTTGCTGAGGCTAGTCTCAAACGCCTGACCTCAAGTCCTCCCACCTTAGCCTCTCGAAGTGCTTGGATTACAGGTGTGAGTCACTGTGCCTGGCCTCATCTTTTACATCTAATCAGCCATCATCTAAATCAGCGGTCCCCAACCTTTTTGACACCAGGGACCAGTTTCATGAAAGACAATTTTTCCACAGATGGGGAGTGAGGGGGTGGTTTCAGGATGAAACTGTTCCACTTCAGATCATCAGGCATTAGTCAGATTATGATAAGGAACACACAACCTAGATCCTAGCACGTGTAGCTCACAATAGTTCTCTCACGTGTTCCTGTGAGAATCTAATGCTACAGCTGATCTGACAGGAGGCGGAGCTCAGGCAGTAATATTCACTAACCCTCCACCCACCTCCTGCTGTGCAGCCTGGTTCCTAACAGACCAGGCACTGGGGCCTGGGGACCCCTGTTCTAAACTTTTGGAGTCTTTCTCAAAAAAAAAAAAAAAAAAAAAAAAAAATCACAATTCTATCTTCGATTACCTGACTTTGTGGAGTAGATGCAGAATTCCCAGTTGAAGGTCTCACTTTTGAAGTTTTACTTAGCGCTTTCTTCTGCTGTAAAGCCATGGTATACTTACTCACAGCATTCCGATATTCTTTATCATGAAAGAGAGAATCTGCATGATACACCAAAAGCTGGTACTTCTGAGATGGGGAGAATAACTCACTAGAAAACAAAGAAAGTATATCCCCTACATAGGTTATTTTGAAATTTTAGAAGGAATTACTGTTGTGTCTACATAAGCCTAGCGCAAAGCCTTGTATAATGACAGCTTACAAAAGAGTCAATGTACCCTGAGTGCTCGTCCCTAAAGTAAGAAACATGAAAGTTGAAAGCTGAACTCTATGCTAATATGATAAATACATCTATTGTTCAATATAATCTTTATTTAACATTAAAGCAATGATACCTATGAATCAAATCCAGTAGGAGATAGAGAAAATGTAATACATCTTTTCCTCCCTTTCAATCCAAGCTCCCCCAACTTTTTTTTTTTTTTTTTTTAAATGGATTCTCACTCTATCACCCAGGCTGGAGTGCAGTGGTGCGATCTCAGCTCACTGCAACCTCCACCTCCCAGGTTCAAGCGATTCTCCTTCCTCAGCCTCCAGAGTAGCTGAGATTACAGGCACGTGCCACCACGCCCAGCTAATTTTTGTTTTTTTTTAGTAGACACGGGGTTTTGCTATGTTGGCCAGGCTGGTCTCAAACTCCTGACCTCAAGCAATCTACCTGCGTCGGTCTCCCAAAGTGCTGGGATTACAGGCGTGAGCCACCATGCCTGGCCACCAGGCCCTTTCAACAGTTTGATATATATCTATCCACACTCTCATATTAAGACCAAGTATAGAGAAACCTCACCACTTTCAATCCTTTTTAAAAAGAGGCTGCACAGGCTGGGTGCACCGGCTCACGCCTGTAATCCCAGCACTTTGGAAGGCCGAGGGGGGCGGATATCGAGGTCAGGAGATCAAGACCATCCTGGCTGACACGGTGAAACCCCATCTCTACTAAAAAATACAAAAAATTAGCCGGGGGTAGTGGCGGGCGCCTGTAATCCCAACCATTCGGGAGGCTGAGGCAGGAGAATGGCATGAACCCAGGAGGCAGAGCTTGTAGTGAGCCAAGATCATGCCATTGCACTCCAGCCTGGGCCTGGGCAACAGAGCCAGACTCCATCTCAACAACAACAACAACAACAACAACAACAACAACAACAACAAAATGCTGCACAAAAAGAAATTTGAAAAAACCTGAAAGCTCTTCAAATACTGAAGAAAGGCCGGGCGCGGTGGCTCACGCCTGTAACCTTACCACTTTGGGAGGCCGAGATGGGCAGATCACGAGGTCACGAGATCAAGATTATCCTGGCCATAATGGTGAAACCCCAGCTCTACTAAAAATACAAAAATTAGCTGGGAGTGGTGGCAGGCGCCTGTAGTCCCAGCTACTCGGGAAGCTGAGGCAGGAGAATTGCTTGAACCCAGGAGGCGGAAGTTATAGTGAGCCGAGATTGCACCATTGCACTTGCACTCCAGCCTGGTGACCGAGTGAGACCCCATCTCAAAACAAAACAAAACAAAAACAAAAAAATTAAAGAAAATGCCACTATAAAAGGAGAATAGGGGGCTGGGCGTACTGGCTCAAGCCTGTAATCCCAGCACTTTGGGAGGCCGAGGCAGGCTGGGAGTTTGAGACTAGCCTGGCCAAAACAGTGAAACCCCGTTTCTAGTAAAAATACAAAAATTAGCTAGGTGTGGGGGCGAGTGCCTGTAATCCCAGCTACCTGGGAGGCTGAGGCAGGAGAATGACTTGAACCCGGGAGGCAGAGGTTGCGGTGAGCCAAGATCGTGCCACTGCACTCCAGCCTGGGTGACAAGTGAAACTCTGTCTCAAAAAAAAAAAAAAAGAAAATACAAAAATGAGGCAGGCATGGTGGTGCCCAGCTACTTAGGAGGCTAAGGCAGGACAATGGCTTGAGCCCAGGAGCCAGAAGTTGCAGTGGACCCAGATCATGCCATTGTACACCAGCCTGGGCAATGAGGAGTGAAACCCTGTCTCAAAAAAAAAAAAAAAAGTAAACGTCACTAGCTTCACCAACACTAGAATTCTTACCTCCTTGAGTCTCAGGGATTTCAGGACAGTCTAAAGGAATCAATGTTTTAAAACTGTTTATTTAACCTTGAGTATTACAGTCAAGAATTACAACTGCCTAGAAGTTGATCACCATTCCTAATGAGGAGCTCATATTTTCAACCTCCAATTCCACTCCTTCCCAAATAAGAGGAAGTTTAGTGTTTTTCTTTGACAAGTAAAAGCTATAGCAGGCCGGGCATGGTGGCTCACTCCTGTTGTAATCTCAGCACTTTGTGAGGCCAAGGCAGGTGGATCACCTAAGTTCAGGACCTGACCAACATGGAGAAACCCCATTATCTACTAAAAATCCAAAATTAGCCGGGCGTGGTGGCGCACGCCTGTAATCTCAGCTACTTTGGAGGCTGAGGCAGGAAAATCGCTTGAATCTGGGAGGCAGAGGTTGCGGTGAGCCAAGATAGAGCGCCACTGCACTCCAGCCTGGGCAACAAGAGCGAAACTCCGTCTCCAAAAACAAAAGAAAAAAAAAAACCAAAGCTGTAGTTGCTTATAATGAAACAGAAAGAGTCGAATAATTCTACTTTTTTTTTTTTTTTGAGAAGGAGTCCTACTCTGTCGCCCAGGCTGGAGTGCAGTGGCACGATCTCTGCTCACTACAACCTCCGCCTCCCGGGTTCAAGCAATTTTCCTGCCTCAGCCTCCTGAGTAGCTGGGATTACAGGCGCCTGACACCTCATCCAGCTAATTTTATATTTTAGTAGAGACGAGGTTACGCCACGTTGTCCGTGGCTGGTCTCAAACTCCCGACCTCGTGATCCACCCGCCTCAGGCCTCCCAAAGTGCTGGGATTACAGGCGTGAGCCACCACACCTGGCCGAGTCGAATAATTCTGTAGATAATTTCTCAACAAGCTAGGCACAGTGGCTCACACCTGTAATCCCAATACTTTGGGAGGTTGAGGTGGTAAGACTGCTTGAGCCTAGAGTCTGATCAACATAGTGAGATCTTGTCTCTTAAAAAAAAACAAAACAGGTATCATACATTAGTGTTTGCAGGAGGAAGGGACAATTGGAGAGTGACTGCTAATAGACACAGGGTTTCTTTTCGTTGAGGTAATGAAAACTTTCTGGAATTAGATCATGGTGATGATCATACAATTTTGTAAATACTCTAAAACCCATAGAATTGCATTATTGTGGCCACGCACGGTGGCTTACGCCTATAATCCTAGCTACTTAGAGGCTGAGGCAGGAGAATCACTTGAACCCGGGAGGCAGAGGTTGCAGTGAGCCAAGATCCCGCCACTGCACTCCAGCCTGGGTGACAGAGAGAGGCTCTGTCTCATAAACAAACAAACAAACAAACAAACAAAAAACGGCCAGGAGCGGTGGCTCATGCCTGTAATCCCAGCACTTTGGGAGGCTAAGGTGGGAGGATCACCTGAGGTCAGGAGTTCGACCAGCCTGGCCAACATGTTGAAACCCCGTCTCTACTAAAAATACGAAAATCAGCCAGGCATGGTGGTGGGCACCTGTAAACCCAGCTACTTGGAAGGCTGAGGGAAAACTGCTTGAACCCAGGAGGCGGAAGCTGCAGTGAGCCGAGATCACGCCACCGCACTCCAGCCCTGGTGACACAGCGAGACTCAGTCTGCCCCCCGAAAAAAAACAAAAAACAACAACAACAAGTATAGTCTAGATGACTTAAGTCCTCTTCAAACTCTGTGATTCTATGTATGTAGTGAGAACCATCTGATGCTTGGATACAAAAGTATTATTACACCCACAGAAAGCATTCAGATATTCATATAACATACATGTCTACTTACACATGCATAAGTTACCTCTGTAATGACACAGGAAAAAATAGTTATTGCCTCTGGAGAAAGGAAATGGTGGAGTGAGGTTCAAGACTCAGGGAAAGATACTGATCTGCATGCCCCTTAAGGCTCCACTGTTTGAATTTAACAGTGTCTACTGCCTATTCCACAAGAAATTTTAAAGTATAAATCATGAAGGGCAGAACCTGACCATGTCCTGAAGCTAGGAAACTGCCAATCTAACCTAATATGAAAAAGCATGGGCTAAACTTAGTCTAGCCAGAGAATAAAACTGTTTCAAACTCTCCTGTAACATCTTTGAGAACTAAGAGCAAGTAGGGCCCAAATCTCCAAACGTGGAAACCAAGTGAAAGGTTCCAGAATAAACACAGAAGGCTGACAGAGACCAGGGCTCCTGCCAACATGAAGTGGATGATGGCAAAATGATGGGTCTCACTAGTAAGGTCCAAAGCACACTAATGAGGCCGGGCTCGGTGGCTCGTGCCTGTAATTCAAGCACTTTGGGATGCCTAAGTCATGGGGATCACTTGAGGTCAGGAGTTCGAGACAAGCCTGGTCAACATGATAAAACTCCATCTCTATTTAAAAAAAAAAAAATTAGCCAGGCGTGGTGGTGCGAATCTGTATTCCCTGTTACTCAGGAGACTGAGGTAGGAGGATCGCTTGAGCCTGGGAGGTGGAGGCTGTAGTGAGCCAAGATCGCACCACTGCACTCCAGCCTGGGCAACAGAGCAAGACTCTGTCTGAAAAGCAAAACAAAACAAAACACCAAAGCACACTAATGAAAATCCAATGGGCAGCAGCAGCTGCATTGTAAGCACTTAAAGGACCTTTCCCTTCTGACCTAGATCAGCTTCTATAGCAGGCCAAACACTAATACATCTACAGAGTAGAAGTTTCCATGATAATGCCATTTGGAGGTAGCAAACTGGTGGCTCAGAATGGAGACTCTCCAGTCAGAGAAGACCAGGTCCAGACATCATACTCCTCCATTTATTAGATGTGTGAACGCAGACAAGGGTATTTCACCTCCCTGAGGTTGTACTCACTTCCTCAACACAGTCAATAAGCATGTGAGTGCTTACTGCGCACAGCCACTGTGCTTTCAATTGGTGGGTGATGCGAAGGGTAGAAAAGTGGGAGTACCTGAGAGTCCTGGGAGTCAGAGAAGGTTCTCTAGGAGAGATGTTCAGGCTAAAACCTGAAGGAGGAGGCAGCGCTGAGATGAGGACCGTTGCAGCAGGAACAGCAAGTACAAAGGCCCAGAGCAGAGAACACGCTTGGTGCATTCAAATAACACAAAGAGGCAAAGCGCAGTGGCTCACGCCTGTAATCCCAAAATTTTGGGAGGCCGAGGTGGTGGGATCACCTGAGGTCAGGAGTTCAAGACCAGACTGGTCAATATAGTGAAACTCCGTTTCTACTAAAATTACAGAAATTACCTGGGCGTGTGGCGCTCGCCTGTAATCCCAGCTACTTGGGAGGCTGAGGCAGGAGAATCGCTTGAATCCAGGAGGCGGAGGCTGCAGTAAGCCGAGATCGCGCCACTAAACTCCAGCCTGGGCGACAGAGCAAGGCTCTGTCTCAAAAAAATAAAAAAAAATAAAAAAAAACAAATAACAGAAAGAATAGCCAGAGAGGCTGGAGAGCAGTGAACACAGTAATGAGATGAAGTAGCAGAGAGTGGAGGGCAGATATTTCCCTTCGGAGGCCATGGGAAATAATTTTCATGAGTGCAATAAAGGACTTTTTTTTTTTAAGACGGAGTCGCGCTCTGTCGCCCAGACTGGAGTGCAGCGGCGCGATCTCGGCTCACTGCAAGCTCTGCCTCCCGGGTTCACGCCATTCTTCTGCCTCTGCCTCCCCAGTAGCTGGGACTACACCCGCCATCACGCCCGGCTAATTTTTTTGTATTTTTTTAGTAGAGACGGGGTTTCATTGTGTTAGCCAGGATGATCTCGATTTCCTGACCTCGTGATCCGCCTGCCTCGGCCTCCCAAAGTGCTGGGGTTACAGACGTGAGCCACTGCAACCGGCCAATGAAGGATTTTAAGCAGGAGAGGGACATGCACTCAAGAATGGAATCAGCCCAGTGCTTCAATGAAACAAAGGCGCCACGCCCACCCATTAATGGAATCTCCCGTTTCCTTTTTTTAAGACAGGCTGTCGTTGTGTCGCACACGGTAAAGGACAGTGATGCGATCACGGCTCACTGCAGCCTCGACCTCCTGGGCTCAAGCAATCCTCCTGCCTCAGCCTCCCGAGTAGCTGGGACCTAGGCACGCACAATCACGCCCGGCCAATTGTTTAATTTTTATTTTTCATAGAGGCAGGGTCTCCCTATGTTGCCCAGGTTAGTCTTAACTCCTGGGCTTAAGCGATCCTCCCGCCTCGGCCTCCCAAAGTGCTGGTATTAGAGGCGTGAGCCATCGCGCCCGGCCCCGTTTTCATGGGTTTCCCAAGGCGAGAAAGTGGACCCTCCTGATACACTTAATAGGGTGACCAATCTCAGATGCGGGGCTAGAGCATAAAAACCAGGAGGCTGGGTCCCTGAGCTGCAGCGAGAGAAAAAAACGTTCTCTGGAAGGAGCCGAGAGGGGAGGATTCGGCCCAGCAATGTGACAGTCGCGCTACCCCGCGACAGGTGCCTCAGAAAACCCTCGCCTGGGTCGTCCTCAGAGCCTCTGCCCTCTATTTCTCCAAGCCGCCGCTCGCCACATCCCCGCGGGGACTTGACGCCCGCACTCAGTGAACCCAACTTGCGCTCTGAAGTCTGCTCCGCTCCACTACGCCCTCGCAGACCCCGGAGCCTCCGCTGGCGCGGGAGGCCGCTCCTTCCCGCCTGTTCCCGCGTGCCCTGAGCCCCCGCCCCCAGACCACTGCCGCTTTCTCCTCAGCCCCAGGCAGCTCCCCGCCTCAACTCACGGGTTGTTATTACTCATTGTAAGTAACAAGCTGCTGAGGAGCCGCACGTTGGAGTGCAGCCCCGCGGCCGCCATGTCCCGCACGTGGTCTATCACATTCATCCTGCCCTGCAAGGCCACCAGCAGCGGCAGCAGCACTGTCTCGAAAAGCCGGTAAGAGATCCTTAGGGAAGACTCCAAAATGGCCGCGTCGCCGGGGTCCATCGGGTCCACACGCGGCACCGCCCCCAAGCAAGAGGTAACTACTGAAGTGCCCGAATAAAAAGAAACTCGAGTCCCTGCTCCTGTCGTGGTCCCTTTCCGGTGAAACGAGTTGTTACTTTTACGCAAAAATTACGTCATCATCCTAAACTGCAAAATTTACTGAGGATTTACAATGAGACAAAAGTCACCTTAGTAAGACTACTCGGTCAATTTGAATGAGTCGGAGAGGAATTTGTGCCTCTCAGAAATTAAAATGTGTGGGCATTTACGAGAAATAAAATATAGTAAGGTGAGGAAAAGCGCTCCAACTGGAATTAAATATTCTAATCGGGCGCCAGGGACACACCTAACGGCTTTTACAGTCGCGCATGCGCACCAGGCAGGGGCCGCCGCCCCCCCTGCTCAGGTGTTGTGTATTCCTGCTAAAGTCAGGCTTTGGCCCTGGATGAATTTCTTGGTTCGAGGGGCGTATTTTACCAAGTAAAATGATTCCCTAAATCCGTGGAAATAAAGACTGGATCCAGGAATTAGCTGATACCCATATAAACCAGCATGTGTCTGGCACAGTTAACGTTTTACAAAAGTTTTACACAAGTTATTGGACATTCACAACAATCCATAAAGTTGAAGTTGTCTTTTCCTTCTCACAAGGGAAGAAACTGTCTGCTTAAATTTTGTGCTCAGGTTGTTAAATAGTTGACTTGGAATCAGATCGTCAGTGGTTAAATATGATGGATCGCAAACTCGAACGTATACAGAGACCAGGGAGGTAACTGAGCCAATGAGGCAGTTTAGGTATTTAAATCAGAATCCGAATATCCTCCACAATCACCCTCTCAGATATAGCCTTTCGCTCCTTTCTTGAAGGAGACAGTCGTTTTGGTCTATATTTTGTTTTCATTTGATTTTTAGAGTAACAGATGCAAAAAAAATGCTCTGAAAAAATCACAGTATATCTTCACCAGTCAACTTTTTCAGCTCTTACATTTTGTCACAGTTGAAGCTCCTGTGATCCTTTTCCCATCTCATCACCTACTCTAGTTTCCTGGATGTATGAGACCTTTGATTTGATTTTGGTGGGCATGATCACTGTGAACTTTTCTTTTTTTTTTTTTTTTTTTTGAGACGGAGTTTTGCTCTTGTCGCCCAGGTTGGAGTTCAAAATCTCAGCTCACTGCAACCTCCGCCTCCCGGGTTCAAGTGATTCTCCCTGCCTCAGCTTCCCGAGAAGCTGGGATTACAGGCAACTGCCACCACTGTCACGCACATCCGTGTGAAGAGACCACCAAACAGGCTTTGTGTGAGCAACAAGCCTGTTTATTTCACCTGGGTACAGGTGGGCATGTAGGAGGATGAGCTGCAGACAAAACTCCTCAGACACCAAATTAAAGAAGGAAGGAATTTATTCGGCCGGGAGCATTGGCAGGGCTCCTATGTCAAGAGCTGAGCTCCCTAAGTGAGCAATTCCTGTCCCTTTTAAGGACTCACAATTCTAAGGGGGTCCACGTGAGAGGCTCATGATCAATTGAGCAAGCAGGGGGTACGTGACAGGGGCTGCATGCACTGGTGGTCAGAGTGAAACAGAACAGACCGGGAAGTTTCACAATGTCTTTCTATAATCTATAGATAACATTAGTTGCTAGGTCAGGGTCGAATTTTAACTACCAGGCTTAGGTCAGGCAGGCCTAGGCCTGGTTTCGGGTCTGGTTCCTTGGTTTTGGGTCTGGTTCCTAGGTGCTGGGTTATGGGCTTTTTGTTTCGCTTTTCTTTCCTTTTCTGAGTATAAAACAACATAAAACCATATCAGAGGCCTGGCACGGTGGCTCATGCCTGTAATCCCAGCACTTTGGGATGCCAAGGCGGGTGGATCACCTGAGGTCGGGAGTTCAAGACCAGCCTGACCAACATGGAGAAACCATTTCTCTACTAAAAAATACAAAATTAGCTGGGCGTGGTGGCACATGCCTATAATCCCAGCTACTAGAGAGGCTGAGGCAGGAGAATTGCTTGAACCTCGGAGGTGGAGGTTGCGGTGAGCCGAGATTGTGCCATTGCACTCCAGCCTGGGCAACAAGAGTGAAACTCCATCTCAAAAAAAAAAAAAAAACCCATATGAGAAGGTCTGTCTGTCTTCTCTCAGGGTGAGTCCAAAAACAGAGTCAGCAAAGGGAGATAGGGGTGGGGCCGTTTTATAAGACTTGGGTAGGTAGTGAAAAATTACAGTTAAAGGAGGTTGTTCCCTGGCGGGCAGGAGAGGGGGTCACAAGGTGCTCAGTGGGGGAGCTTCTGAGCCAGCAGAAGGAATCTCACAAGGTCATGTCATCAGTTGAGGAAGGAATGGCCATTTTCACTTCTTTTGTGTTTCTTCAGTTACTTCAGGCCATCTGGATGTATACCTGCAGGCTTGGGCTCAGAGGCCTGACATTCCTGTCTTCTTATGTTAATAAGAAAAATAAAATGGAATAGTCAAAAGTATTGGGGCAGCGAAAATTTTGGGGATGGTATGGAGAGATGATGGGTGATTTTCTCAGGGCTGCTTCAAGCAGGATTAGGGGTGGTGTGGGAACCTAGAGTTGGAGAGATTAAGCTGAAAGAAGATTTTGTGGTAAGGGGTGATAGTGTGGGGTTCTTAAAAGGAGGATTTGTCATATAGAATGATTGGTGATGGCCTGGATGCAGTTTTGTATGAATTGAGAAACTAAATGGAAGACACAAGGTCTGAATTAAGAGAAGGAGAAAAACAGGCATTAAATGACTAAGAATTGGGAGGACCCGGGACATCCAATTAGAGAGTGCCCAAGGGGGTTCAGCATAATTACTTGCTTGGTTGGTGAGTTTTTGGGCTCTATCCTTGACAGAATCCTCCTTTTTAAGTTGGAAGCTGAGTTTGGTGAGGTGTGCTTTTAAAAGACCATGAGTCCATTCTACCTTTCCTGAAGATTGAGGACAGTAAGGCGTATGAAGTTTTCACTGAATACAAAGAGCCTGAGAAACTGCTTGGGTGATTTGACTAGTAAAGACCCGTCCATTATCAGACTGTATAGAGGTGGGAAGGCCAAACCAAAGAATTATATCTGACAAAAGGGGAGAAATGACCGTGGTGGCCTTCTCAGACCCTGTGGGAAAGGCCTCTACCCATCCAGTGAAAGTGTCTACCCAGACCAAAAGGTATTTTAGTTTCCTGACTTGGGACATGTGAGTAAAGTCAATTTGCCAGTCCTGGGCAGGGGCAAATCCCTGAGCTTGATGTGTAGGGAAAGGAGGGGTCCTGAACAATCCCTGAGGAGTGCTAGAATAGCAGATGGAACACTGAGAAGTTATTTGCTTGAGGATAGATTTCCATGATGGAAAGGAAATGAGAGGTTCTAAGAGGTGGACTAAAGCTTGTAACCTACATGGAAGAGGTTATGAAATGATGACAGAATAGAATGGGCCTGTGAGGCTGGAAGGAGATATTTTCCTTGGTCCAAGAACCATTTGCCTTGTGTGGGAAGAGATTGGTAAGTGGAAGTTTTGGTGGGGGAGTAGGTGGGAGTGACCAGATGAAAAGGGGAAAAACTGGCTGAGAGGGACAGAAGTTGGAATGCTAAGCTGCGTCTTT
>NW_016806995.1:5497-8565 GCF_001698545.2 Rhinopithecus bieti | reverse complement strand
TAGTAGAGACGGGGTTTCACGGTGTTAGCCAGGATGGTCTCGATCTCCTGACCTCGTGATCCGCCCGTCTCGGCCTCCCAAAGTGCTGGGATTGCAGGCTTGAGCCACCGCGACCGGCTAAGCTGCGTCTTTAGCTACCTTATCAGCATAAGCGTTGCCCTGAGCAATGGGATCTGATGCCTTTTGATGGCCCTTGCAGTGAATGACTCTAGCTTCCTTTGGAAGTAAAGCAGCCTTGAGAAGAGTTTTTATTAAAGAGGCATTAATGATAGAGGACCCTCAAGTAGTGAGGAAACCTCTTTCAGCCCAAATAACAGCATGGTGGTGCAGGATATGGAAGGCATATTTAGAGTCAGTATAAATATTGACGCATAGTCCCTTTGCAAGAGTGAGGGCCTGAGTTAAGGCAATGAGTTCGGCTTGTTGGGCGGTAGTGCAGTGGGACAGAGCAGTAGCCTCAATGATAGATGTGGAAGATACTATAGCATAGCCTGCCTTTGCTGGTGAGTGGCGATTAGGCCTGATGAAACTGCCATCGATAAACCAAGTGTGATCAGGGTGAGGAACAGGAAAGAAGGAAATATGGGGAAATGGAGTGAATGTCTGGTGGATCAGAGAGATACCGTCATGGGGATCAGGTGTGGTATCTGGAATAATGTGGGGGCTAGCCTAAAACAATAAGGTCAAGTTGTTGGGACAGAAAGGCTACAGGGCAAAGTCCCAGCTCTTGTGAAAGAATTTTGACCACACAGCCCTGTACTTTGGCTATGTGTAATGAAAAGGGTTGGAATGAGTTAGGGAGAGCTAGTGTGGGAGCAGCTTCTAGGGCTGTTTTTAAGGAAAGGAAAGAGGAGTGGTGAAAGGATTTAGGATCTATGGGGTCAGCTAGGTTTGCTTTTGTGAGTTTATATAATGGTTTAGTCAGGATGGTAATACTAGGTATCCAAAGGTGAAGTACCTAACCATGCATAGGAAGGAAAGGAGTTGTTTTGTAGAAGGGGTTGGGGTTTGGGAGATTAGCCGGACACAGTCAGCAGGGAGAGCACATGTATTTTCACAAAGAATTATGCCAAGATAGGTTATGGATGAGGAAGAAATTTGGGCTTGACTGAAGTAATGGGAGCTGTCTGTGAAGCCTTGTGGCAGTATAGCCCAGGTAATTTGCTGAGCCTAATGGGTGTCAGGATCAGTCCAAGTGAAATCAAAGAGAGGCTGTGATGAAGGCTACAAAGGAATAGTAAAGAAAGCATGTTTGAGATCCAGAACAGAATAATGGGTTATGGAGGGGTTGTGGAGGGAGGTATTGAGGATAGGAAAGTCTATGGCTTTGGTATCATGGGTTGGATAGGCAAGACAATTTGGTTGATAAGCCACAGATCCTGAACTAACTTGTAAGGCTTGTCTGGCTTTTGGACAGTTTAAATGGGGGAATTGTAAGGAGAGTTTACAGGCTTTAAAAGGCCATGCTGTAACAGGTAAGTGATAACAGGCTTTTATCCTTTTAAAGCATAGCAGCTAAGGATGATTAGGTTTTAAGGGGAAGGTAAGGGGTGCATGATCAGTCTCCAAGGAGGGAGTAGAGGTGTCGTATACTTATGGATTAAGGTGAGGAGATACAAGGGGAGGATGCGAAGGAGGTTTTGAACTGGGGAAAGGGCAGTAATGAGGTGTGGCTGTAGCCTAGGAATAGTCAGGGAAGCAGGTAATTTAGTTAAAATGTCTCAACCTAATAAGGGAGCTGGGCAGGTGGGGATAAGTAAAAAGGAGTGCATAAAAGAATGTTGTCCAAGTTGGCAACAAAGTTGGGGAATTTTAAGAAGTTTAGGCCGGGCGCGGTGGCTCAAGCCTGTAATCCCAGCACTTTGGGAGGCCGAGACGGGCGGATCACGAGGTCAGGAGATCGAGACCATCCTGGCTAACACGGTGAAACCCCATCTCTACTAAAAAAAAATACAAAAAAGCTAGTCGGGCGTGGTGATGGGCGCCTGTAGTCCCAGCTACTCAGGAGGCTGAGGCAGGAGAATAGCAGGAACCCGGGAGGTGGAGCTTGCAGTGAGCTGAGATCCGGCCACTACACTCCAGCCTGGGCGACAGAGCGAGACTCTGCCTCAAAAAAAAAAAAAAAAAAAGAAGAAGTTTAGAAGCCTGGCCATCAATACCCACAACAGTTATGGAGGCAAGGAAAACACGCCCTTGAAAAGAAGGTAATGTGGAGTGGGTAGCCTCCGTATTGATTAAGAAGGGGATGGACTTATCCTCTACTGTAAGACCCAAAGCATCTGTGATGGTCCTGTAGGCTTCTGAGCTGATTGAGCAGTTATCAGTCTTCAGCCGTTAAGCAGAGATCTGGGAAGGAATCAGTCAGAGAGTCTTAGGCCAGAGTTCCAGGGGCTCTGGGAATGGCTGCCGGGTTGGACAGTCCAATTTCCAGTGGGGTCTCGCATAGATGGGACATGGCTTAGGAGGAATCCAAAGCTGCCGGCAATCCTTGGCCCAGTGGCCAGATTTCTAGCACTTGAAGCAAGATCCTGGGGTAGGCAGTGTCAGGTCTCTGAGCCCAAGCTAAGCCATCATATCCCCTGTGACCTGCATTTTTACATCCAGATGCCCTGAAGCAACTGAAGATCCACAAAGAAGTGAAAATAACCTTAACTGATGACAATCCACCATTGTGATTTGTTCCTGCCCCACCCTAACTGATACGATATAGTCTACTCTGCCCTTAAGAAGGTACTTTGTAATATTCTCCCCTGCCCTTAAGAATGTACTTTGTGGCTGGGCGCGGTGGCTCAAGCCTGTAATCCTGGCACTTTGGGAGGCCGAGACAGGCGGATCACGAGGTCGGGAGATCGAGATCATCCTGGCTAACATGGTGAAACCCCATCTCTACTAAAAAATACAAAAAACTAGCTGGGCGCGGTGGCGGTCGCCTGTAGTCCCAGCTACTCAGGAGGCTGAGGCAGGAGAATGGCATAAACCCGGGAGGCAGAGCTTGCAGTGAGCTGAGATCCGGCCACTGCACTCCAGTCTGGGGGCAGAGCGAGACTCCGTCTCAAAAAAAAAAAAAA
>NW_016806995.1:0-2042 GCF_001698545.2 Rhinopithecus bieti | reverse complement strand
CTGGCCCCCCCCCCCCCAGCCCGGGCGAAAAGGCAGACCCCCCCCCAAAAAAAAAAAAAAAAAAAAATAAATAAATAAATAAATAAAGGCATGTACCACCATGCCTGGCTCATTTTTGTATTTTTAGTAGAGACGAGATTTCAGTATGTTTGCTACTCTGGTCTTGAACTCCTGACCTCAGGTGATCCTCCAGCCTCGGCCTTCCAAAGTGCTGGGATTACAGGCATGAGCCACCATGCCTGGCCTTCTGTGAACTTTTAAATACTTTTTCTTTTCTTTCTTTTTTTTTTTTCTGAGATGGAGTTTCACTCTTCTTGCCTAGGCTGGAATGCAATGGCGTGATCTTGGCTCACTGCAAATGCTGCCTCCCGGGTTCAAGCAATTCTCCTGCCTCAGCCTCCCAAGTAGCTGGGATAACAGGAAGGTGCCACCATGCCCAGCTAATTTTTGTATTTTTAGTAGAGATGAGGTTTTGCCCTGTTGGCCAGGCTGGTCTTGAACTCCCGACATCAGGAGATCCACCCACCTCAGCCTCCCAAAGTGCTGGGATTACAGCCACCGTGCCCAGCCTTAAATACTTTTTCTAAATATGTATGTATCCAAAACCAATATATAACATTGTCATCTTGACAAATGGCAATTGACATCACCACTCAGCACATTGGGAGGAGCAGGGAAGTTGTAACCAACTGGAATGTGCCCTATCTACAGGGGCAGCTGCAACTTAATTTCAACATATTAGTCCCAGGCAGCTGGGAATTTTCTGTATCATTTGACTTTTTAAAAGAATTCATAGTCATAAATCTGGATTTTAAAATTTGAAGTAATCCAGTTTTTTTTTTCGAAACAGTTTCACTCTGTCACCCAGGCTGGAGTGCAGTGGCACAATCTTGGCTCATTGCAGCCTCTGCCTCCCGAGTTCAAACGATTCTCCTGCCTCAGCCTCCTGAGTGGCTGGTACTACAGGCATGCGCCACCACATCAGGCTAATTTTTGTATTTTTGGTAGAGATGGGGTTTCACCATGTTGGCCAGGCTGGTCTCAAACTCCTGACCTCAGGTGATCCACCTGCCTCCACCTCCTAAAGTGCTGGGATTACAGGCATGAGCCACTGTGCCTGGCCAAGTGTTCCAATTTTTAAAGGTTGGCTATAATGAAAATAAGGAGAACTCTCTATGTATAGAAGAGCAAAGCCTTGAAAGATATTGTTTATACATTAACAGAAGAATGGATACAGTTTGCTACATTTATGCAAGGAAATGCTATGCAGCATTTAAAACATAAATGAACTCTAACACATGTATTAATGTTAACATGGATAAATGTAAAAAGTATATTGAATGACTAAGTTGTAGAATTGCATCAGTCTATGATATCATTTAAATAAAGTTGGAAAACATACAGGATATTATACATTGTTTTTGGATACATACATATTTAGGAAAAGTATCTAAAAGTTCACAGAGAAGATGCCCACCAAAATCAAATTGAAGGTTACATCTAGGAAAGGAGAGTAGGGAATGAGATGGGAAAGGGATCTACGGGAGCTTCAACTGTGGCAAAATGTAACAGCTAAAAAAGTTAAATGGTAAAGACACAGGTATTCTTTTTTTGTGTGTGTTTGGAGATGGAGTCTCACTCTGTCACCCAGGCTGGAGTGCAGCGGTGCCATCTTGGCTCACTGCAACCTCCGCCTCCCAGGTTCAAATGATTCTCCTGCCTCAGCCTTCCAAGTAGCTGACACTACAGGTGAGGGCCACCACGTCCAGGTGATTTTTTGTATTTTTAGTATGGGGTTTCACCATGTTAGCCAGGACAGTCTCGATCTGATCTCGTGTTCTGTCCGCCTCAGCACTCAGATCTGTACGCCTGGGATTACAGGCGTAAGCCACCGCACCCGGCCGATACAGGTATTCTTTACATTGTCCTTCATAAATGGTAGCGGGGAGCCATTGAAAGCATAGAAATAGGCACTAGACTGCCTGGGTTTAAATCTCATTTTTGCCATTTATTATCTTAATTTAAAACTCACGGCCGGGTGC
>NW_016806994.1:34538-41025 GCF_001698545.2 Rhinopithecus bieti | reverse complement strand
ACTGGAGCTGTTCCTATTCGGCCATCTTGCTCCGCCCCTCTCAAATCTTTTTTTTTAAATGTAGGCATGTATTGCTATAAACTTCCCTTTTAGCACTGCTTTCGCTATGTTCTATAAATTTAGGTATGTTGTATTTCCATTTTCATTTGTTTTAAGAAATTTTCTGATTTATCTCTTAATTTATTTATTGGCTGAAAAATTGCTCAGAAGCATGTTGTTTAATTTCCATGTATTTTATAGTTTCAAGGTTCTTCTTGGTATTGATTTCTACTTTTATTCTCCTGTGGTCTGAAAAGACACTTGATATGATTTCAACTGTTTACAAATTTGTTGAGACTTCTTTTGTGATCATACACATGATCAACCTTGGAGAACGTTCCATATGCTGATGAGAAGAATGTGTGTTCTATAGTTGTTTGATAAAATGTTCCATAAATGTCTGTTACGTCCATTCAGTCTAAAGTCCAGTTTAAATCCAATGTTTCTCTTTTGATTCTCTGTCTAGATCATCTGTCTAATGCTGAGAGTGGGATGTTGAAGTCCCCCACTATTCTTGTGTTGAAGTTTATCCCTTTCTTTAGATCCAGTAATATTTGCCTTAGGAATCCAGGTGTTCAGTGTTGGGTGAATATATTTTAGAATTTTTATATTCTCTTGCTGGATTGATCACTTTATTATTATATAATGACCTTCTTTGTATCTTTTGTTTTACTGTTTTTTACTTAAGGTCTGTTTTATCTGATATAAGTATAGCTACCCCAATTGCTTTTGGCTTCTGTTTTCATGGAATATCTTTTCCCATCCTTTTACCTTCCATTTATATATATGTATTTACAGGTAAAGTGCATTTTTTGTAGGCAGCACATAGTTGGATCTCTTAAAAAACCCATTCATCCTGAGCAAAAGCTGGAAGCATTCCCCTTGAAAACAGGCACAAGACAAGGATGCTGTCTCTCACCACTCCTATTCAATGTAGTATTGGATGTCCCAGCCAGGGCAATCAGGCAAGAGAAAAAAATATAGAGCATCCAAATAGGAAGAAAGGAAGTCAAGCTATCCCTGTTTGCAGACGACATGATCCTGTATCTAGAAAACTCCATATGCTCAGCCCCAAAGCTCCTTGATTTGATAAACAACTTCAGCAGAGTCTCAGGATACAAAATCAATGCACAAAAATCAGAAGCATTCCTACATACCAACAACATGAAAGCTGAGAGCCAAATCAAGGATGCAATCCAATTCCTAATAACCACAAAAAAGAATAAAATACC
The DNA here is from genome assembly GCF_001698545.2 of Rhinopithecus bieti. Classification (NCBI taxonomy): domain Eukaryota; kingdom Metazoa; phylum Chordata; class Mammalia; order Primates; family Cercopithecidae; genus Rhinopithecus; species Rhinopithecus bieti. Next base: position 39,754 of record NW_016806994.1, on the reverse strand, counting down.
TAGGAATACAGCTAAACAGGGAGTGAAAGATCTCTACAAGGAAAACTATAAAACACTGCTCAAAGAAATCAGAGATGACACAAACAAATGGAAAAACCTTCCATGCTCGTGGATAGGAAAAATCAGTATCATTTAAACGACCATACAGCCCAAAGCAATTTATAGATTCAATGTTATTCCTATTAAACTACCATTGACATTCTTCAAAGAGCTAGAAAAAACTACTTTAAAATTCATATGGAACCAAAAGAGCCTGAATAGCCAAGGCAATTCTAAGCAAAAGAGCAAAGCTTCCTTCTGTGCCTCAGGTATTTCTCGTGACTTTTCTATTGGATTCTAGTGTTCTCTCCAAGATGTTCTATTCAAAGTGTAATTATCTATTTGTAATTTTGGTTCTTCTTTCTGGAGAGAGCAAGTGTCGGATGTCTCTAATCAAGCATCTTGAACCAAAAACCTCTCTCATGTTCACTTATGTGGACATAAATTTTCACTTCTCTGGGGTAAATGCGCAGGAATGTAATTGCTAGGTTGTATGTCAAGTGTATGTTTAATTTCATAAGACACTGTCCAACTATTTTCCAAAGTGACTGCACCATTTTAGATTCTCAGCAGCAATGTATGAGAGATCCAGTTTCTCTACATCTTCACCAGCATTTGCTAATGTCAGTATGTTTTATTTTAGCTATTCTGATATATATGTAATACTATTTAATTGTGGTTTTAATTTGCATTTCTCTAGTGGATAATGATGTTGAGCATCTTTTCATGTGTTCATTTGCTTATTCATAGTTTTCAGCACACAGATCTAATATGTGTTTTGTTAAAATTATACCTAAGTATTTTATTTAATTTGATGATTGTAAATGGTATTATATTTTCAATTCTGATTCCATTTGTTCACTGCTAAAATACAAAAATACAATTGATGTTTATGTGTTTATCATGTGTCTAGTGATCTTGTACATGTGAAGTGCTTTGCATGTAAGATCTCAGTGCTTTCTGGTAAATTCATTAGGATTTTATATTTAGACAATAAAACATTTGCAAATAAGGGAAAATTTCTTTTTTTTTTTTTCTTTTCTTTTCTTTTTTTTGACAGAACCTCACTCTGTTGCACAGGCTGGAATGCAGTGGCACGCTCTTGGTTCACTGCAACCTCCACCTCCCGGGTTCAAGCAATTCTCCTGCCTCAGCCTCCTGAGTAACTGGGACTACAGGTGTGTGCCACCATGCCAGGCTAATTTTTTGTATTTTCAGTAGAGATGGGATTTCACTGTCTTAGCCAGGATGGTGTCGATTTCCTGACTCCATGATCCACCTGCCTTGTCCTCCCAAAGTGCTGGGATTACAGGCATGAGTCACTGCGCCAAGCCTATTTCCTCTTTTCTAAATTGTATGTCTTTTATTTCTTTTTCTTGCCTTCTTGTACTGTCTAGGACTTCTGGTATATGATGAATAAGTGATGAGCATAGACATCCTTGCCGTGTTCTTGTTCTAGGGGAATAGCATTCAGCATTTCACCATTAAGTAAGATGTTAGCTATAGGTTTTCTGTAAATGTTTTTTATCACGTCGAGGATATTCTCCTCTATTCTTAGTTAGGCAAGAGTTTTGATCAGGAATGAGTATTGAATTTAGTCAAATGCTTTTTCTGAATCAGTTAATATGATCATGTGTTTTTTTTTTTTTCTCTAGCCTGTTAATATGGTAGATTACACTGATTTTTGAATATTGAACAAGTATTGCATTTCTGGAATGAACCCCACTTGGTTGTAGTATATAATTCTTTTTACATATTGCTGGATTCGATTTGCTAATATTTAATTGAGGATTTCTGCTCTTATCTTTTTTTTTTTTTGAGATGGAGTCTCACTCTGTCGCCAGGCTGGAGTGCAGTGGCGCCATCTCGGCTCACTGCAACCTCCGCCTCCCCGGTTCAAGTGATTCTCCTGCCTCAGCCTCCCAAATAGCTGGGATTACAGGTGCGTGCCACCACTACCAGCTAATTTTTGTATTTTCAGTAGAGATGCGGTTTCATCATGTTGGCCAGGATGGTCTCGATCTCCTGACCTCGTGATCTGCCCACCTAAGCCTCCCAAAGTGCTGGGATTACAGGCGTAAGCCACCACGCCCGGCCTGCTCTTATCTTTACTATGTTCTGCTTTCTGCTTGCTTTGGGTTTATTTTGCTCTACTTTTTCCAGGTTCTTGAGGAAACAGCTTAAGTTGTTGCTTCTAGAGCTTTCTTTTTTTTTCTAAGCATGTAATGCTACAAATTTCTCTCTCAGAACTGCCTTAGCTGCATCCCACAAATTTTAATATATTGCATTTTCATTTTCATTCAGTTCAATGTGGTTTTGATGTTCTTTGAGACTTATTTGAGCCATTAGATTATTTGCATGAGTGCTGTTTAATTGCCAGTGTTTGGAGATTTTCCTTTTATTTCTCTGTTACCGATTTCTAGTGTGAAAACATTATGGTCAGAAAACAATCTACACATGATTTCCATTCATTTAAATTTTTAGAGGTGTGTTTTATGGCCCAGGATATGGTCTATTTTAGTCAACACGCCATGTACTTTTGGAAAGTATGTATGTTTTGCTATTGTTAGGCAGAGTGTTAGATTCAGTTGATTAATGGATGTATTAGTTTTCTATGGCTGCTGTAACTAATTATTACTGGCTTAATAGCTGAAAACAACACAAATTCATTATTTTACAGTTCTGTCATTCAGAAGTCTAAAATGGGTCTCAATGGGCTAAAAAACGGTTTGTCAGCAGGGCTGCATTCCTTTCTGGAGACTCTAGGGGAAAATCCATTACCCTGCCCTTTCCAGCTTTGAGAGGTTGCCCACATTTCTCAGCTCATGATTCTTGTATTCCATCTTCAAAGCCTATTGTGGGTTGAGTTTTTTCACTTTATATCATTCTGACTTCCACTTCTGCCTCCCTCCTCCACATTTAAGGATCACTGTGATTACATTTAGCCTGCTCAGGTAATCAAGAACTAACTCCCTATTTTAAAGCCAGTTGACAAGCAACCTTAACTCCATCAGCTACATAATTTTCCTTTGCCATGTAATGTAAGAAACATATATGTTCTGGGGATTAAAACATGGATATCTTTAGAGGAGATATTATTCTGTCTACCACAATGGTGTCTTTCTGTTCTTCTGTATACATGCTGATTTACTATCTAATAGTTCTATCTATTGCTGAGAGGGGTTATTAACATCCCCAACTATAATTATGGACTTATCTGTTTTTTCTTTCAGTTCTACCAGTTTTTGCTTCATATATTTTGAAGCTCTGCTCTGTGATGTACACATTTAGGAGCAAGGTGTCTTCTTGTGTATTAAACCTTTTGTCATTATGCGATGTCCTTCCTTATATCTGGTAATATTTGTTCTGAGGTCTGTCTACCTTATCTGACTTTAATATAGCCACTCCTGCTTTATTTTGATTGATGTCTGCATGATATATCTTTTCTATTCTTTTACTTTCAATCTCTTTATATCAGTACATTTGAAGTGAGTTTTTATAGAGAGCATAGAGTTGAGCCCTGTTAATTTATCCACTCTGCCCATCTGTGACTTTCAATAGATGTACTTACATTTACATTTAATAAAGATTAATGTGCTAGGGTTTATGTCTTCCATTTTATTATTATTATTTTTTCTTTGTGCTCATTGTTTTTCACTGAGGTAAAATTCATACAATTTAAAATTAGCCATTTTAAAGTGTATGATTTAGTTGCATTTATTACATTCACAGTGTTGGGCAATCATGCCACTATGTAGTTATGAAATATTTTCATAAGTTGTCTCTTCACTCTGTTGATTATTTTATTTGCTGTGAAGAGGCTTTTTAGTTTGATGTAATTCCATTTGTCCAGTTTTGCTTTTGTTTCCTGTGCTTTTGGGGTCATATCCAAAAGTCATTGTCTAAACCAGTGTCATAGCCTTTCCCCTAAGTTTTCTCCCATGAGTTTTATAGTTTCAAGTCTTATATTTAAGTCTTTAATCCATTTTGAGTTGATTTTGTGTATGGTGTGAGATAAGTGTCCAAGTTCATTCTTTGGCATGTGGATATCCAGTTTCCCTAACACCATTTATTAAAGAGACTTTTTTTCATTGTGGGTTCTTGGCATCTTTGTAAAACATCAATTGGCAAGGGAGAGGTTCCAAGATGGCCGAATAGGAACAGCTCCAGTCTACAGCTCCCAGTGTGAGTGACACAGAAGACGAGTGATTTCTGCATTTCCAACTGAGATACCGGGTTCATCTCACTGTGGCTTGTTGGACAGTGGGTGCAACCCATGGAGCATGAGCTGAAGCAGGGCAGGGTATTGCCTCACGTGGGAAGCACAAAGGGTTGGGGAATTCCCTTTCCTAGCCAAGGGAAGCCGTGACAGATGGTACCTGGAATATCAGAACACTTCCACCCTAATACCGCACTTTTCCAACAGTCTTAGCAAACCAGGAGATTATATCCCATGCCTGGCTTGGAGGGTCCCATGCCCACAGAACCTCGCTCACTGCTAGCACAGCAGTCTGAGATTGAACTGCACGGCAGCAGGGAGGCTGGGGAGGGGCGTCCACCATTGCTGAGGCTTGAGTAGATAAACAAAGTGGCTGGGAAGCTCAAACTGGGTGGAACCCACCGCAGCTCAAGGAGGCCTGCCTGCCTCTGTAGACTCCACCTGTAGGGGCAGGGCATAGCTGAACAAAAGGCAGCAGAAACTTCTGCAGACTTAAACGTCCCTGTCTGACACCTTTGAAGAGAGTAGTAGTTCTCCCAGCATGGAATTTGAGATCTGAGAACAGACAGACTCCCTCCTCAAGTGGGTCCCTAAACCCCAAGTAACCTAACTGGGAGGCACCCCCAGTAGGGGCTGATTGACACCTCATACAGCCAGGTGCCCCTCTGAGACAAAGCTTCCAGAGGAAGGATCAGGCAGCAATATCTGCCGTTCTGCAATATTTGCTGTTCTGCAGCCTCTGCTGGTGATACCCAGGCAAACAGGGTCTGGAGTGGACCTCCAGCAAACTCCAACAGACCTGCAGCTGAGGGTCCTGACTATTAGAAGGAAAACTAACAAACAGAAAGGACATCCACACCAAAACCCCATTTGTACATCACCATCATCAAAGACCAAAGGTAGATAAAACCACAAAGATGGGGATAAACCAGAGCAGAAAAGCTGAAAATTCTAAAAA
>NW_016806994.1:26881-31385 GCF_001698545.2 Rhinopithecus bieti | reverse complement strand
CTATCAGCCAACAGACACATGAAAAAATGCTCATCATCACTGGCCATCAGAGAAATGCAAATCAAAACCACAATGAGATACCATCTCACACCAGTTAGAATGGCGATCATTAAAAAGTCAGGAAACAACAGGTGCTGGAGAGGATGTGGAGAAATAGGAACACTTTTACACTGTTGGTGGGACTGTAAACTAGTTCAACCATTGTGGAAGACAGTGTGGCGATTCCTCAAGGATCTAGAACTAGAAATTTGACCCAGCCATCCCATTACTGGGTATATACCCAAAGGATTATAAATCATGCTGCTATAAAGACACATGCACACATATGTTTATTGCAGCACTGTTCACAGTCGCAAAGACTTGGAACTAACCCAAATGTCCATCAAATATAGACTGGATTAAGAAACTGTGGCACATATTCACCATGGAATACTATGCAGCTATAAAAAGGATGAGTTCATGTCCTTTGTGGGGACATGGATGAAGCTGGAAACTATCATTCTGAGCAAACTATCACAAGGACAGAAAAACAAACACCACATGTTCTCACTCATGGGTGGGAATTGAACAATGAGGACACATGGACACAGGGAGGGTAACATCACTCACTGGGCCCTGTCGTGGGGTGAGGGGCAGGGGGAGGGATAGCATTAGGAGATATACCTAATGTAAATGACGAGTTAATGGGTGCAGCAAACCAACATGGCACATGTATATATATGTAACAAACCTGCACATTGTGCACATGTATCCTAGAACTTAAAGTATAATAATAAAAAAAAAATCAATTGGCTGTAAATGTGTGAGTTTATTTTTGGGCTCTCTATTCTGTTCCACTGGTCAACGTGTCTGCTTTATGTCAGTACCATGCTGTTTTATTGCTATCACTTTGCAGTGTATTTTGAAGTCAGGTAATGTGATGTCACCAGTTTTAGTCTTTTTGCTCAAGATTGCTTTGGCTACTCTGGGTTTTTTGTGGTTTCATGTGAATTTTAGGATTGTTTTCTATTTCTGTGAAAATGTCACTGGAGTTTTGATAGGGATTGCATTGAATCTATAGATCATATTGGCTAGAATGAACATTTAAACAATATTAATTCTTCCAATCCACAAATATATTTCATATTTTTTTTTTTGGATCTTCTTCAACATTTTCATCAATGTTTCATAGTATTCAGAATACAGGTCTTTCATCTCTATAATTAAAATTATTCCTAAGTATTTTATTTTTTGGTAGCTATTGTAAATGGGATCGTTTTCTTGATTTCTTTTTTGGCTAGTTCCTCATTAGTCAAAATCACACAAAATCATACTGAATTTTGAATGCTGATTTTGTAGGTTGCAACTTTACTGAATTTGTTTATTAGTTCAAATGATTTTGTTGGTGAAGTCTTTATGGTTTTCTGTATATATCACCCTGTTGTCTATAAGCATTAACAATTTAATCTCCTTCTTTCAAAATCAGATGTGTTTTTTTCTGGTCTAATTGCTCTTGTAGGACTTCCAGTACTATAGAGAGTAAAGTAGTAAAAGGAGACATCCTTGTCTTGCTCCTGATTTTAGAGGAAAATCTTCCAGTTTTTTAACATTGAATGTGGTGTTACTGGTGGGTTTGTCATATGTGACCTTTATTGTGTTCAGGTACATTCTTTCTATATCTAATTTGTTGAGAATTTTATCATGAAAGGATGTTGAATTTTGTCAAATGCTTTTTCTGCATCTATTGAGATGATCATACGGTTTTTGTCTTTCATTCTGTTAATGTGATATCACATTTATTTATTGATTTTCCTATGTTGATCTAGCCTTGTTTTCCAGGGATAAATCTCACCTAGCCATTGCATGTAATCCTTTAATGTGCTGTTTAATTCAGTTAGCTAGGGTTTTTTGTTTGTTTGTTTTTTGAGACAGGGTATCACTTTGTCACCTAGGCTGGCGTGCCTCTCACTGCAGCTTCAACCTCCTGACTCAAGCAATCCTCCCACCTCAGCCCCCCAAGTAGCTGGAACTACAGGTGCATGCCACCATGCCTGGCTAATTTTTTGTATTTTTTGCAAAGACAGGGTTTCACAGTGTTACCCAGGCTAGTCTCGAAATCCTGAGCTCAAGTAATCTGCCCACCTTGGCCTCCCAATTTGCTGGTATTTTGTTGAGGATTCTTGCATTTATGTTCATCTGAGATATTGGCATGTAATTTTCCATTTTTTATATTAGGGTAAGGCTGGCCTTATAAATTGAGTTTGAAACTGCTCCCTCCTCTTCAATTTTTTGGAAGAATTAAGAAAAGTTATCCTTCAAAAATGAAGAGATAAATGCTTTCCCAGACAAAAGCTAAGCAAATTCATTACCACTCAACCTCTTTTTCATGTGTGTAAGATTAATCTATGTCATAGATTCATTTAAATTACCTAGTTATTTATATATTTTGTGCCTATACAATCATGCATTACTTAACAATGGGATACATTCTGAAAAATGTGTCATTAGGCAATTTTGTCATTCTGAGAACATCATAGTATAGTTACACAAGCCTAAATAGTATAACACACTACACATCTAGGCTGTATGGTATAGCATATTGCTCCTAGGCTACAAACCTGTACAGCATGTTACTGTACTGAGTACTACAGAAAATTGTAACACAATGGTAAGTATGCATGTATCTAAACATATCTAATCAGAGAAAAACATTTCTAAACAGTAAGAATATGGCTGGGGGCAGGCACACCTGTAATCGCAGCACTTTGGAAGCCTGAGGAGGGCAGATCGCTTAAGTTCAGGAGTTCGAGAACAGCCTGGGCAACATGACAAAAACCTCTCTCTACAAATAAATGCAGAAATTAGCTAGGCATGGTGTCATGCACCTGTAGTCCCAGCTACTCAGGAAGCTGAGGTGGGAGGATAGCTTGAGCCCAGGAGGTCGACATTGCAGTGAGCCAAGATCATGCCACTGCACTCCAACCTGGGCAACAGAATGAGACCCTGTCTCAAAATATATTTATATATGGTATAAAAGATAAAAAATGGTGCATCTATATAGAGCACTTACCATAAATGAAGCTTATAGGACTAGAAGTTGTTCTGAGCATGTCAGTGAGTAAATGGTGAGTGAATGTGAAGGCTCATTACTGTACACTACTGTAGACTTTATAAACACTGTACACTTAGACTATACTACAGTTACTTTTGAAATGTTCTTGCTTTTATAACAAATTAACCTTAGCTTACTGTGAATGTTTATAAAGCTTACTTGATAAACTTTTTTAACTTTTGAACTCTTTTGTATTAACACAGCTTAAAACACAAGCTCATTGTACAAGTGCACAAAATATTTTCTTTCTTTATATTCTCACTGTGTAAGCTTTTTTATATTTAAAATTGTTTTCGCTTTTTAAACTGCTTGTTAAAAACTAAGACACAAACACATGTATCAGCCTATGCCTATACAGAGTCAGTATCAATATCACGGTCTTCTACCTCCATATTTTGTCTCACTGGGAGGTCTTCAGGGGCAATAACACAAAAGAAGCTGTCATCTCCTATGATAGCAATGCCTTCTTCTGGAATATCTCCAGAAGGACTTGCCTGAGGCTGTTTTACAGTTAACTTTTTCTATAAGTAGAATGAATACACTCTAAAATAACAACGAATTATCTCAGAATAGATATGCTTATTCTGACCTTCCAAGTTTGACTTGCATAACATTGTTGTCATCTATACTCATCTATGTCACCCTAAGTTCATATTTTTTGATATGCACTTTGCAGGATGGCCTCAGCACTATGTGGATTGAGTAATTGGATTTGAACAAATGTATTAAATATCTCCACAGCTGGGAAACATGGGGACAATTTAACATTGGTTTCTGAAAATATTCACATATTTTCGAATACCAGGTTGCTCAAAACTCAGTTCTGATATATTGTGTCTTTGATTTTTATCCCCAGTGGCAGTTTTTTAATTGGCCTTTTACCTGGATATAAAATAATAGTGCCTACCACCACCATCAAATTGACTTGGTGCTCTAATGCCAGTTGTACATGAAACACTTGCTGGCATGTCTTCGTTGGCACTATAAAATGTGGCTACAAAGATAGGTTCTCAGAGTAAGAAGTCCACATCGGTTAGGATTAACTTTGCCCCAGAACTCTGTTATAAGGCTCTCTCAAATGTGACTGTATGAATCTGGATGGGATGATGGACTCAGTTCTATGTGCTCAATGCCATTGTGCAGAGAAGCACCCTAATGTATAAGCTTTTTGTTCCCACCAAAATTCATATTAAGGCTTGACCCCAGAGTGGCAATGTTGGCAAGTGGGACCTTTAAGAGGTGGGGCCTAACGGGAGGTGTATCACACTTTATTTTTTGTAGGGAACAAGCCATATTTAAACAATAGCAGGTAGCCTTACTTTTAAGTAAGTAATAAAAAATAAAGTATGATACATTTTCTATGAAACTTTCTTTTCTGGTTCGTTCTGTTTCACATTTTATTTAAAATGATTT
>NW_016806994.1:23686-26613 GCF_001698545.2 Rhinopithecus bieti | reverse complement strand
GGCAAGTGGGACCTTTAAGAGGTGGGGCCTAACGGGAGGTGTATCACACTTTATTTTTTGTAGGGAACAAGCCATATTTAAACAATAGCAGGTAGCCTTACTTTTTAAGTAAGTAATAAAAAATAAAGTATGATACATTTTTCTATGAAACTTTCTTTTCTGGTTCGTTCTGTTTCACATTTTATTTAAAATGATTTAAAAAAAATGAGGATGTTTAGGTCATTTACTGAGTCAAACTTCCCTGATTCAAGCTTTCTCATTATAGCAGTTACAGTCTGTGAACTCCTAAGCACTAGTCAATAAAAGTCTATGAAAGTACAAAGCTTTATCATTCATTGTGAACTCCATTAAAAACTCAACCAAATTTTACATTTTGTTCTCAGATGTCACTCCTGAATCTAAGATTAAAATTTTGAGTTTACTTTTCTCCCTCAAATGATATTTGCTTTAAGAAGCACTTAGGAACATTTCAAAATTTTGTTGTATTATTCATCAGACTTTCCTCAGCCTTCTGTAACCAAGAAGTCTGGCCTACTATTTTTCTCTGTAACGATATAAAGGAATTAGAGTAGAGGCTGGGGTCTCTGATGTGATTACAAAAGAGTCTCTTGTAAACTAACTACCTGAAAAAGAAACTAAAGTTTCCTAGGTCAACCTGCTTTTGTTTAGGTCCAAATGAGGTTTGGTGAAGAAATTGGAAGCTAGAAGGTGAATAGACCTTATACAGTCCCTAGGGTAGGAAAGAGGAAAGCATTTTCATATCATTATAGACTTTTCAAGTCTGGAATAATTAAGGAACCTTAAAGATTATCTACTCAAATCACCCATCTGATGCTAAAATATCCTTTATAACACCATCACAAACTATTTGTCTAGCCTCTGCTTAGACACCTACAGCAACAGTTAATAAAGCCAGTTCCAGTTTTCTCACATTGATTCAAAACCTTGGCTTCCACTAATTAATTCTAGTTCTATTTTGTGAACTCATTCAGAAAGAGATTAATGCCTATTCCTCAAATATTTGAAGATAGCTTTCATATCCTCCACAGCATGGCATCACTAGGTTGAACACCCTTAGTTTCTTCATGTGTTCCTCCTATGACAGTGGTGATGCTTAATAAATATTTGTAGAATGAATCAATAAGTGGTTACTCTTCTTTGAATATATTTCATCTTGTCTACATAATTTCAAAACTAATATTTATGAAGTACTTACTATGTGTTACTTGATTTCATCTTCACAGCAACCATATTATTATCTTTATTTTACAAGTGAGGAAACTGAGACATTAAGAGGTTAAGTCACATGCCTAAAGTCATAGATTTAGAAATAACAAAACTGGGCCGGGCACGGTGGCTCACACCTGTAATCCCAGCACTTTGGGAGTCCGAGGCAGGTGGATCACGAGTCCAGGAGTTGGAGTTTGAGTCCAGCCTGGCCAAGACGGTGAAACCCCGTCTCTACTAAAAATACAAAAATTAGCTGGGCACAGTGGCAGGCACCTATGATCCCAGCTACTCGGGAGGCTGAGGCAGGAGAATCGCTTGAATCCGGGAGGTGGAGGTTGCAGTGAGCCAAGATCGCGCCACTGCGCTCTAGCCTGGGGGACAGAGAAAGATTCCATCTCAAAAAAAAAAAAAAATAATAATGAAACTGAAATTTGATGTAGGGCAGTGTAATGACAATAAAGCTCATATTACACTATTCTCTCTTTTTAAAAGTGTAACTGGAAAATGAACACCAACACCTCAAGTGTGGAACAGAGTAAAGTATGACCAGCACCTCCATTTTCGATATTACATTTCTACTAACATAACCTAACATCAGTTAAATGTTTGAAGGGACACTTGAACACTATTGGCACACATTCAGCTTACTCTTTTAAAGGGACAGCATTCTCAAACTGTACTCATGCCGCTGGTTTTTCGAACTCAAGTATATGAACTTGTATTTTTCCCCTGTGAAATTCTTGTCTCTTGATTCAGTCAGTCTCTCTAACTCATCAATCTCTTTGACTTTGAATCTTGCCAACTAATACAGTTATCATTCCTCCATGTTTGTGTTAACTGCAAAACAAATTAGCTAATCATACCTTCTATATCTTCTTGAGAAAACTGATGGGCAGAAAAAGTCTACAGGAAGACCCCTATGGCAAACCACTGGGAGCTTCCTTCAAGGGTGCCATCATTTCACTTTCACTTTCATCATCACCCTTTGAGTACAATCATTCAGCCAGTTGCTAATTCACCAGATGGCTTAAACAGTCAACCCATTCATTATTCACAATAGCTGAAAAGTAGAAGCAACCCAAGTATCCATCAACAGATGAATGGATAAGCAAAATGTGATAGACGCATACAAAAAAATTCAGTCTTAGAAAATGTATGAAATTCTGATACATGCTATAATATGAATGAACCTTGAAAACATGCCACGTGAAATAAGCCAATCACAAAAAGACACATATTGTATGATTCCACTTATATGACATACCTAGGTTAGTCAAATTCATAGAGACAGAATGTAAAATAGAGGTTACCAGGAGCGAGGGGAAGGAGGAAATAATAAGTTATTGTTTAATGGGTACAGATTTTCTGTTTGGATTGATGAAAAAGTTCTGGAAATGGAGACTGGTGATGGTTTCACAAAATTATGACTGTACTTAATGCCATTGAATTGTATGTGTTAAAATGGTAAATTTCATGTTTCGTGTATTTTAATTTTTTTTGTAGTTTTCTTTTTTTATTTTTTTATTTTTATTTTTTTATTATACTTTAAGTTCTAGGGTACATGTGCATAACGTGCAGGTTTGTTACATATGTATACTTGTGCCATGTTGGTGTGCTGCACCCATCAACTCGTCAGCACCCATCAATTCATCATTTACATCAGGTATAACTCCCAATGCAATCCCTCCCCCCTCCCC
>NW_016806994.1:15242-22725 GCF_001698545.2 Rhinopithecus bieti | reverse complement strand
TATATATACACACACACACACACACACACATATATATATATATAATTCCAATTGGTCCCTTTTCTATCCAAGTACTCAAAAGCATTTTAAATAATGCTTGCTAGAATCTTACTTGTGTCAACATCAAACATGTCTTTAGGCGAAAATACTCTGTAGTATATTAAGTATCAAGCACCCAGCATTCATCATTCAAATCATTATTTTACATGTTAGGTATATCATTGTTTTACATGTGGGAAAAACTGAGTCTCAGAGAATTATTTATGTGACTTAACCAAAGTCACATAGTAGTAAGAGTCAGAGCCAGGATTCATCACATTGTTGTCTACTTCCAATGACTTCACATATTCCTCAAAGCTCTTTTGCCTACTTTCCCTCCTGTAAAGTATTTCTTTTCTCCACAATTCTTCAATCAGCAAAGAAAGGAACACAATAAGAGTTGAAGAATTAGGTCCTTCTCTATGTCATCTATCAAACTGCATCATCAGCTCGAAGCACTAGGTATATATCTTTCCTAATATTCCTCCTCCTGCTGCTCTGAATATAAATTTCCTGAGAGTCTTTTTCAGTTTGCAGCATTTATTGCAAGTTTCAGATCTTTTAGAGCTCCTTGTCACTATTCAAAATTAGTGATGGCACCCTTTATGTATTTGCTTTTGCTTATATGTCCTTCCCTTTTTGTTTTCATTCACTCATTTTTTTTTTTTTCAGTTAGCAAATGTTAACTGAGTACCATATGGGTTAGGCACTGAGAGTATGGTGGTTAGCATGATGAACACCGTTCCTGTCCTCATGGAGTTTATATCTAGTGAGAAAAACAGTTGAGAAGACACTTGTATTACAATGGAAAAAGTGCTATGATAAGGGTAAACCACTGAGTTCTGTGAAAGCTTAGAGGAGGGAAACCTAATCTTAACCCTATTAAAGGTGCATGGTAGGACAAGTGAAGGGAGGTAAGACAGGACCATGGAAATCTTCCAGGAAATAACATGTGGAATGAATTTTAAAGGATTATTGTGAGGCTTGGAGGAGAGGTCAGGGAAAGCAATTCACACTAGAAGGGCCAAAATGTTCAAAGGCCAAGAAGTAAAAGAGAGTTGGATGACTTCAGGGAATATGAATAATGTGGTGTGGCTGAAATATAGGATGAAAGCAGAGGAGTACATTTGTTGGAGATGGAAAAAGTATGTAGATCACAATCGTGCAAAACCTCGTAAACTATACATAAACTATGCTAAGGTGATTGGACTTTATCCTGGAAGTTATAGGAAGTATTTGATGATTTGAAGCAGGGAAGTAACATGAAATGAACGTCTTATTTTCTAGTCAATCTGAAAGCAGAGTGGAGAATGAATTGGGTGGGGATATGAAGAATGGAAGTGTCAAGACCAGCGAAGAAGATGCTATATGGGGTAGGAGGCTAAAAACTTAAGAGAAAAACCTCTGAAAATCAAAGCAGAGTTTTCTAGTCTCCTGTTGCTGAGGAGGCAAAGAGCAGCATTAAGGACTCTCCAAGGGGAGAGCCCTGGTAAGCACTGCAGGCCCTGGAGGGGTCTGCTCTGGGAACAAGTGAGAAGCAAACCAGCCCAAACATTACCAAACTGCAACCAACCTTAACTAGATAAGCCCCTGACTCAGATAAGATGATTGAGCACCAGAGCAAGGATTCATCACAATGTTGTCTACTTCCAACGACTTTATATTAGATTGGTGAAAAAGTTATTGCAGTTTTTGTCATTACTTTTAAATGGCAAAAACCACAGTTACTTTTGCACCAACCTAATATATTCCTCCAGGCTCCTTTGCCTTCTTCCACTCCTGCAAGACATTTCTCTTCTCCACAATTCTTCAATCAGATGAGGATAAGATGATTGATCACTCATTCTATCTGTCTAGCAGAGGAAAGCTCTAAGAAAAGGATGAACACTTTCTGAAGGAAAAGAACATGATCAGGAGTCAGAGTCTCTACAATGTTTAGATACAATGTCCAGCATTTAATTAAACATTACTAGGTAGGCCACAAGAAACAAAACTATAGAAATGGACCTGTAGGGAATCCAGAAATTTGAGTTAACAAAAACTTTAAAGTAAAGATTATTGATGTGTTGAAGAAAACAGAGAAAATTGATAAAAATAGATAGTAAGTTGGAGAATTTCACCAGAGAATTGGAATCTATAAAAAAATAATCAAATAGCTGGGCATGGTGGCTCACACCTGTAATCCCAGCACTTTGGGAGGCCGAGGCGGGCAGATCACCTGAGGTCAGGAGTTTAAGACCAGCCTGACCAACATGGAGAAATCCTATCTCTACTAAAAATATGAAAAAAAAAAAGAAAAGCCGGGCATGGTAGTGTATGCCTGTAATCCCAGTTACTCAGGAGGCTGAGGCAGGAGAATCACTTGAACCTGGGAGGCGGAGGTTGCGGTGAGCCAAGATTGCGCTATTGCACTCCAGCCTGGGCAACAAGAGTGAAACTCTGTCTCAAAAAATAAAATAAAATAAAATAAAATAAAATTCTAGAACTGAAAATCAGTATTTGAAATTAAGAACTAAATATAAGCATTTGACAACAACATACACCTGGGAGAAGACAGAATTGGTGACCTGGAAGACAGTTAAATGCATAGCACCCAAGTCAAAGCAAAGCAGAGAGAAAAAAGAATAAAAAATTTAGAAAAGAACAAACAAACATGTGGGGCACATTGCAAATGTCTAATATACATGTAATTTAAGGCCCAGAAGGAGAGGAAAAAGAACAAATGGGGCAGAAGTAATTTTGAAGAGAAAGTGGATGAACATTTCTCTAAACTGAGTAAAGATGTCCAAGAAATTCTGTGAACCACATACAGAATAAATACACATATACAAAAAGATACTCATAGGCAGATCATTGTAAAACTGTTGAAGAGCAAAGACAAAATCTTAAAAGCAGCCCAAAGAAAAAGGACAAATTATCTTCAAAAAATCAAAATAAGTTTTAAAACTGACTTCTCCATTCCACCTTTTAGCATTTTAAAATCAACTCACTTAAAATCAGGGATACATTTATGATTATGCCTTTAGTTCTTCTCATTACAACTCCAACTAACTGTCGACACAGTCACTTTCTTTCAGTGCTATCAACACTTCCATATTATCAACAGGTTCTTCAGAGTGAGGCACATACTCAGTGGGAGGCATTGCGGTATGACAGAAACAGCATGGTTCTGCCTCTAATGAGCTGTGTGACCTTGAGCAAGTTGGTTATCTTCTCTAAACCTCAGTGATGCTTCTCATCTGTAAAATGTAGACAGAATCCACCTGTTAGTGTTAGCGTGGCAATTATGTAAGAAATACTTTTAGCACAGTAGACATTATGATATAGGATGTCTATGAAGGCAGCCAATATCTTCTTTTTTGTTCTTTTTTAAAGACTTTTTTTTTTTTGAGATGGAGTTTGGTTCTTGTTGCCCAGGCTAGAGTGCAAAGGTGCAGTCTCAGCTCACTGCAACCTCCGCCTCCAGGGTTCAAGCAATTCTCCTGCCTCAGCCTCCTGAGTAGCTGGGATTACAGTCATGAGCCACTACGCCCGGCTGGTATTTTTTTTGTAGCTTTAGTAGAGACAGGGTTTCACCATGTTGGCCAGGCTGGTCTTGAACTCCTGACCTAAGGTGATCCACCCACCTTGGCCTCCCAAAGTGTTAGGATTACAGGCGTGAGCCACCCCGCCCAGCCAGCCTATTTTTTAAGAGCGATTTTAGATTCACAGCAAAATTAAGGGGAAGGTAAAGAGATTTCCCATATATCCCCTACCCCTACACATGCACAGCCTCCCAATATCCTGTTTTAAGATGTAAAATTTTCAGCAGAGTAAGTAAACAGTTGACCAGATGCTTCACTTTCTGCAGAAAGAGAAGCAACTTCCACCATCTGATGATGAAGAGTATGATGGTGATCATGATGACTCTAACTATCATTTATTAGAGCATTCACTATGTGCCAATTTACCCTATTTACTCTGCACAGCAGCCCTATAAAACAAGAGCTATTATAATTCCACTCTACAACTCGGGAAACTGAGGCTTAAATAAGTTAAGCGACATACTTAGAGTGGCAGAGCCAAGATCCAATTCAATAGGTACCTGACCTGGAAGTTTGTGCTTGGATTGTTAGATGACCCCCACCACTTGTCTATGCCAGGCTGGCCATGGCCCTTGGCAAGTCTGTTCACACCATCCATATGAAAGATCTGTGTTATACCCCACAGTGGCACCACTTCCATGCCTCCTTCCATTAGCCTGACTCAGTTTATTCCATGGTTTCTTCACTCTGTGATCTTTGTACTTGCACATAAATGCCTCTGGAGTCCCAAACTATGATATTTCCCTGTGATTTTGTCTTTTAATGTAGTTACCATTCCGCTGTATTTTGAACTTCCCTTTCTTCTCCACTTTGCACTTGTCTCAAAGGCATCTCAGTCCTTTCCCACAAGTTTCCAGTGCTTTCCACTCAATTTTTCCTATCCCAACTCTAAAGTCCTTGGTGCAGAGAAGAGGGCAGAGAGAGCAAGAGAGAAGGAAACTCCTTACTCTGTTCTAGACCCCTGTTGGAAACTCTTCCCTGCCCTATGAAAAGAGTGCTTTGAATGGAATCAAAGAGTGAAGCTTAGAAATCGGCAGGAGACTGGAAACAAAATGACAGTCTCACCACCTGTGGTGAGATTCTGCTCCCCTATTTATGGGTCATCATTACAGCAGAGTGGATAGTAATGATCATCAGAATATATAATACACCCAGAGGAGATGCAAGATGTTCCGTTTGTGCTATAAGAAAACACTAGAACTTCTACCTATATGTCTTCTAATTCAAATAAAATTGTGAAAGTCAGCTTTACTAACGTTTAATGTGCATATTGACATCAGAAACTTCCCCAAATCCATGTATCAGATGATCACACACAAGGCCTAGAGGATTCTTGAGTAAGAGGGAGAGTTCCACAAAGCAAACAGCTTGCCAGTAGTACTCTACCACACGCCTTGGTTTTTGCAATTTACCTGTGGAGGATTGCTATGGTTCAAATGATGGCGTCCCCTCCAAAATTCATGTTGAAACTTAATTCTCAATGCAACAATATTAAGAGGTGTGGCCTTTGGGAAGTGATTAAGTCACGAGGCTCTGCTCTTATGAATGGGATTAGCACCCTTATGAAAGGGCTTGACGCTGAAGGGAGCATTCTTTTGCCCTTCCACCTTCCACCATGAGAGGACACAGAGTTCCTCACCTCCAGAGGATGCAAAACAAGGCACCATCTTGGAAATGCAGATCAGTCCTTTAACAGACGCTGAACCTGCCCATACCTTGATCTAGGAGCCCCAGACTCCAGAACTGTGAACAGACAAAGACAGGGGTTAAATGTATTCATGTATATTATCTAATTTTAGCTAAACCAATCCTAATATAATGTAAAAATGATTTGAACAGACCTTTAAAAAGAACCCATGGAGGGTGGGTGCAGTGGCTCATGCCTGTAATCCTAGCACTTTGGGAGGCCAAGGAGTGCAAGAGCAGTCTGGCCAACATGGCAAAACCCTTTCTCTACTAAAAATACAAAAGTGAGCCGGGCAAGGTGGTGTGGGCCTGTAGTCCCAGCTACTCTGGAGGTTGGGGCAGGAGAATCACTTGAACTCGGGAGGCAGAGGTTGCAGTGCGCTGAGATCGCACCACTGCACTCCAGCCTGGGCAACAGCGTGAGACTCTGTCTCAAAAAAAGGAACCCGTGAATTGAAATGAATGCTAATAATGTAAGCACAAACAAACGAGAAAATGGCAAAGCAAATGTTTCTCATTCTCCCAGTATAAGTGCTTCTTCATCTCTATTTCCTGGTGAAGACTGAAACATTGTAATTAGATATGAAAAAGTCAGCTAAAAGTTTTTTTTTTTTTGAAACAAGAGTCTCACTCTGTTGCCCAGGCTGGAGTACAGTGGCATGATATAGGCTCACTGCAACCTCCACCTCCCAGGTTCAAGTAATTCTCCTGCCTCAGCCTCTCAAGTAGCTGGGATTACAGGTGGGCACAACCATGCCTGGCTGATTTTTTAAATTTTTAGCAGAGACAGGGTTTCACCATGTTGGCCAGGCTGATCTTGAACTCATGGCCTCAAGCAATCCTCCTGCCTCAGCCTCCCAAAGTCCTGGGATTACAGGCGTGAGCCACCATGCCTGGCCCAAAAGTCTTTCTAATTATCAAGAAGACTATTAGAAATATGGATTTACATTCACATTTTTGGTCTAGTTTGCTTTACTATGCAGTGTTATTCTATACACTTCAATATAAATAGTTGAAACATAAGCATCTCTCCTGATCCAATTATGTTGCCTGTTCCCTTTATTCTTTGATACAATATAAAGAGATAGAGGGGCCAGGCATGAGGACTCACTCCTATAATCCCAGCACTTTGGGAGGCTGAGGTGGGAGAATTGCTTGAGCCCAGGAGTTTGACACCAGACTGGGCGATGTAGTGAGATCTTGTCTCACTATATATTTTTTCATTATTATTATACTTTAAGTACTGGGGTACCCGTGCAGAACGTGCAGGTTTGTTACATAGGTATACACGTGCCATGGTAGTTTGCTGTACCCAACAACCCATCATCTACATTAGGTATCTCTCCCAGTGCTATCCCTCCCCTACCCCTCTACCTTCCAACAGGCCCTGGTGTGTGATCTTTCCCTCCCTGTGTCCATGTGTTCTCATTGTTCAACTCCCACTTATGAGTAAGAATATGCGGTGTTTGGTTTTCTGTTCTTGTGTTAGTTTGCAGAGAATGAGGGTTTCCAGCTTCATCCATGTCCCTGCAAAGGACATTAACTCATCCTTTTTTATGGCTGCATAGTATTCCATGGTATATCTGTGCCACATTTTCTTTATCCAGTCTATCATTGATGGGCATTTGGGTCGATTCCAAGTCTTTGCTATTGTGAACAGTGCCACAATAAACATACATGTGCATGTGTCTTTATAGTAGAATGATTTATAATCCTTTGTGTATACACCCAGTAATGGGGTTGCTGGGTCAAATGGTATTTCTGGTTCTAAATCCTTGAGGAATCGCCACACTGTCTTCCACAATGGTTGAACTAATTTACACTCCCACCAACAGTGTAAAAGTGTTCCTATTTCTCCACATCCTCTCCAGCATCTATTGTGTCCTGACTTTTTAATGATCGCCATTCTAACTAGCAGTCTCACTATATTTTTTAAAAATTAGCCAAGTGTGGTGGTGCATGCCTGTATTCCCAGCCACTCTGGAGGCTGAGGCAGGAGAATCGGTTGAACCCGGGAGGCGGAGGTTGCAGTGAGTTGAGATCGTGCCACTGTACTACAGCCTGGGCAACAAGAGCAAAACTCTGTCTCAGAGAGAAAAAAAAAAAAAATGCACCTTTGAGCAAGGCTGGGAGACCAGAAAAATGGGAGCAAGAGGATGCCAAGTTCCAAGGGC
>NW_016806994.1:12142-14002 GCF_001698545.2 Rhinopithecus bieti | reverse complement strand
TTTCCTTTTTAACAGTGAACACAATAATGGAAAATGAGGGTGTAATTGAAGTTAAAGAGCTTTTGGATTAAAATATTATTGGAAAAGTGGGAAAAGATAATTAGTATTAGGCCCCAGTAAGTCGAAGATGCATGTGTAATCTCTAAGGTAACCACTAAAAGTAAAAAAAAAAAAAAAAAAAAAAAAAAAAAAAAAAAAAAAAAAAAAAAAAAAAAAAAAAAAATGTACAACCAACCAAGCTAATAGAATAGAAAACTTGAATAACAACAATAAAAGATTAATCTAAAAGAAAATGAAAGAGAAAAGTGAAGGAAACATAAAATAGTATGATCAAATAGAAAAATATGTGGGAGTTGGCCAGGCACGGTTGCTCACGCCTGCAATCCCAGCACTTTGGGAGGCTGAGGCAGGCGGATCATGAGGTCAGAGGATCCAGACCATCCCGGCTAACATGGTGCAACCCCGTGTCTACTAAAAACACAAAACATTAGCCGGGCATGGTGGCAGATGCCTGTAGTCCCAGCTACTTGGGAGGCTGATGCGGGAGAATGGCGTGAACCTGGGAGGCGGAGCTTGCGGTGAGCGAAATTGAGCCACTGCACTCCAGCCTGGGCGACAGAGCGAGACTCCGTCTCAAAAAAAAAAAAAAAAAAAAAGAAAGAAAGAAAGAAAGGAAAAGAAAAAAGAAAAAAAATGTGTAGGAGTTAAAAACCCCAAATATATTGCTAATTAAAAGTAAATGGACTGGTGATGAAAATGTTCGAAAATTGATTGTGGTGATGCTTGCATAACTCAGTGACTATACTAAAAGTCATTGAATTATATACACTTTAAATGGGTGAGTTGAGTGGCATATGAATTGTATCTCAATAAAGCTGTTTTAAAAGTGAATGGGGGCCAGGTGTGATGGCTCACACCTATAAACCCAGGGCTTTGGGAGGTTGAGGTGGGAGGATCACTTGAAGTCATGAGTTCAAGACCAGCCTGGGCAACATAGTGAGACCCTGTTTCTATGCGCACGCACACACAACAACAACAACAACAACAACAACAACAACTAAAAAATTAGCCAGGGGTGATGGTGCGCACCTGTAGTCCCAGCTACTCAGGAGACTGAGGCAAGAGGACCACTTGATCCCAGGAGTTCGAGGTTACAGTGACCAATGATGGCACCATTGCACTCCAGCTTGGGCAACAGAGTAAGACCGTTTCCAAAAAATGAAAAACAAAATGCCAGATGCGAAGGCTCACGCCTGTAATCTCAGCACTTTGGGAGGCCAAAGCGGGAGGATCACTTAAGCCTAGTGGTTCAAGAATAGCCTGGGCAACACAGTGAGACCATGTCTCTACAAAAAAAAAAAAAAATTTAACCAGGCATGGTGTCATGTACCTGTGGTCTCAGCTACTCAGAAGGTTGAGGTGAGAGGATCACTTGAGCACAGGAGGTCAAGGCTGCAGTGAGCTGTGTTTGCACCACTGTGTCACCCAATATGGGTGACAGAAAGAGAATCTGTCTCAAAAAAAACAATAAAAATAAAAAATAAAACTAATTTCAAGTGAATGGATTAAATATACCAAACAATCAAAATTGTTAGACTGAATAAAGATAAAACCCAACTACATACAGCTTACAGAATATACACCTTAAATATAAGGTTGAAAGTAGGCCGGGCGCGGTGGCTCAAGCCTGTAATCCCAGCACTTTGGGAGGCCGAGGCGGGCGGATCACGAGGTCAGGAGTTCAAGACCAGCCTGGCCAACATAGTGAAATCCCGTCTCTACTAAAAATACATAAAAAATTAGCTGGGCGTGGTGGTGTGTGCCTGTAATCCCAGCTACTCGGTTGGCTGAGGCAGGAGA
>NW_016806994.1:5629-6968 GCF_001698545.2 Rhinopithecus bieti | reverse complement strand
AATAGAAAAAAAATGAACACATCTAAATTATTTTTATGAGGCCAAAATGACATTTTCCTCAAAACCTGACAAGGATTATAAGAAAAGGAAATTACAGAAAATTATCTCATGAGCATAGATTCAAAATTCCTAAATACAACATTATCAAAGAAACCAAGAGCTACATACAAAGAATAATATATCAGAAATGAGATGAATTTATTCTGGGAATGTAAAAGTTAACATTTTAAAATTAATAAATATATTTACAATATAAACAGAAAAAGGAATAAATCTTATGACCATCTTGATAGATGCCAAACAAATTTTAAATACAACATTCATTCGTGATTAGAAAAAATACTCATAGCAAATTAGTAATAGAAAGGAATGCTTTTAATCTTATAAAATATATCTACAAAAAATCAACATTAAACATCACTTAAGGATGAATTTTATTTATGTATTAATTTTTTTAACGTATATTTTAGGTTTGGGGGTACATGTGAAGGTTTGTTACACAGGTAAATGTGTGTCACGGAGGTTTGGTGTACATATTATTTACTCATCCAGGTATTAAGCCCAGTACCCAATAGTTATCTTTACTGCTCATCTCCCTCCTCCCACCCTCTCTCCTCAAGTAGACCCCAGTGTCTTTTGTTTCCTTCTTTGTCTTCATAAGTTCTTATCATTTAGCTCCCACTTTAAGTGAGAACATGCAGTATATGGTTTTCTGTTTCTGTATTAGTTTGCTAAGGATAATGGCCTCCAGCTCCATCCATGTGCCTGCAAAATACATGATCTCATTCTTTTTTATGGCTGCATAGTATTCCATGGTTTGAATGTACCACATTTTCTTTAATGATGAATTATTTGAACATTGTTTCCTGAGATCTGGAATGGGAAAGTGTTATTACCACTTCTGCTCAACATTAAACTTGGTGTCCTAGCCAGTGCAATAAGACAGGAAAAAGGAATAAATAAAGAGTACATGATAGGAAAGAAATAAAACTAGTATTTGTAGACAATATGATTGTGCACAAAGAAAATCCAGAAGAATCTACAGAAAATCTATTAAAATTAATGAGCAAATTTAGCAAGGCTGCTAGATAGGCTTATCTTTTAAAAACAGATCAAGTATACTTCTATATGTCAGCATTAAATAAATATAAAATGAAAAAAACATTGTTTTTTTGAGATGGAGTCTCACTCTGTCACCCAGGCTGGAGTACAGTGGCACAATCTTGGCTCACTGCAACCTCCTCCTCCCAGGTTCAAGCAATTCTCCCTGCCTCAGCCTCCCAAGTAGCTGGGATTACAGGCACCCTCCACCACGCCCAGCTAATGTTTGTATTTTTAG
>NW_016806994.1:0-1833 GCF_001698545.2 Rhinopithecus bieti | reverse complement strand
TTTTTGAGATGGAGTCTCGCTCTGTCTCCCAGGCTGGAATGCACTGGCATAATCTCGACTCACTGCAACCTCCATCTCCCAGGTTCAAGCTATTCTCCTACCTCAGCCTCCTGAGTAACTGAGATTACAGGCATGCACCACCACACCCAGCTAATTTTTGTATTTTTAGTAGAAACAGGGTTTTGCCATGTTGGCTAGGCTGGTCTCAAACTCCTGACCTCAGATGATCCACCCGCCTCGGCCTCCCAAAGTGCTGGGATTACAGGTGTGAGCCACTGCACTCAGCCAAAATTACATATTCTAACAACTATAACACTGTATATTTGGGTTTGGAACACACATACATGTAATATGTATAACAACAGCAAAAAGGGGGAAGAGAGAATAGAGCTATATAGGATTAATGCTTATTATACATGTAACTGGAATTAAGCCGGTATAAATGTGAAGTAAATTCTGATAAGTTTAGATGTACACAAGAAGCCCTAGAGCAACCACTAAAAAAATAAATAAAAAATAAAAAAAACAAAAAATACAGTGAAAAAGATCATCAAAGGAATGAAATAGTTACGTTAGAAAATATTCATGTTGTGCAAAAGAAAGCAGTAAAGAAGGAATACAGGGATAGAAAGGACATGGGATATATAGAAAACAAAGTGTGAAATCGCAATGTAAATCCAACTGTATCGATAATAAAATTTAAAATAGATGGACTAAAGAATCTAATCCAAAGGCATGGAATGTCAGACTGGACAAAATAAAACAAGATCCAACTATATGCTGTCTACTGGAGGAGACACACTTTAGATTCAAAGATACTAATAGGCTAAAAGTCAAAGGATGAACAGAGATATATCATGCAAACAGCAACCGTAAGAAAGCTGGAGGGGGTATACTAATATCAGACAAAAGTCATTACTATTGACAAAGGATATTTATATAAATAAAAGAATTGACCCATCAAAAAATACACCAAGTATAAACTTATATGCACTTAACAACAGAGCCCCAAAATGATACAAGAAGTGAAAAACAAGACGTAAAGGGAGAAATTAAATAAATCAACAATAACAACTGGAGACTTCGGTACCCCACTTTCAATAATAGATAGTCAGCCGGGTGAGGTGGCTCACTGCTGGTAATCCCAGCACTTTGGGAGGCCGAGGCAGGTGGATCACTTGAGATTAGGATTTCAAGACCAGCCTCGCCAACGTGGTGAAACCCTGTCTCTATTAAAAGTACAAAAAGTAGCCAAGTGTTGTGGCACACACTCATAGTCCCAGATTCTCGGGAGGCTGAGGCATGAGAATCGCCTGAACGCAGGAGGCGGAGGTTGCAGTAAGCCAAGATCATGCCACTGCACTCCAGCCTGGGTGACAGAGCAAGACTCCATCTCAAAAAATAATGATGATAATAATGGATAGGAAAATTAGGCAAAAGATCAAAAGAAAATGAAAGTCTTGGAAAACGCTATAAACCAACTAGAGCTAACAGATGCATATGGAGAGAACACAGCAAACAACAAAAGCACATGCATTTTTTTCAAGTGCACATGGAACATTTTCCAGGATAGACCATGTGTTAGGCAATAAAACAAGACTTAATACATTTTAAAATATTAAAACCACACAAAGTGTGTTTTCTGATCAATATGGAGTAAAATTAGTAGACATTAATGACAGAGAGAAATTGAGAAATTCACAAATTTGTGGGAATTAAATCACACATTCCTAAATAATGAGCCAAAGAAGAAATCACAGAATTATAAAATACTCTGAGATAAATGAAAATGTAGACACAACATATTGAAATTTATGAAATGCAGCTAACATA
>NW_016806993.1:0-362 GCF_001698545.2 Rhinopithecus bieti | reverse complement strand
TTCACACATCCCAAAGGAGATTCTCAGAAAGCTTCTTTCTACTTTTCTCTGAGAATAATTCCTTTCCACCATAGGCTTCAATGTGATCCTAAATATCCCTTCTGAGATTCCCCAAAAAACAGTGCTACCAAACTGATACATGAAAAGAATCGTGTAACTCTATGAGATGAATTAACACATCACAAAGCAGTTTCTCAGAAAGCTTCTTTCTAGATTTTATATGAGGATATTTCCTTTGAAACCATAAGCCTCAATGTGCTTCAAAATATCATATTGCAGATTCCACAAAAATAGTGTTAGCAAACTGCTCCATGAAAAGTGAGGCGTAATTCTGTGAGATGAATTCACACAGTGACAAAGCA
>NW_016806992.1:302287-307518 GCF_001698545.2 Rhinopithecus bieti | reverse complement strand
CAGCTGGTACCAGTTTTCCTTGCCGTATTTAGTGCTTCCTTCAGGGTCTCTTGTAAGGCAGGCCTGGTGGTGACAAAATCTCTCAGCATTTGCTTGTCTGTAAGGATTTTATTTCTCTTTTGCTTATGAAGCTTAGTTTGGCTGGGTATGAAATTCTGGGTTTAAAATTCTTTTCTTTAAGAATGTTGAATATTGGCCCCCACTCTCTTCTGGCTTGTAGGGTTTCTGCAGAGAGATCCGCTGTTAGTCTGATGGGCTTCCCTGTGTGGGCAATCTGACCTTTCTCTCTGGATGCCCTTAACATTTTTTTCTTCATTTCAACCTTGGTGAATCTGACGATTATGTGTCTTGGGGTTGCTACTCTTGAGGAATATCTTTGTGGCACTCTCTGTATTTCCTGAATTTGAATGTTGGCCTATCTTGCTAGGTTGGGGAAGTTCTAGATAATATCCTGAAGAGTGTTTTCCAACTTGATTCCATTCTCCCTGTCAGTTTCAGGTACACCAATCAAACATAGGTTTGGTCTTTTCATTTTGTTATTTATTTATTTATTTATTTATTTTTGAGATGGAGTCTTGCTTTGTCACCCAGGCTGGAGTGAGTGCAGTGGCACAATCTTGGCTCACTGCAACCTCCACCTCCCAGGTTCAAGCAATTCTCCTGTCTTAGCCTCACAAGTAGCTGGGACCACAGTCGCCTGCCACCACACCCAACTAATTTTTGTGTTTTTAGTAGAGACGGGATTTTACTATATTGGTCAGGCTGGCCTCAAACTCCTGACCTCAGGTGATCCACCCGCCCCGGCCTCCCAAAGTGCCGAGATTACAGGCGTGAGCTGGCTGTGCACAGTGCCTCACACCTGTAATCCAGGCACTTTGGGAGGCCGAGGTGGGCAGATCACGAGGTCAGGGGATCAAGACCATGCTGGCTAACACGGTGAAACCCCGTCTCTACTAAAAATACAAAAAAAAAAAAAAAAAGAATTAGCTAGGTGGGTGCCTGCAGTCCCAGCTACTCGAGAGGCTGAGGCAGGAGAATGGCATGAACCCAGGAGGCAGGGGTTACAGTGAGCCGAGATTGTGCCACTGCACTCCAGCCTGGGTGACAGATCAATACTCTGTCTCAACAAACAAAAAAAATAAGACGTGAGCCACCGTGTCTGGCCACCGATTTCTTTTCTATCCTTTTAGGAACTGATTTTTGTATTCAAGGAGAAAAATTTAATTTAATCTGGTTGGTGGTATATTTCTATTCATTTAATTCAATTTGTTTTCCTATTATTTAGAATAAAACCCACATTCTTGACATAACTTAGGAGGACCTAAGTGACATGCCTCCCCCATCCTGACCCCTGGACCTTGTCTTCCACCCCTTCCCCAGCCACACTGACCTTACTGTTCTTGGAGTTTATCAAGTGCACTCCTACCTCACAACTCTGCGCATCGTAACCTCTGTCTTGTATCCCCACACCTATAACTGTATAGTCTGCCTCTTCATTCCAGGATTCTGCTCAGTTTTAAACTTAGCGTAGAGGGCTTCTTTGACCATCCATCTAAAATACCAATCCCTTGGGCAGGCACGGTGGCTCACGCCTGTAATCTCAGCACTTTGGGAGGCCAGGCAGGTGGATTACTTGAGGTCAGGAGTTCGAGACCAGCCTGACCTACATGGTGAAATCCCATCTCTACTAAAAATACAAAATTAGCTGGGTGTGGTGGCACACGCCTATAATCCCAGCTTCTCGGGAGGCTGAGGCAGGAGAATCACTTGAACCTGGGAAGTTGCAGTGAGCCGAGATCATGCCATTGCACTCCAGCAACAAGAGCAAAACTTAGTCTCAAAGAAATAAAGAAATAAAAAATAAAATACCAGAACCACTCCTCCAAAACTCCCAGTAGTTTTTCAGTGTAGAATAAACATACATTCAGAAAAGCATACAGTATGTGTATGTACATTTTAAAGGTAATTGTGAAGTGAGCAGCCATGTAACATAGGTCAGTTGAATGTCACCAGCACCTACAGGACTTGTGTTTACCTTCTTGATCACAACCTCTTTCCTCACCTCCTATCCAGGGAAAACCATGATTCTCAGGTTTTTAAATAATTATTTTCTTGTTTGTGTTGATAGTTTTACCACCTGTGTGTACATCTAGTTATAGGATATTTAAATTTTTATTTTCTTTCATTTGCTGCATTATTTGCTTTTCTCTGAGTTTGCTTTCATTGTTTTGTCTATTTTGATGTTGGAGACTTCTCAAATATTTTAATGGTCCTTGATTGTTTATTGACATTTAAAAGTAAACCACTATCGAAAACTGATTGGAATCTGAGTTGGGGGTGCTTTTTGAGTGGTACATTTCACTGTAGGATTGTCAGGCAGAGACCTGCCCATTTGTCTGCATATGAATCATTTCAGGTGGGAACAGTCAATTTCCCTATAAAGAAATCCTTCATGCTCCTCCCTGACATAGGTATTTTGCTGCCAGTGTTTTGGCAATCAAATGGAGTGAAGGTGACTAGTAAGAATCTTACTGTTGGGGACATGAATTTATATTTAATCTTAGGTCTTTCTGGTGCCCCCTAGTTCATAACCTCTCTGTCTACTTCTTCAAAGAGTATACACCCCTTTCTTCTTGGAGTACTCAGTTTTGTTTTGTTTTTTATCTCGATGTACATGCCACATACCAGACTAGGAACTAAGTTGCTGTAACTCAAGATAGTTATAATTTAGGGTATGGTAGGTAAAAATAGAAATTGGGAATGAAATGGAACATAATCATTCTATCCTTGGCAATGAGTTTCTGGTAAAACAAACTAACCTCGATCAAGTGTTTTTTTTTTTTTGGTCATATAAATGTAAATGCAATTATAATTCTTTTATCTCCATTCAGATTTTAGGACAGCAAATTAATGACTTTACCCTTCCTGATGTCAACCTTATTGGGGAGCATTCTGATGCAGCAGAGCTTGGAAGGATGCTTCAGCTCATCTTAGGCTGTGCTGTGAACTGTGAACAGAAGCAAGGTAATTTGTTTCAAGTTCGTGTTTGCATTTAAAATAATGAAGGAAAGTATTGTATATTGTATATTTTATATATAAATCACCAGTACCAACAGTAACATCTGTTTAAGGCCACCCCCAAAGAATGCCATTTTCTACAGTTTTACTAGTAATTTGTTTTTAAGCTTAAATGAATTTTTCACATTAAAATAAATTTGATTGGGGTGATGTTTTTTCCTTTCTACAATACCACACAATTCCTTGAGTAGATAATGGCACTGAATGCAGTGAAATTTGCTGATAAATTGACAACATCTACCTAATCTGGAAAAAATGAGCAGAGACATACAGCAGTTTAATAGATATTCAGGTCTGCCTTCCCAACATATATCTGTAACAGATGCCTTCAGCTTTTCCTTTTCTTTTTTTAGGCATATTGTATTTGGAAAACATTTGCAAGTTTGCCTCTGCTGTGGGGAAAAAGGGAAGAGTATCATTATATGCAATCTTTAAATAATAAAAAGAAATTTTGAATTGGGTTTTCTACCCCAAAATCTGGTACACACTTTTCCTTAAGAAATTACTTCCTGGCCGGGCGCGGTGGCTCAAGCCTGTAATCCCAGCACTTTGGGAGGCCGAGACGGATGGATCACGAGGTCAGGAGATCGAGACCATCCTGGCTAACACGGTGAAACCCCGTCTCTACTAAAAAATACAAAAAATTAGCCAGGCGAGGTGGCGGGGGCCTGTAGTCCCAGCTACTCCGGAGGCTGAGGCAGGAGAATGGTGTAAACCCGGGAGGCGGAGCTTGCAGTGAGCTGAGATCCGGCCACTGCACTCCAGCCTGGGTCGCAGAGCGAGACTCCGTCTCAAAAAAAAAAAAAAAGAAATTACTTCCTGACAAAGATCAGATAGTTGTAGATGTGTGGTGTTATTTCTGAGGGCTCTGTTCTGTTCCATTGGTCTATATCTCTGTTTTGGTACCAGTACCATGCTGTTTTGGTTACTGTAGCTTTGTAGTATAGTTTGAAGTCAGGTAGCATGATGCCTCCAGCTTTGTTCTTTTGGCTTAGGATTGACTTGGCAATGCGGGCTCTTTTTTTGGTTCCATATGAACTTTAAAGTAGTTTTTTCCAATTCTGTGAAGAAAGTCATTGGTCGCTTGATGGGGATGGCATTGAATCTTTAAATTACCTTGGGCAGTATGGCCATTTGCATAATATTGATTCTTCCTATCCATGAGCATGGAATGTACTTCCATTCATTTGTATTCTCTTTCATTTTGTTGAGCAGTGGTTTGTAGTTCTCCTTGAAGAGGTCCTTCACATCCCTTGTAAATTCAATTCCTAGGTATTTTATTCTTTCGAAGCAATTGTGAATGGGAGTTCACTCATGATTTGGCTCTCTGTTTGTCTTTATTTTTGTATACGAATGCTTGTGATTTTTGCGCATTGATTTTATATTCTGAAACTTTGCTGAAGTTGCTTATCATCCTAAGGAGATTTTGGGCTGAGACGATGCGGTTTTCTAGATGTACAATCATGTCATCTGCAAACAGGAACCATTTGACTTCCTCTTTTCCGAATTGAATACCCTTTTTTCTTTCTCATGCCTGATTGCCCTGGCCAGAACTTCCAACACTATGTTGAATAGGAGTGGTGAGAGAGGGCATCCCTGTCTTGTGCCAGTCTTCAAAGGGAATGCTTCCAGTTTTTGCCTATTCAGTATGATATTGGCTGTGGGTTTGTCATAAATAGCTCTTATTATTTTGAGATACGTCCCATCAATACCTAATTTAATGAGAGGTTTTAGCATGAAGGGCTGTTGAATTTTGTCAAAGGCCTTTTCTGTATCTATTGAGATAATCATGTGATTTTTGTCATTGGTTCTGTTTATATGCTGGATTACGTTTATTGATTTGCATATGTTGAACCACCCTTGCATCCCAGGAATGAAGCCCACTTGATCATAGTGGATAAGCTTTTTGATGTGTTGCTGGATTCAGTTTGCCAGTATTTTATTGAGGATTTTTGCATCGATGTTCATCAGGATATTGGTCTAAAATTCTCTTTTTTTGTTGTGTCTCTGCCAGGCTTTGGTATCAGGATGATGTTGGCCTCATAAAATGAGTTAGGGAGGATTCCCTCTTTTTCAATGGATTGGAATAGTTTCAGAAGGAATGGTACCAACTCCTCCTTGTACCTCTGGTAGAATTCAGCTGTGAGGCCGGG
>NW_016806992.1:271889-301503 GCF_001698545.2 Rhinopithecus bieti | reverse complement strand
AAATGGTGCTGGGAATACTGGCTAGCCATATGTAGAAAGCTGAAACTGGATCCCTTCCTTGCACCTTACACAAAAATTAATTCAAGATGGATTAAAGACAAATGTTAGACCTAAACCATAAAAACCGTAGAAGAAAATCTGGGCAATACCATTCAGGTCATAGGCATGGGCAAGGACTTCATGTCTGAAACACCAAAAGCAATGGCAACAAAAGCCAAAATTGACAAATGGGGTCTAATTAAACTAAAGAGCTTCTACACAGCAAAAGAAACTACCATCAGAGTGAACAGGCAACCTACAGAATGGGAGAAAAATTTTGCAATCTACTCCTCTGACAAAGGGCTAATATCCAGAATCTACAAAGAACTCAAACAAATTTACAAGAAAAAAACAGACAACCCTATCAACAAGTGGGCGAAGGATATGAACAGACACTTCTCAAAAGAAGACATTTATGCAGCCAACAGACACATGAAAAAATGCTCATCATCACTGGTCTTCAGAGAAATGCAACTCAAAACCACAATGAGATACCATCTCACACCAGTTAGAATGGCGATCATTAAAAAGTCAGGAAACCACAGGTGCTGGAGAGGATATGGAGAAATCGGGACACTTTTACACTATTGGCAGTACTGTAAACTAGTTCAACCATTGTGGAAGACAGTGTGGCAATTCCTCAGGGATCTAGAACTAGAAATACCATTTGACCCAGCCATCCCATTACTGGGTAAATACCCAAAGGATTATAAATCATGCTGCTGTAAAGACACATGCACGGGTATGTTTATTGCGGCACTATTCACAATAGCAAAGACTGGGAACCAACCCACATGTCCAACAATGATAGACTGGGTTAAGAAAATGTGGCACATATACACTGTGGAATACTATGCGACCGTAAAAAATGATGAGTTCATGTCCTTTGTAGGGACATGGATGAAGCTGGAAACCATCATTCTCAGCAAACTATCTCAAGGAGAAAAAAACCAAACACCACATGTTCCTACTCATAGGTGGGAATTGAAAAATGAGAACACTTGGACACAGGAAGGGGAACATCACACACTGGGGCCTGTTGTGGGGTAGAGGGAGAGGGGAGGGACAGCATTAGGAGATATACCTAATGTAAACGACGAGTTAATGGGTGCAGCATACCAACGTGGCACATGTATACGTATGTAACAAACATGCACGTTGTGCACATGTACCCTAGAACTTAAAGTATAATAATAAATAAAAAAGAAATTACTCCCTGACTTATATTTTAGATGTTGCCTTGACTATCTTTTAAAGGAAAGAATAGTATTATGTATATCAAAATTGTTTATTTTTAAATAATTGTACAACTTTTAGAAATACCACAGGAGGCTGGGTACGGTAGCTCATGCGTGTAATCTCAGCACTTTGGGAGGCCACTGTGGGCAGATCACTTGAGGCCAGGAGTTGGAGACCAGCGTGGCCAATATGGTGAAACCTCGTCGCTACTAGAAATAAAAGGGAAAAAAGAAAAAATAAGCTGAGTGTGGAGGCACACTCCTGTAATCCCAGCTACTCAGGTGTCTGAGGCATGAGAATCACTTGAACCTGGGAGGCGGAGGTTGCAGTGAGCCAAGATTGCACCACTGCACTCCAGCCTGGGCGACAGAGCAAGACCATGTCTCAAAAAAAGAGAAAAAGAATACCACAGGATATTTTGTATTCACATACTCTGGCAAGAAAACCTTGAAAAACCTGGAAAACTTTGGGATTAATTTTCACATCAATAAACAGGCTTATAAATTTAATGGGGCCAGGCTCAGTGGCTCACGTCTGTAATCACAGCACTTTGGGAGGCTGAGGCAGGTGGATCACGAGGTTAGGAGTTTGAGACCAGCCTGGCCAAGATGGTGAAACCCCATGTCCACTAAAAATGCAAAAATTAGCCAGGCGCCTTGGTGGGCCCCTGTAATCCCAGCTAATCGGGAGGCTGAGGCAGGGAAATCACTTGAGCCCAGGAGGCGGAGGTTGTAGTGAGCCAAGATCGCACCACTGCACTTTAGCCTGGGCGATAGATCAAGACTTTTTCTCAGAAAAAAGTAATAATAAATTAATGATATCTATCACTGCTAGAAAAATTTCTCACTAAGCATGTAAATCTGAAAACTGTCTTTTATTTTTTCCCATGTCCTTTGTATCGCAATTTAAAATACCCCATTTTAAGCTCCCAGAGCTGAAATGACCCAATATATTATATCATTATTATTACATTGAAGTACAAGATTGAGAGCATGAGCTGCAGTGTGCCTCAACCCGTGAATTTCCACTCGTTTCCACCTCTTGCAGACAATCTGAAGGACATTGAGTAGATCACTTAATCTCTGTATTTTAGTTTTTTAGTAAAATAGAGATTCAGTATAGTACCTACCTCCTAAGATTATTGTGGAAACTAAATAAGATCGTGTCTATAGAACAGTACAGTGTCTTGCACATATTAGTGGTTCACAAAACATTAGTTATTACTAGGAAACGTGAACACATTATAAGTTTTACATATAATATTTTATTCTATTTTATTTTATTTTTTCGAGACGGAGTCTTGCTCTGTTGCCCAGGCTGGAGTGCAGTTTCATGATCTCAGCTCACTGCAACCTCCACCTCCTAGATTCAAGCAATTCTCCTGCCTCAGCCTCTTGAGTAGCTGGGATTACAGACGTGCACCACCATACCTGGCTAATGTTTTGTATTTTTAGTAGAGACAGGGTTTCATCATGTTGGTCAGGCTGGTCTCGAATGCCTGACTCCACGCACCTCAGCCTCCCAAAGCACTAGGATTACAGGCATGGGCCACCACCCCAGCCTATATGTAGTATTTTAAAACATTTTTGTTCAATTATTTTATTGTGTGTTTTTGTGAACTTTCAGGTAGCCACAATTTTTTTTTTCTTTTTTTTTTTTTGAGACGGAGTCTCGCTCTGTTGCCCAGGCTGGAGTGCAGTGGCACGGTCTCAGCGCACTGCAAGCTCCGCCTCCCGGGTTCAGGCCATTCTCCTGCCTCAGCCTCCAGAGTAGCTGGGACTACAGGGGCCCGCCACCACGCCCAGCTAATTTTTTATATTTTTAGTAGAGACGGGGTTTCACTGTGTTAGCCAGGGTGGTCTCGATCTCCTGACCTCATGATCCACCCACCTCGGCCTCCCAAAGTGCTGGGATTATAGGCGTGAGCCACCGCGCCCGGTGGTAGCCACAGTTTTTTAAATGTCATTAGCTGGTGTTCAATGATTATATTTATTTTATCAATAAATGGAATGTAAATTAGTAAAACCACTAAAGTAGAATTAGAGAAGGCTATTCTCAGTAAGTTAACTTTTAATTTACAGATTTTGTTAATTAAATGTAGTTTTATGTGTACAGCAAGTCCAAGTTGACAGATTTGCACTTCGTTGAAGCTACTTGAAGACCAGTCTTGATATATAGATAATAATGTAATTAGTATCTTTTTTATAGTTCTTCCAAAGTGCTTATCTAATCTTAAATAGCTTTTTTCCTCTGTTGACAACTACTGATTTGCATAGAAATTACTTGTTTTCTAAAAGCTGCAGTTCAAATTTATGCAATAAAGCAGATCAATTTTACCTTAAATTCATTTTTTCTTCTATATTCAATTTATTTTACAAATATTGAACTTATACATTACATTAGGGGCTAGGAACACAGTGTTAGACAGAACAGACAAGTGCCTGCCCTGGAGGAACTTGAGTGGAAGGACATTAAATAATGCCACAGATAACCTGTATGATGAGCGCAGAGGTGAGTGTTCCGCAGCTACAGCTTAAGGGGAGACAGCCTAGGTTTGGGGTCAGGGAAGTTATTTAAGGAAAGCTGTGGAAGACAGTAGGTTAAGAGTAATGTAAATGGTAGAAACTGAATGTAGGAAAGACCTAGGTTATCTCTAAGGAATTAAAAAACCCGCCACACTATAATTGGAGTATAGTGAGAAAAGGATGAAGGAAAATTAGGCAGGAGATAGGGGCTATTATAAGTGATGACAGCACAGTATGTAACTATTACTTATGTTGAAGACAATGGATTTTTTTTTAAACCCAAAGGTTTTTTTCTTTTTTCCCCACCCTTTACCCGTTGTAGTGCAAAATAGATTTCTATTAACTTGTTTGTACTTTTTTGGTGTTCTGTGGTATGTTTAAAAATAGACAGCATTATTTTCTTGAAGCTATGACTAATTTTATTGGTCTCTAATTCGGTATTTTTTAAAACAATGTATTTCTTTATCTCTAGCCCTATTCCTATTTTATCATACCATTTTCTTTCTTTCTTTCTTTCTTTTGGCGGGATGGGGGATGGATTCTCAGTCTGTCACCCAGGCTGGAGTGCAGTGGTGTGATCTCGGCCCACTGCAACCTCTGCCTCCCAGGTTCAAGCAATTCTCCTGCCTCAGCCTCCTGAATAGCTGGGATTACAGGTGCGCGCACCACCACGCCTGGCTAATTTTTATATTTTTAGTGGAGACGGCATTTCACCATGTTGGTTAGGCTGATCTCGAACTCCTGACTTCATGATCCGCCTGCCTTGGCCTCCCAGAGTGCTGGGATTACAGGTATGAGCCACCGCGCCCAGCCACCATTTTCTTTTTAGTTTGCTTATTCAGTTTAGCTCAAGAATTAAATATGGAATTTTCTGAAATTGTGATCTATGTATATTCCTGAAGTGTCTAACAAGTTTTCTGTCATAGATTAGGAGATTAGTATACATAAAATTTGAGACATACTTTGATTTTAAGGTAGAAAATAGAAATTATTTAATTAAAGTTGATTGATATCAGATGATAACTTCTTATGTATCCTTTTAGGAAATTCATTGACTTCTGGGATTCTCCTTAATATGTAGGGGTCTTTGGAAGTGCATAACTGTTGAGAGTCAGCTAATTATATTTACTACAGAATAGGACTAGGAAAAGACAGAGATGTTACCTATATGCATATTCCTATGGGAAAGAAGATAGTTAATTATAATACTTATTGAAGTTCTCACTCAGAACAAATGTTCTGTAGAAACGCCTAGATTGAGTTTCCCCCCAAAATTGTGTAAATGATGGAAACTTATTGAACAAAATGTTAACATCTCATTTGTCTAGATTCAGGACATCCTCTGCTCTCAGGAACACAGTAGAGTGCTATGAATCAAGTACATGAGTGTCTGAGTGGTTAAATATTAGCTGTCACTGCATATTTATGGTATATAACATAAAACTAAAGCAGTTCTGCTGTTTACTACCTGACTCACTTGGGATGAGATACTTAACCTGTGTCTTTGTCTGCAGAATAAGGATGTAAAAGCTGGTTGTCATGAGGAGTGAATGAAATTGTGTGTGTGTGTGCTTTGTACTCCATAAAGCACTGTACAGATTAAAAGGGGCTTATGTTTAAATGTGTTTCCTAATTAGAAGAAGTGAGGAGCATCTGTTAGGGATGTTGACTCAGTGCACATTTGTCTTGGCTATCTTACTTCTCAAATTGGGGCAAATAAAATGGTGGTAAATTTGAAAAAACAAAAATTAGTAGTAGAAGACACACTAATAATAATTATTATTTATTATCTTCCTTCTGTCTGGTACCTAAAAATGCTTTTTACAGACCAGGAAGCTGGGACTCATAAGTGTTATGTGACATGCCCAATACTTCCTACCTGTGAGAGGCCAGACAAGGACAAAAACTCATGTTTCTTCCACATTTAAACTTAATATTCCCTGTGATAAACTATGCTGTGAATTTTAGATGAAGTCTTCAGGATAAGCTGCCTCACATAGCACACCTCATTCTCCAGCATTGCCTCATAGACACACACCCAGTAATATCATATCATTTGTATTTTGGACTTTTAAAGATTCATAAATTTTTTTATTTAAAAAACTGTACTGTAATTTAGTTCTCATCATCATTTTATCATTTAGCATTTTACGGTGTTCGCGGGGAAGGGCCTTGACGTGGCAACACCGCTTCTTAACTAACGCTTCCCCTCTCACACCTACTAACCCCTCACCCCTGGAGTCCACTGTTATTTCCTTCACTTTCAACAGGCTGTCATTAAATTCTCTTTCCCCGTTATCAGTGCCGCTGCTGCTTCTCTTCCATGTTCACAGTGTTACTTTTAGAGCTGTTTAGTCATCCTACCTATGCTGGTTTCTCCATAGCCTTTGAATTCTGTGTTCGATACTTTTGAACAGAACATCTAAAATCTCCCTTTCTGTATCCCAACACTCATAGGGTGATTCTCATTAAGAAAGCAAAACTAAAAATTGAGCTCAGACTAAAGGAATTCTTTTTTTTTTTACTAAATAGTGATTAAGTTATGATATTCCTATTGTTGGCTTAAGAACAATGCCTATGATTTAGTCGTGTTATGTATATTTGTACTTACAACCAAACAATTGATTGGGTACAAGTAGCCTTAGGACAATACTTCCTTAAAAACGTGTTTCTGATAAACTAAAGCTTTAGCATTAACCAGAAGTCATAATTTAATAGTATTGTAAAAATACCTCATTTATTTTAAATCCTTTGTTGGGTAGAGGATTACAATTGTCATTTCAGCTACATGAATCTCTTGTCAAAAGAGTACTTTGAAGCTATCAAAGTACTCTTGAGGGGTCTTTCATGGTAAGACCCCTCAAGGAGTGAGGTTTTATTGTATATGTTGTTTGGATGTATGGGGTTGGAGAGGTACGTTGAGCCTAAAATTTCCTAATTAGTTTACTCTTTTATGTGTTTCTTACTGCAACATATTTACCGTATTTGTTGGAGTCCACCTGGACTATTGCCTTTTTATCCTTAATATCACTTTTGTAATCCGTTGTTGGATTCAGAAATGAAAACTACTTCCAGGGCTTTTTTAGAAGGCAAGAAATTATTTTCAAGTTTGTCATTACTAGTAACAAAGAGATCTTTCTATTTTTTGGCAGTAGTGAGGATGAATTTGATGAAGTTGCTGCTTTAGCTTATTGGAGGTGTGGATCATTTTATTTTTTGTGTTTGACTGTTCAAGTGCCTTAGTGAGAAGGGGGAAGTAATAGAACAAGGAGTTCATCTGTAACCGTGAACAGTCAATTGTCATAACTCACTACCCTTAGACCAGTCAATAATTATTTTAAAGCCTGGGATTATACAATATTTGTTTAACTATGGTATCAATTTGTATGTTAAATTCATCTCAATTCTTTGTCCTAAGCAGCTCTCAGTTTCATTTTTTTTATTTGCTGTTGAAGAAAATATTAAAACAGGCTGGGCGCGGTGGCTCACACCTGTAATCCCAGCACTTTAGGAGATCGAGGCAGGCGGATCATGAGGTCAAGAGATCGAGACAATCCTGGCCAACATGGTGAAACCAGGTCTCTACTAAAAATACAAAAATTAGTTGGGCATGGTGGCGCACGCCTGTAGTCCCAGTTACTTGGGAGGCTGAGGCAGGAGAATTGAGTGAACCCGGGAGGTGGAGGTTGCAGTGAGGCAAGATTGCACCACTGCACTCCAGCTTGGCGACAGAGTGAGATTCCATCTCAAAAAAAAAAAGGAAATATTAAGGCAGAAATTAATGCAGCACGTTGATGTCACATAAAAATAAAGCACAGAATTCAGTTTTTTTTTTAACTGTGTAGCAAAGAGTAATGTGAAAGATAATTTTAGATTTTAGGAAAAAAAAATACGGAGTTTTTTCCATCCTGGTTTCAGGCGTTACCATTTCATCGTTTTACATTGGCACGGACTCATGCCAATATTCCATTCTCGTGACCTGTAGCTGTAGCCTCAACTTTAGAAGGAATATTGAAAGGGAAATAAAAGATCTTAAGGAAAGATAAATAGTGTGATTTTCGGACTTTACCAATACATTTAATGGTGTATGTGGGATTCCTAGGAAGAATCAAAACACAGGGGAACGACTTATAAGAATTTATGAAGTATGAGCCTTAACTGCCTTGACCATGTTTAACTTGAACAGTGACATTCCAGATTGTTCTTGTTTTCAGAGTACATCCAAGCCATTATGATGATGGAGGAATCTGTTCAACATGTTGTCATGACAGC
This sequence comes from Rhinopithecus bieti, assembly GCF_001698545.2. Taxonomy (NCBI): domain Eukaryota; kingdom Metazoa; phylum Chordata; class Mammalia; order Primates; family Cercopithecidae; genus Rhinopithecus; species Rhinopithecus bieti. The sequence continues at coordinate 293,428 of NW_016806992.1, read as the reverse complement.
CATTCAAGAGGTATGTTGGAGCTTCATGCTTATAGTTTATGAAAAATTAAAGAGTGGAACGTGATATAAATAATACAAGTAGAAAAATTTGAAAGAATTCTCCTCATTTTTAAGAGTTTTACTTGCATTTATGATACCAACTTTCTTGTTTTTGTTTCTAAAAAATCATACTCATTTAAATTTTCAATTTTATTTAAAATCTTAAACATTTATTTTGCAGATATAGATTAACTATTCCTAAATTTTTTTTTTTTTTTTTTTTTTTGAGACAGAGTCTCACTCTGTCACCCAGGCTAGAGTGCAGTGAGATCTAGGCTCACTGCAACTTCTGCTTCCTGGGTTCAAGCAATTCTCCTGCCTCAGCCTCCCGAGTAGCTGGGACTACAGGTGTGTGCCACCATGCCTGGCTAATTTTTTGTATTTTTAGTAAAGATGGGGTTTCACCATGTTAGCTAGAATGGTCTCGATCTCCTGACCTCGTGATCTGCCTGCCTCGGCCTCCCAAAGTGCTGGGATTACAGGTGTGAGCCACCATGCCCGGCCAACTATTCCTAATTTTTTAAAGTGTCATTAATGAAATAGTAATAGCAGACTCATTCCTAAAGCTAATAATAAATAATATATATTATTTATTTATTTGACCGAGTCTCACTCTGTCGTCCAGGCTGGAGTACAATGGCATGATCTTGGCTCACTGCAACCTCTGCCACCCAGATTTAAGCAATTCTCCTGTCTCAGCCTCCTAAGTAGCTGGGACTACAGATACATGCCACCATGCCTGGCTAGTTTTTGTATTTTTAATAGAGACAGGGTTTCACCATATTGGTCAGGCTGGTCTCAAACTCCTGAACCTTAGGTGATCAGCCTCCCAAAGTGCTAGGATTACAGGTGTGAGCCATGGCGCCTGGCCAAATATCTATCTTAAACCAGCAGTCTTCCTCACACTTAACTGGTGGTTTCCTGTTTGGTAGAAAATGAATCTTCACCTCCAGCCATTCCCAAAGCAATTTCTAGATGAATATTTACGTTTTAAATGTAAAACCTAAGACTGTAAAAGTAAAAATAAAATAGAGATTAATAGCTGGTCAAGTTCAGGATGTGAGAATGTTTTTAATCATAAAAGCAGTGGAAGAAACCCTTAAGGGAAATCGAAAAGTGTATGCAGGACATGAATATGCACTTAACATAGAAAAATATAAAAGACAGGCCACGCACGGTGGCTCAAGCCTGTAATCCCAGCACTTTGGGAGGCCGAGACGGGTGGATCACCAGGTCAGGAGATCGAGACCATCCTGGCTAACACAGTGAAACCCTGTCTCTACTGAAAAATACAAAAAACTACCCGGGCGAGGTGGTGGGCGCCTATAGTCCCAGCTACTTGGGAGGCTGAGGCAGGAGAATGGCGTAAACCCGGGAGGTGGAGCTTGCAGTGAGCTGAGATTCGGCCACTGCACTCCAGCCTGGGCAACAGAGCGAGACTCTGTCTCAAAAAAAAAAAAAAGAAAAGAAAAAGAAAAATATAAAAGACAGGCCGGGTGCGATGGCCTCACACCTGTAATCCCAGCAGTTTGGGAGGCCAAGGCAGGCGGATCACAAGGTCAAGAGTTTGAGACCATCCTGGCCAAGATGGTGAAACCTCGTCTCTACTAAAAATACAAAAATTATCTGGGTGTGGTGACACATGCCTGTAGTCCCAGCTACTCGGGAGAATGAGGCAGGAAAGTCGCTTGAACCTAGGAGGCGGAGGTTGTAATGAGCTGAGATAGCACCACCGTCCTCCAGCCTGGCGACAGAGCGAGACTCCATCTCAAAAAAAAAAAAAAAAAGAAAACATGAAAAATATTCAATTAAATGCAAATTAAGATGAAGTTGTGCTTAAAAAATCTTGCAATGACTTTTGACACCAACTACCCAAAGTTAGGCCAAACTTCACAGATTTAAAGGTATCACTCTCTACAGACTGCCCACAGTTCAGACACCAGCTCCAGGCTCAGGTCTCCAGTCCACCCTGTCATCTGACCAACTGCCTTACAAATTCAAGGATTCCCACTATCTCCACGCATTCTGTAATTTACTGGAACAACTCACAGAAGTCAGGAAGGATAACAGCTTTATTACAGCAAATGGATACAAATAAAATTAAATGCATTTCTGGATTAAGTTTCTGTTAAACCAAAAAATGCGTAGGGTGAGGTCAGGGAAGGTCCCAAATGCAGTTTCTTTTGTACCCCACCCCATGGTAGCAATATGCAGAGTATTGCCAACCAGAGAAGCTTACCTGAGCTTTTATATCCAGAATCTTTGCTGGGGTTTCATTACATCTGTATGTTTGATTTAATCAGTGACCATGATGTCCAAATCAATTTTCAGCCTCCTTTGTTTCCCAGAGGTCAGGCCGATAACAAAGCCCCAGCCTTCTGATCACATGATTGGTCTTTCTGGAGTGGCCAACTCCTATCTGGAGTCATCTCTTAAGCTTAAACTATCTAGGGGCCCACTGTGAATAGCAAAGACAACTCCTATCTCTAGGGAAATTCTTTATTACCCAGCAAAGCTTTTAACGAGTTCTTTGGTTTAGTAGTCAGCACTGATTGCAGGAATGCAAACTGGTGTATCTTTTAAAAATGTTATCCCCTTTTATATAAGATTAGATTGGTCATGTTAAAATACCAAACTATAGTTACCCAAGCAAGATATGAGTTTAATTTGCTCTCAAGTGGTCCTGGGTTGGTGTGGAGGCTCTTATAGTCATCAGGAACCCAGCTTTCTTCCATCTTGCTGCTGTGCCGTTCTTAATACGTGATTCCCAGCTAGTGGTTCAGTGCTGGCTTTCACGTTTATATTTCCAGCCAGCAGAAAGGATTGAGGAAAGGTTTATCCACCTCCTGCAAGTAAATTTGCAGGAATTCTCACTCCTGTTAGCCAGATATTACCCACCTAGCCACATGGGGGAGTCTGGGAAATGGGGTCCTTATTCTAGATAGTCATGGATCCAACCAAAATTCCAGGCTTCTGTTACTAAGCAAGAGCAGGGAAAAGAATAAGAGGACCACCAACCATTCTGCCTTACTGTAGTTGATCCTGTAATTCCACTTTTAGGAATTTATCCTAAAAAAAAAAAAAAAAAAAAAAAAAGTAAAATACGGCCAGGCACGGTGGCTCACACCTGTAATCCCAACACTTTGGGAGGTCAAGGCGGGTGGATCACGAGGTCAGGAGTTCAAGACCAGCCTGGCCAACATAGTGAAACTCCGTCTCTACTCAAAATACAAATATTAGCCGGGTGTGGTGGCACATACCTGTAATCCCAGCTACTCGGGAGGCTGGAGAATGGCTTGAACCCAGGAGGTGGAGGTTGTAGTTAGCCAAGATTGCGCCACTGCACTGCAGCCTGGGTGATAGTGCGAGACTCCATCTCAGAAAGAAAAAGTAAAATACAAAGATACATAATAGTGGTCATAACAAGCATTTATCTAGCATCTACTATATACTAGATTGGGCTGTGACTAAGCAATTTCCATTTGTTAGCTCATTTAAATTTCTGTACACTTGCAATTAATGCCTCCGAATTTATACTTAAAATGATTAAAATGGCAATTTTTGTTATGTATATTTATCACAGTATAAAGGAAAATTCACTACAATCCTGTGAGGTGTATATTATTGTCTTCATTTTATAAAAAGAAACTGAGAGAGTTTGAATAACTTGCTCAGGTTCACACAGGAAGTAGTGACCGAGATAGCACTCAGGTCTAAGCAGTCTGAGTGCAGAGCCCATACCTACAACCATTGTGCTGTATCCCCTCAATATAGTGTGCTTCAGTATTATTTACTAGTACTAAAGCATTAGAAATAACTACCCAGTGGTGGGACAATGGATAAATAAATTATGGTATGCCAATATACTGGCATAGATATTGAAGCATATCTTTGAAAAATATTTAATGACATAAGGGAAAACTCATACTAGGTTTAAAAAGGTAGATAGAAAGCACATGAACAATATGATCCCATTTCTGTTAAACATTAAGATGAGGGGAAAACAAATAAACTTACTTAATGTTAACTCTCCAAATAGCTGAATTTTCTTTACCCTTTTCTATATTTTTAAATTTTTCTGTAGTAACAGGTGGTATATGTATAACCAGGAATGTTTTTAAAATTAAATCTGTGACCAAGTGACTTTCTTTCTATGAACCTATCCCAAATTTTCTTTACCCTTTTCTATATTTTAATTTTTTTCTGTAATAACAGGTGGTATATCTATAACTAGGAATTTTTTTAAATTAAATCTGTGACCAAGTGACTTTCTATGAACCTATCCCAAGGAATTATTTAAAAACTCAGACCAAGACTGGACACAACAATGTTTATCAAACTATTCTGTATTAACAGAAATGTGAAAACAATGTATATCCATTGGTAAGCTAGTGTTTCAATTGTGGTACATCCATATGATGGAATATTACATAGTTGATAAAAATGTGTAAAAGGGTATCTTAGGACAGAAGGAAAAAATTTTAAATGTCAAATGACCAGAACAAGATATAAAGTTGTATGTAAAATAGAATCCCAATTAGAGTTTTAATATGTCTATTATTTGCATATTCATTTAGCAAATACTTATTGAGTACCCAGCATGTACCAAGCACTGTAGTCAGCACTACGGATACAACCATGAAAAAGATAGACATGGTCTCTTGCCTCATAAAGCATAAGGCTCATAGGAGATGCTGGAAGAGATGGAGTTGAAAGCACAGTTGGGGATTAGCCTTGGGTGAGGAGAAGAGCCCGTGTGTTGTAACAGAAATGAAGAAAGGAAGGGGTGGGCATGCCTGTCACTAAATTTGTAAATTAGGGTATTGGAAATTCTTATCTGAAGGCAAGATAGTCTGATGATGAGTGTGGGTGAGTTGGTGAGGTTTGAGAAGCAGGAACAGTGTGGAATAATCTCTGATGAAAATGAGGCTGCTGGCTGGGGAAAACAGCTATGCTTTTTGAGTAGCATTGAAGGCCCAGTTGAGATTAAAAACTTTATTAATAATGACACCAGTTTTGTGGTTTTAAAATTTTTTTACCCTCTCAATACAGTTGACCCTTAAACAGCACGGGTCTATTTTATGCAGGTTTGGATTGCACAGGTCTACTTTTGCGCAGTTTTTTTTTTTTTTTTTTTTTTTTACAACCACACACAGATGGAATATACTGTCTTTGCAGGATGTGAAACTCACATGTACAGAGACCAACTTTTCACATAGGGAAGTTCTGCAGGGCTGCCTGTGGGACTTGAGTGTGTGTGCATGTTGATATATGCCTGAGTCCTAGAACCAGTTCCCCATCTATACCATGAGGTGGCTTTAGCAGTCAGGGTGTATGTAGCATATAGGCAGTTGTAGCTGGATTAATCTTGGATTGAGATTTTGGCAGAAAAAATGAGGTCAGAGGAGAGTAGAGAATATTGACAAAAGTCATAGAAAGACATGAAATCTAGAGAAAATAATTGATTAAACAAATGATGAACCTAGGAATCAAAAGTAGGGAGGTAGACAATGTTAGCAGAAGAAATCAACTGCATTCACTATCAAGTCTGAGCTAAGTGAGGAAGAAAGTGAAACGGTGGGCTAAGACTGAAAGACAAGGAGAAAGTACAGAAGGATGGGGCCCAGAAGTCTTACTGATGTTGAGGAACAGATAAAATATAATGAGAGGCCTACAATGAGAGATGGTTGTGCTCAAAGTAGGATACCTAGATTTTTATTGAGAGCTATTGCTGGAATCACAAGATCTCAACAGTACATCGCCCAGGCTAGAGTGCAGTGGCTATTCACAGCTGTGATCACAGTTCACTGTATTCTCCAACTCCTGGGCTCAAGCATTCCATCCACCTCAGCTTCCCGAGTAGCTGGAACTAAAGGGTGTGTACCACCACACCCAGTTATACATCCCCACATTACTGATTGTCCCTCTCCCTTTTGTCTTTAAAACAGAACATAAGAAGGAAACAACAGGAGACTGGGACCATTTGAGTCTCTCCCTGACAGTTGTCATAACCAGAATTCTGTTCCCTTCTCCCCAGAGATCCAGAAGATCTCTGGATCTTCTCTCTGCAACATAAGGGTTAGGGTGTCAGTGTGTGTGTGTTATCATTAAACATTAGCCAGTAATTTTCGCTAATACTGATGTTGTCCACATTTATTCTTTAGAAATAAATAATATTGCTATTTTTAGTGAGAAGCCACTATTTTTAAGTGTGTAGCCACATTTTAATTTTAATGACTTGTTTTTTGATAAGAAGAAGTAATACTAGATTCTTATTACTAGGCTTGCAGTGAAAAGAGCATCAGAATTTAGATCTCTAATTCAATGTATTATTTTATTTACTTCTTTTTCTCTTGCCCTGTCTTATGGTGCTGATAGCCCTCTAATTTTATTTATTTATTTATTTATTTATTGAGAGGAATCTTGCCCTGTCACCCAGGCTGGAGTACAATGCTGCCATCTCGGCTCACTGTAACCTCCGCCTCCCAGGTTTAGGTGATTCTCCTGCCTCAGCCTCCTGAGTAGCTAGGATTACAAGTGGGCGCCACCATGCCTGGCTAATTTTTGTATTTTTAGTAGAGACGGGTTTCACCATGTTGGTCAGGCTAGTCTTGAACTCCTGACCTCATAATCTGCCCGCCTCTGCCTCCCAGCCCTCTAATTTTAAATGAAGGCATTATTCTGGAGTGGGGACAAAAAAAGTTCCAGACTCAGAAGCTTGAATGTAGGGCAGAGTGTTTTACATGTGTGTTTTCATTTTGATTTTTATATTTTTATAGTGGCTGGGTATTTTCTTATGTTAAGTATTTTATGTAGAATGTCTTTTTTGTCTTATAGTTATAGTCATTTAAATCTTGATTTCAGCTGATGAGTAAAGAATCTCCTGTCTCTGCTGGAAACGATGCCTATGTTGATCTTGATCGCCAGGTATATAATTTTACATTGTTTTTATTCATGAAAAGGTTGTAATGAGAAGAATGGGTTAAAATTGCTTTTAGATTATATTGGTATAATTCTTTATATTTTACCTAAAATTTTAAGTACATAAGCTATTTTACTAATGGGATTTACACATTTATAATTAAGTTTGTAATTTGTAATAAAATGCATTTGCAATTAAAGTGCCATGGCATAACCTACTTTGAAATAGGTTAATTTTTTTAGTTTATTGTGACTCCTATTTTCTAATCATGAATTTTATTTTCTGTTAGTAATAACAATGTGCCACATTTAACACAATAGCTGTTACAGCTTATGATTATATGAATCATAAGAATAAATTCATGTCATTTGCTAGAAAAATGAAATATACAGTTGTCATTTTCTTGAAAAATGACATGTCAAATTCCTGGAAAATGACATGAATTTATTTTTATGATTTGTATCTAATGCAAAAGATACTTACCTTTTATTTCCTTTTGGCAGTTGAAGATGTCTTTTCCATCCCACCCCTCATTTCTGTGAAGTAGTGAATAACTAAATGCTCTAAAGAACTATATTTTTAAAGGAATCCTGCAATGTATTTTATGGTTTTAACAGAAAAGTTACTTTGTACTTTTAAATATCGCTTCTTTTTTTTTTTTTTTTTGAGAAAGAGCCCCAGTCTGTCACCCAGGCTAGAGTGCAGTGGCGCGATCTCGGCTCACTGCAAGCTTCGCCTCCTGGGTTTTCACCATTCTCCTGCCTCAGCCTCCCGAGTAGCTGGGACTAAAGGCGCCTGCCTCCATGCCCAGCTAATTTTTTTTGTATTTTTAGTAGAGACGGGATTTCACCGTTAGCCAGGATAGTCTTGATCTCCTGACCTTGTGATCCACCAGCCTCAGCCTCCCAAAGTGCTGGGATTACAGGCGTGAGCCACCGCGCCTGGTCTAAATATCACTTCTTAATGAAGTGTTAATTATACTCTCAAGTTCTGTGTTCAAGCTGTTTTGTACATCTCATGCAATACATGAATAGAAATCTTTGTTTTCTTTGTCTTCTTTCACTCCCTCCTCATGGTTTCTAAATGTTTTGCAGAAAAACCTTTGGACATGTTGCAATTTTCACCCAAGCTTTAATTTTTTTTTTTTTTTTTTGTCTACTACACAGAGGTTTGGTCACATGAAATGAAGAGACAATAAAATTTTCTTTTAATCAGTTTTTTTCCATGCTTTTGCTAACTTAAAGAGTTTATATAGTAATGAGATATAACTCAGGAATGTTTGGTTTATGTTGATAGTAAATAAATTTTTTAATGGTGCTACACAAATTAACATAAGATTTTTTCCTTCAGGAATGTTTTTGTTTTCTTAATCTCAGGAGATGCAAATTTTCATCATATTCTAACTCTTTTCACAAGAGTTTTTGATAGTTTTTTTTTTTTTTTTTTTAACTTTAAGTTCTGAGATACCTGAGCAGAATGTGCAGGTTTGTTGCATAGGTATACATGTGCCATGGTGGTTTGCTGTACCTATCAACCCATCATGTAGGTTTTAAGGCCTGCACTCATTAGGTATTTGTCCTAATGCTATCCCTCCCCTTGCCCTTCCATAAGATTTTGATATGACTCTTCTTCCCCCACCCCTAGCATAAGATTTTAATATGACTAAAACACTTGTGTTGAAATGTTCTAGCTGCATATTTTAACAATTAAAATCCCTATTCCTCTAGCACATACATATTTTACGAAGGTAAAATTTCTCAGTTATTAAAGAATTATCCTTACCAAGAACCAGGTAGTCTAAATCGAAAAAGATGCATAAAAAAAACTTGATATGGGGAATGAGCCAAATTCAAAGGACGGAAAAGACAAGACAGAGTAAAAGAAATTAATTTAAAGTTAAAAGTGCTGTCTTTGTACTCTTCCACAGGATTCTTGATTTCCTCCTGTACCCTTCCCTCTTCAAGAAAGAAAGGGGGGAAATGTTTTAATTCCGTGTTGAACATACAAATTATTAATTGTTACCACTTCATATTAAAATGTGTGTCTCTTTGTTTCTAACCAGCTTAAGAAAACTACAGAGGAACTAAATGAAGCTTTGTCAGCAAAGGAAGAAATTGCTCAAAGATGCCATGAATTGGATATGCAGGTAAGAGATTTGTTCTGTGCACTGCCTCTTTAAAACATACCACTGTAAGTACCACCAAATGTGCTGTGTACTGCCATACAGTACATCTTAACTATAATGCAACTCTTTTTTAGGGAAAAAATGACTGGACGCAGTGGCTTACACCTGTAATCCCAGCACTTTGGGAGGCTGGGGGGGGTCACTTGAGCTCAAGAATTCGAGACCAGCCTGGCCAACATGGTGAAACCCCATCTCTACTAAAATACAAAAAATTAGCCGGGTATGGTGGTGGGCGCCTGTAATCCCAGCTACCTGGGAGACTGAGGCAGGAGAATTGCTTGAACCTGGGAGGCAGAGGTTGCAGTGAGCAAGATTGTGCCACTGCACTTCAGCCTGGGTGACAGAGCAAGACTATGTCTTGAAAAAAAAAAATTTAAGTAGAATTGTCAAAACAAAAAAATTCAAGAACATAATTAAAGTTGAGAATACCTTTCACAAATAACAGGCAAGAATAAGATTATTTGTCTGGAATTTACCTTGACTAAAGCGGGGGACATACATGGGAGACATAGTTGGCCATGTTTTGGTACTTGTTAAAGCTAGGTTATGCATATGTAGAGTTCATAATACTTTGTAATAGAAGAAGCATTTTGCTTTGAAAGGCATATGAGTTGGTCATTGCATTGGATGCATATTGAAGAAAGTAATCACATCACACTTGTTCGGTTATCTAGGAAATAATATTTACAAAGTCATAATGTAAGTGCTGTTAATTGCATTTCAGATTTTAGAATTTATGTACAAATGCTAAGAGTTATAATAAGATTATATTATTTTTATAAGCAGAATATAAGTATCTTTAGTAACATAAAATTAAAGTTATATACTGGGATTGGCAAACTACGGCTTGCTTTCTGTTTTTACAAATACAATTTTATCATGGCTCCTTTATGTATTGTCTGTGGCTCCTTTCAGGCTTCAATGACAGAGTGGAGTACTTGCCTAAAACATTTACAATATGGTCCTTTACACCAGAACAGTTTGCCAATCCCAGGTATGGACAGATTGCAAAATGAATGATAGTGTTGCAGAGAAGTTATGAGAAGAGAAGAGGTAGCCCTACAGCATGTTTTGCTGTGGAGAGAACAGCAACACAGTCATAAGCATGTAATCTTTAATGTAAACCTTATTGGTTTTCAACATTTAGAATTGTCCTATAGAGAAACATTATTGTGAAAGTTAAGATGCCAGTGACAGAGTTTGAAAAGTAAAACAGGAGTGATGAAGGAAAGGGACAGCCAGAAATGATGGCTTTCATCTTACCAAGTAGGACATCTAGAACTACAGGGAGACAATCATTACATGACTAACTGCTCCTTGTCATCCAACCTCAGCTCAAAAATCACCTGATTTATTTGTCATAAAATGTCAGGCACTGGAATGCATCAGGCACTGAAGTAGGTCTAAAGTAGATCTCTTCAGGAAGGCCTTCCATGTTGAGTAATCCCAAATAATCAACCAGTCTTTTTTGTTGTTCTTATTTTAATTCTCTGTGTACTAGGCTGTTATTTGTATAGTTATAAAGAAATACCCAAGGCTGGGTAATTTATAAAGAAAAAAGACGTTTAATTGGCTCACGGTTCTGCAAGCTTTCCAGCATGGCTCTAGCATCTGCTTCTGGTGAGGGCCTCAGGAAGCTTCCAATCATGGCAGAAGGCAAAGGGGAAGCAGCTGTGTCACGTGGCAAGAGCAGGAGCAAGGGGTGGAAAGTTGCCATACACTTTTAAACAACCAGGTCTTGCAAGAATTCCCTCACTTATGAGGACACTACCAAGCCATTCTTTAGTGATCCAGTGCTGTGATCCAAACATCTCCCACCAGGCCCGACCTCCAACATTCAGGATTACATTTCAACATGAGATTTGGAGAGGATAAATATCCAAACCATATCAGTCTGCATAGCACTGCATAGCACTTTTTATTTCTAGTTTTTACATGTATTTATTAATTTACTTTCTTGTGCAATGATTTGTTTTTACTTATAATTTGTTTCGAATATATAACACATGAGTAAGAACTTCCCTTTTTTCATCTCCATATCCCTTGCACTTAGAAAAGTGCAAGGATACCATACCTAGCTCATAGTAGGTGAGTGAGTGAATGAGTGAGTGGGTGGGTGACTGAGTGAAATATCAATAAGTAGTTTAAAGTTGCAGAGGTGATCAGTGAAGGAAGTGAGAATAGTGATTAACTATATTTATGGTAGGAAGGAATGGCACAAGTTGCTGTAATCAAACATGTCAGAGGAGAGAGTCACTAGATAATGTCTAAGGTTGACAAGTCAAGAAATAATTGTGTAACATTATTTAGATATGGAAAGTAACAACCAAAAGCAGTAAAATTAGGAACAGTAAAAACTAGTCTCTGGAGAGTGGGAAAACTCTATAGGAAACTGTAGCTTTTCGTTATAAGCCCCTTTGCTTTGTTATTTTCTTAAATAATCATGTTTATGTTTCGTTTTTTTTGAGACAGGGTCTCCCTCTGTCATCCATGCTGGAGTGCAGTGGTGCAATCTTGGCTCACTGCAACCTCCGCCTCCTGGGCTAAAGCAATCCTCCCACCATAGCCTCCTGAGTAACAGGGATTACAAGCACACACCACGATGCCCAGCTAATTTTTTTATATTTTGTAGAGTTGGGGTTTCACCATATTGCCCAAGCTGGTCTTGAACTCCTGAGCTCTGCCCACCTCCATCTCCCAAAGTGCTGGGATTACAAGTGTGAACCACCACATCTGGCTCATCATTTTGTTTTTTGAGACAGGGTCATGCTCTGTCTGTCATTTAGGGTGAAGTGCAGTGGCATGATCACAGCTTGGTGCAGTCAACTTCCTGGGCTCAAGTGATCCTCCCACCTTAGCCTTCCAAATAGCTAGGGCCACAGGCGCGTACCACCAGGCTTGGCTAAATTTTTTTTTTTTTTTGGTAGAAATGGGATCTTGTTATGCTACCAGGCTGGTCTCAAACTCCTGGCCCCAAGCAGTCGTACCACCTTGGCTTCCCAAAGTGCTTGGATTGTAGGCATGAGCCACTGTACCTGCCCTGTTTTTTTTTGTTTTGTTTTGTTTTTGAAACAGAGTCTTGCTCTGTCCTCCAGGATGGAGTGCAGTGGTGTGATCACGGCTCACTGCAGCCTCAACCTCTGGGACTTAAGCAATCCTCCTGCCTCAGCCTCCCAAGTAGTGGGGACCACAGGCATTCACCACCACACTCAGCTAATTTTTTATTTTTTGTGGAGACAGGGTCTCCCTGTGTTGCCCAGGCTGTTCTCCAACTCCTAGCTCAAGTAATTCTCCTCCCTCAGTCTCCCAAAGTGCAAGGATTACAGGCATGAGCCACCATGCCAGCCATGTTTATGTTTCGAAAATTAGATTCTTTTTGTCTGTTGTTTGTGTGTAAAAAGGAGTTCTGCTATATATATTGACTTTTTTTGGTCTGACTTCTTTGTGTGTGTGTGTTTTTTTTTTTTTTTTTTTTTTTTTTTGGAGACTAAGTCTTGCTCTTGTCCCCTAGGCTGGAGTGCAATGGCAAGATCTTAGCTCACTGCAACCTCTGCTTCCCAGGTTCAAGCGATTCTCTTGCCTCAGCCTCCTGAGAAGCTGGGACTACAGGCATTTGCCACCACGCCCGGCTAATTTTTGTATTTTTAGCAGAGATGGGGTTTCACCATTTTGGCCAGGCTGGTCTCGAACTCCTGACCTCAGGTGATTCACCCGCCTCGGCCTCCCAAAGTACTGGGATTACAGGCGTGAGCCATGGTGCCCGGCCTTTTGTCTGACTTCTTACATTATTTTGAGATTCATCTATATTGTAGCTGTAAATTGTTAATTATTTTTTATTGCTGAGTAGTTTTCTTTTATACAGGTTGAGTATTCCATATCTGAAATTCGTGATATTTTTGGATTTGGGGATATTTGCATTATATACTTGTTGAGTGTCCTAAATCCAAAAATCCAAAAGCTGAAATGGCTCAAATGAGCATTTCTTTTGAGTGTCATGTAGGTGCTCAGAAACATTCAGATTTTGAAGCATTTCTGAGTTTGGATTTTTAGATTTGGGATATTCAACCTATATGATATACTGCAAATCATTTAGCCATTTGCTTTTTGGCAGATGTTTGGGTTGTTTCCAGTTTTCCTCCATCACAAATGAAGCTGCTATGAACATTCTTCCTAAGTCTTCGTGTGGGTATATGCTTTTATTTCTCTTGAGTAAATACCTAGGGGTAGGATGGCTAAATCAGTCATGTGGTCGTTGCATGTTTAATTATTTAAGAAACTGCTAAACTATTCTCCAAAGTGTTTGAAACATTTTATATTCTCACCACAAGTTTCTTTGCCAACAGCTGGTACAGTCTTTTTAATTTTGTTTATTCTAGTGGGAGTGTAGTTATATAATACTGTGATTTTAATTTGCATTTCCTTGATAGCTAATGATTATTTATTAGTGTGCTTATTTGCCATCTCTGTATCTTGTCTGGTGAGGTGTTTTTTCAAATATGAAGTAGGAATGAATTGTTACTCTTATATCTTGCACTGCACGTGCAGTATTCCAAATGATGTAAATATTTTAAGTGGAGATTGATTGTACTTCTTTAAAAATAGGCTTTAATGGTCGGTGCGGTGGTTCACGCCTGTAATCCCAGCACTTTGGGAGGCAGAGGCGGGTAGATCATGGGGTCAGGAGATCAAGACCATTCTGGCTAACACGGTGAAACCACATCTCTACTAAAAACACAAAAAATTAGCCAGGCATGGTGGTGGGCACCTGTAGTCCCAGCTACTAGGGAGGCTGAGGCAGGAAAATGACATGAACCTGGGAGGTGGAGCTTGCAGTGAGCCGGGATCATGCCACTGCACTCCAGCCTGATCGACAGCGAGACTCCACCTCAAAAAATATATATATAGGCTTTAATTTGTAATGGTAATTCACAAGTGATTGAGCTGATGCCAGTGTAATTGGAAGAAATAACTGCCATCGTCCTGTATTCCAACAGGTTGCAGCATTGCAGGAAGAGAAAAGTAGTTTGTTGGCAGAGAATCAGGTATTAATGGAAAGACTCAATCAATCTGATTCTATAGAAGACCCTAACAGTCCAGCAGGAAGAAGGCATTTGCAGCTCCAGACTCAATTAGAACAGCTCCAAGAAGAAACATTCAGGTAAAAGACAACTCATTAAAATCTGATTTTTAAAAATTTGTTAGCTGTCATTTAAAGTTAAGAATATATTGGCCAGGCACATTGGCCCATGCCTGCAATCCCAGCACTTTGGGAGGCTGAGGTGGACTGATTGCTTGAGTTCAGGGATTCAAAATCAGCCTGGCTAACATGATGAAACCCCATCTCTACTAAAAATACAAAAATTAGGCATGATAGCGGGTGCCTGTAATCCCAGCTACTCGGGAGGCTTGACATGAGAATTGCATGAACTGGGGGTGTGGAGATTTCAGTGAGCCGAGATCATGCCATTGCACCCCAGCCTGGGTAACAGAATGAGACTTTGTCTCAAAAAAAAAAAAAAAAAGAATATAATATATAATGTTAGGACTTCTGGGAAACTGCAGACCATTGAGGCTCCATAATAAACAACTTCTCAGCATCTCCTCATACAACATGAAACTACTTCACATCTAGGAAATGTTCTATCAGAGTGCCACCTTCCTTATTACTTGAAGACAGAATGCCAGAATAACTGAGTGACAGGAAGAAATCAGACACCAGCCCTGCACCCCACACCTGCCCCTCTGTGGGAAACAAAGGTGACTGAGGAAACTTTCAAGAAAGACTGAGGAAGAACATTTGTGAAGCGGCCTGCAGGCGAGTTGGCATGATCACCAGAAAGATTAAATTTCACTGAAAATCTGAAATGACTTTTGTTTGGAAAAGTAATGGTCAGAGTAGACCATAAACCACAGATTAGGGATTTCAAAATAAGCACATCTTCGGGAAGAGCCAGATGCCATGAAAAGCTGCAGGCAGGGATTTTTAAAAGACAGATGCATTTATAGACTTATAGAAATCTATATATGTGTGTGTGTGTGTGTGTATGTGTGTGTTTATAGAAATAGGCTTATTTAAAAGGGTCAGCTGATTTAAAAGGACAGGCAAGATTTAAAGGAACAATATTCCAGACATCTTCTGTGGGAAGAAAAGTCCAAAAGAAAGGAAGAAGGGCCCTTTGACCTTTGGGTGGTGAAAGGAAAAAGAAGAAAAAGGAAAATATGTTCTGCAAGATAAGACAGAAGCACAAAATTGAAAGACTTAAGAGTATGAAGAAAATACTTTGTTCCGGTTTACTAAAAAGTGCATCATGACTTGTTTCTTACCTAGCCATAGATTTTTAGTGTTAAAACAGAGAAATTAAACATCAATTAGATTTTTACTTTACTGAGTAACTGAGTATGGTAACATAACTACTATTCTCGTTATTCCTTAGTGAAATGTTTTGGATTTTTTTTTCTTTCACCTTAACAGGAAAAGTAATAAACTTTTCTTAGGCTCCTTAGAAACCTTAGAAACAGTCCATTCCCTTTGGTCCACGTCAGTAGTTCAAAGAATGGTTGAGGCTCCTGGAGGTCCTCTGAGACCATTTTGAAGAATCTGCAAGACCCTCTGTTTTCCAACTATGTATCTGCAAGGCTAGATTTTCTTCATATACTTCAGCCAAAAACAGCATGTCACCAACAGATGAGTATAGAAACAAATATGAGAATCCAGCTGTCTTCTATTAAAACAGATAATAGAATCACAAAATGTAAAACAGTGCCACTCTTCTCACTTTTTTGTTTTAGAAAATAGTTATTTTCGTAAAGAGTATGTTGTTTTTATTAACATAATGGGTTTATTACTGTAAGCCACTGTGCCGGACCATATGTGTTAATTTTATAATTTTAAAAGCCCTTAAATTGTATCTGCAGTTCTGAAAAACACTGCATGATGTCTTGCCTTCTGGTAGGGAAATAGTAACCAGTTGTCACCGTTTCCAAGACTTGGGACAGTGGAGTCCATTTTTATGACAGTTAATATTTGAGAATGCAGCTTGTGGCCACTAACATGGAAGACATATTCAAGAAGGCTTTATTCTCATGCTTTATATTTTTCTTTTACTGTTCTAAGGAGAATGAGGAGGCAGTAAATAGTGCTTTCTTGGTCTATTTTGTATTGGTTACAGACTAGAAGCAGCCAAAGATGATTATCGAATACGCTGTGAAGAGTTAGAAAAGGAGATCTCTGAACTTCGGCAACAGAATGATGAACTGACCTCTTTGGCAGATGAAGCTCAGTCTCTGAAAGATGAGATCGACGTGCTGAGGTAAAAACCTCACCTTCACCTTCACTGCCCAGCACAGTTTGGCTCTGGTGTTAGAAACTCTAGGGTTTCTGAGCATCTAGCAAGCTTAAGAGCCAGGCTACCTGGGCTGAGATCCTGGGTCTACTGCTTATGCAACCTCTGTATGGCCATTTTCTCATCTGCAAAATGGAAACAATACACATGCCTACCTCAGGTTTATATGAGGAATTGAGTGAATTTATATTTGTAAACACTTGCAACAGTACCTGGCAATTAAGCAATACACAAGTGTTTGTAAAATAGAAATTCTGACCATCACTTCTTACTTGTACAGCTCTGGAACTGTTCTTTCGCCACGCCCGCAAGGCCTCATTTTCTTGCTGGGCCTTGTTGTTATCCTTCAGTTCTCTCATGAGGTGCCTCACTCCCTGCCACCTCATTTTTTCACTCCTCTTCTTGTACAGTCTATCCTCTGTTGATTATCTCAACCATCTACATTTTCTACTTTTGCTCTTTGAATACTGAGAACAGGGGAAATGCATAATTGATAGTTTTGTGCTGCTGCCAGTCGGTGGCTTCCTTCTGAGCTGGGTTCTTCCCAATGACCCGCCCTCCCTCTGCTCATTGTCTCACTCACAGCCATTCCAATTCTTCAGGATTCTACTCCCCTGGCTGCCCTCCCCCGACACCTCCCATGCCTTAGTCTCAATAGATGACCTTTTCTCCTATAGCAGGGAAGAAAGAGGCCATGAACTGCTGGACTCTCCCTGTCTTTTGTCTCGGGCACCTCTAAACTTCCCTGGGTTCCTATCCACCCTTTCTTTAGAGAGTGTAGACCTGTTATTCTTCCTCCTGTTCAGGGCTAATTCCTTCTTCAGTGCTCTGGACCTCCACCTTTCTGGCCTACACAGGGACTGTGTTACATCAATCCTGATTTCTTTTGCCTTTTGGATCTCTCTCCTTTGTACACATACATGCACACGCACATTTAGGTCTCTTTAATCTTAAAAAGAGAGGGAGTTATTACTCTCTCCTTCCCACCAGAACCAAACTTAGATTACATAAGGTAAAACTGACATTCTCTCCTCGACCCCACTCTCTGCCCACACTGCCCCACTGAAGCTGCTATTCCGGTGGTCACTGATAATTGCCAAATTATTTGGACACTGTTAAACTTACTTTTCTTTTGTGCCACATGTGACTCTGCTGGCTGCCCTCTCCTGCTTGGTTTTCTTAAATTATTATTCTCCATTAAACATGTAATTGTAACTTAGGTCATATATTTTAACCTGTGCAGAAAATTAACCTGGAATCACTTTTGTCTTATTTCATTAGATGTGTGTTTCCTGGCAATCCTTAATATTGAAACAACTTTACAAGTGTGGATGTGTTTCTGATTTTTTAATTTTCCATCTAATTCTAGACATTCTTCTGATAAAGTGTCTAAACTAGAAGGTCAAGTAGAATCTTATAAAAAGAAGCTAGAAGACCTTGGTGATTTAAGGCGGCAGGTTAAACTCTTAGAAGAGAAGAATACCGTGTATATGCAGAACACTGTCAGTCTAGAGGAAGAGTTAAGAAAGGCCAACGCAGCGCGAAGTCAACTTGAAACCTACAAGAGACAGGTAAAAGAAACACAGCATCTTGATGATGGCTTCAGGCAAGCTCTCAGTTATAGCATGTAGCTTACCAAAATTACTGACTTGTTTTCATGGTATTCTGCTTTTTATCTTTTCTTTATTGTATTTATTTTTTTAGGAGACTAAGTCTCACTCTGTCATCCAGCCTGGAGTGCAGTGGCATGATCTTAGCTCACTGCAACCTCCACCTCCCAGGTTCAAGCAATTCTTCTGCCTCAGCCTCCCAAGTAGCTGGGACTACAGACGCATGCCGCCATACCTGGCTAATTTTTTGTATTTTGGTAGAGACGGGGTTTCACTGTGTTGCCCAGGCTGGTCTTGAACTCCTGAGCTCAAGTGATCCACCAGCCTCAGCCTTCCAAAGTGCTAGGATTACAGGTGTGAGCCACTGTGAGCCACCATGCATGGCCTATTTATTTATATTTATCTTATATTTAAAAAGCTTTAAACTCTCCATGCAGGTGCTTTTATTTTGTTTACTTATTTTATTTATTTATTTATTTATTTATTATGTAATACTTAAGAAATATACAAATGTAAAAGCATAGTTCAGTAAATATTCATGCTTGAATAAAACATTATCTCCCCCTCCTCATTACAGGCAGCCTCCATGCTGCAGCTTTCATTCCCATTTGTCTCTCTATACTTTTGCTACATATATATATTTATCCCTAAAAAGTTATAGCATTTTGACATGTTCCAAAACTTTATATAAATTTTTTTCTTTTGGTCAGTGAGATTTGTTTATCACGATAGGTATAGCTTTATAACATTCATTTCCGCTGCTGTATAGTATTTCAGTTAGTCTCTGTACCAAAATTTACCCATTTTCCTGTTAAGAAACCTACAGGATGTTTCAGCTTTTTTTTCTGTATTAAAAGAAATGCCATATAAATAGTATTGTACAGGTCCTCTACTATACATGTGTGAAGGTTTTACAACTTGATGGAA
Organism: Rhinopithecus bieti; assembly: GCF_001698545.2. Classification (NCBI taxonomy): domain Eukaryota; kingdom Metazoa; phylum Chordata; class Mammalia; order Primates; family Cercopithecidae; genus Rhinopithecus; species Rhinopithecus bieti. The sequence continues at coordinate 274,402 of NW_016806992.1, read as the reverse complement.
TTTCTGTCTAAGAGTATCGTCAATATAGTTAGATATTAGCAGATTGTTCCTTAAGGTTATTATGTTACCAACAAGCAGTTTATATTCCTGTTCCTTCACATCATCACCAACACACAGTATTGGCAAACTTTAAATTTTGCTGGCCTGGCACAGTGTCTCACGCCTGTAATCTCAACACTTTGGGAGGCTGAGGCAGGAGAATGGCTTGAGCCCAGGAGTTCCAGACCAGCCTGGGAAACATAGCAAGACCCCATCTCTAAAAATAACTTTAAGTTAGCTGGGCATGGTGGCATGAACGTGTGGTCCCAGCTACTTGGGAGGCTGAGGTTGAAGGATCGCTTGAGCATGGGCCTCAGAGGCTACAGTGAGCTATGATTGCACCACTGCACTCCAGCTTTGCTTTTGTGCTGCATGTGACTCTGCTGGCAACATGGGACATGTAAGACCTTGTCTTGAGAAAAGAAAAAATAAGTAAAATTTGCCAATTACATGGGTATAAAATGGTGTCTCCTTTTAACTATACTTCGTGTTACTCTGATTACAAATATATTGACTGACCATATTTCTTTTGTAAATTTCCTATTTTTATCTTTTACCCATTTAAAAAATTGAATCATTTACTGATTTCTAAAGGTTGTTTATATGTTCTAGATATTCTTTATCACTTGCACATATTTTTACTTAATCTCCTATGGGTCTATGACTTGTCCTTTTACTTTTTTGAGGTTGATAATTTCAGCATAATGAACTTCAAGTACTGTTATGATTTGTACTTTTTATATTTTAAGAAATTATTTCCTACATAAGTATATAGTCTAATCTTCTCTATTTTCTTTACAAAGATTTAAAGTTTGTTTTGCACATTTAGGTATTTAATCCACTTGGAATTAATTTTTGTGTAGGGTGTGAAGTAGGGATCCCTTTGAGACTCTTTTGTCTATGTGGATAAATAGTCAGCCTACCACCATTTATTTAATAGTCCTTTCTTCCACAATGACCTGCAATTCTACCTTGTATATCTAAAGTATCCATGTTATTTATGGGTTGTTTCTGGACACTTTCTTCTGTTCCCTTGGTGTATTTATCTGTTCCTACACCAATATCACACTCAAGTTTTACAGATTTTTAGCAATTTTGATAGGTGGTAGTACAGTCTCTCATACTTGGTCCTTTTTCAGAAGTCTGTTCTCAGCCCTTTGCTTTCCCTTTAAACTCCAAACTCATGGGAACTGGAATTACATCGACTCTCTTGATCAATTTGGGGAGAGTTGTTCCTGTCTGAACATGAGACCTTTCCGTAGTCTTACATGTCTTTGGGTTAAGTTTATTAATGTTCTTCTAAAGATTTTGTGCATATTTCATTGTAGTTACTGTTAGGTGTTTTGTGTTTTGGGTTGTTTTTTGAATGCAGTTAGAGATACCATTTTCACTTTATTACTAATTTATATGAATGAAATTAACTTTTATATGTTGATTCTGCAACCTTGCCAAATTCTCATATTACTTCTGATAATGTCTGTAGATTCTCTTGTCAGAAGGGATATAGTAAAGAAATAAAAGGAATTTATGTCTTTTTTTTTTTTTTCCTGAGACAGGGTTTCACTCTGTCACCCAGGCTAGAGTGCAGTAGTGCAGCCATGGTTCACTGCAACCTCGACCTCCCCAGGCTCAGGTGATCCTCCCATCTTAGCTTCCCAAGTAGCTAGGACCACAAGTGTGTGCCACCACATTCAGCTAATTTTGTAATTTTTGTAGAGATGGGGTTTCGTCATGTTGCCCAGACTGGTCTCAAATACCCGGGCTCAAGATATCCTCCTGTCTCGGCCTCCCAAAGGGCTGGGATTATAGGTGTGAGCCACTGCACCCAGCCCAGTTTCTCCCTTTCTATTCCATATCCTTTTTTTTCTTCTTAATCAGCATACCTGGATTTCAGTACAACTTGGAGTGAAAAACAATAATGGTGGGAAAGCATTCCTTGTTGATTATGTGCAGAATGTTTTATTTTGCCAGTATATTACAAAGATTGCTATATGTTTTTTGTTTGTTTGTTTTCGTTTGTTTGTTTAGTTTTGGTTTTTTGTTTTGTTTTGTTTTGAGACAGAGTCTCACTCTGTCGTCCAGGCTGGAGTGCAGTGGCACAATCTCTGCTTATTGCAACCTCCACCTCCCACATTCAAGTGATTCTCCTGCCTCAGCCTCCCAAGCAGCTGGGATTACAGGCGCCCACCACCATGCCAGGCTAATTTTTGTGTATTGTTAGTAGATGCGGGGTGTCACTATGTTGGCCAGGCTGGTCTCAAACTCCTGACTTCTGGTGATCCACCTGCCTTGGCCTCCCAAAGTGCTGGGATTACAGGCGTGAGCCACCGTGCCCGGCCACTTCATTTTTTAAATGATAATATTTTGTCTACAAGCCTTCTTTGTGTGCCTTTTCAAATCTCCCTGGTTATTTTGATGGTCTCTTACTCCTTTTGTTTTTTATTTTTTATTTATTTATTTATTTATTTATTTAT
>NW_016806992.1:249243-271566 GCF_001698545.2 Rhinopithecus bieti | reverse complement strand
GACTTCTGGTGATCCACCTGCCTTGGCCTCCCAAAGTGCTGGGATTACAGGCGTGAGCCACCGTGCCCGGCCACTTCATTTTTTAAATGATAATATTTTGTCTACAAGCCTTCTTTGTGTGCCTTTTCAAATCTCCCTGGTTATTTTTGATGGTCTCTTACTCCTTTTTGTTTTTTATTTTTTATTTATTTATTTATTTATTTATTTATTTATTTATTTATTTATTTATTTATTTTGAGGCAGAGTCTGGCTCTGTGGCCCAGGTTGGAGTGCAGTGGTGCAATCTTAGCTCACTACAACCTCCACCTCCTGGGTTCAAGCAATTCTCCTGCCACAGTTTCCCGAGTAGCTGGGATTACAGCAGTGCACCACCAAGCACGGCTGAATTTTTATATTTTAGTAGATACAGGGTTTCACCATGTTGCCCCCAGGATGATCTCAAACTCCTGAGCTCAGGCAATCTGCCTGCCTCAGCCACCCAAAGTGCTAGGGTTACAGGTGTGAGCTGCCATGCCTGGCCTCCTACTCCTTTTAAAATTTAGATTTTCTTTTTATTTTTTTAAGTATGTGTATTTTGTATCTGATAATTCCAATCTGAAATCCTTGGAGATCTTATTCTATTATTTTTTGGTTGTTATTGCTGTTAATGTTTTCCACAGAGTCTTGTTCATTGTGGCATATTTCTTTATGACCTTTATAATTTTGGATTTTGCTCTTTCATTAGCTCGTCTTTACCTTGGGGAATCCTGAGGCTCATGGGTTGAGGTTTTGTTTCTGTGGTCAATATGCGTGTTTGTTTATGGCAGATTTTCCACAGCACTACCAACTAATACTCCTCTAATTGCTTGGCTTAGGTTTTCCCAGACAATGCAAGTAGTAAAAATTCAAACACAAGTCCACGTATTATTAACAGGCTGTGGTTACAAACTTCCAAGTTATCCTTTTTTCTTTCATTCTTACTTTTTTTTTAAGATAGCATCTCACTCTGTTTCCTAGGCTGGAGTGCAATGGTGGTATGGTCATAGCTCACTGCAGTCTTGAACGCCTGGGCTCAAGTGATCGTCCCACCTCAGCCTCCTGAGGAACTTAGACATGTGCTGCCACACCCAGCTAATTTTAAATTATAGAGACGGGGTCTCACTATGTTGCCTTGTCTGGTCTCAGATTTTGGGTTCAAGCCTTCCTCCCGCCTCAGCTTCCCAAAGTACTGGGATTACAGGCGTGAGCCACTGCACTTAACCCCCAAGTTATGCTTTTTTTAATCCCAAAGCACTCAGTTTATTTTTCCAGCTGATGAAAATTTTTTTTCCTAATGCACCTATTTGCTGATTTGTTACCTTTTAGAGCCCAGGGTGGTTTAACAACCCTCATCTCCTTTTAAAGCTCTAGGTTCCTGTTGATACCTCATGGTACTCAGAGCATCTGCATGAACTTCTCATTCTGGTTTTAACCTCTGAGGATTTCCCTTATTTTCTTGTAAGCTTAGCTATGCAATTGGAATCCCCCTGCCCCACCACAGCATTTATTTTGTTTTATACAAAAAGAATTTCAGACTACCCAGTTATCTCTATTGCTGGAAATGAAAATCCTATAGATTCTTGTATGATTTTGAACATTGTTACACTGGATGATTCTGGTTGGGAACCCATAGTAACTGGGCAGGTTTTTATTCCTAGTTCTCTCCACTGTGTTAGACTGCTGGATCATATGCATTTGAGTATGGTGGGAGAGGGTTTAGTTTTCTTAAACCTGTAGAAGAAAATAGTGATAATTTCTAATGTTTCAGATTATGTATAAGTAATGGTATCTTTCTGTATCAGGTAGTAGAACTACAAAATAGATTATCCGAAGAATCAAAGAAAGCAGATAAACTAGATTTTGAATATAAGCGGCTAAAAGAAAAAGTTGACAGTCTTCAAAAAGAAAAGGATGTGAGTATATGTATTAGGCATTTTGGTTTTGAGCACTGCTAAAATTAAGGCATTTATGTTTAATTCATGTTTGGCCACATTAATTTATTTTATTTATGAATTTAAAATTAGAAATCCTGTTTATTTTAAGCTATAGGAGAATTCCATTTGTGTTTCAGAAATAAGGCAAAAAAGTCGAAAGAATATTTTTATAATACTTCATTCAGATTTCTTTTTTATATAGTTATCTTTTCTACCACTGTTGTCTCCTTTACATTGTTCTGCTCATGACTTTCTATACGTTTATGTAGCTTTCTTGTTTTCTGTATGATTAATAGAGGACTTTTTGTTGTTCAGCGTATTTCAAATCTTTTAAAATATTTCTACTTTTCATGATTTATGAATATTTATTATCTTTGTTCTTCAATGTTTTATGTCTAGTGAAAAGAATGTTAAGAAATTAGTTACTAATTGTTAAAGATGGAGTAGACAGTTTTGTTTAACTGTGGATAGCATATTGCCTTGCACATAGTAGATATTCAGTATTGTTAAATGGGAAAAATTGTTTTAATCTTTTCTTCCTTCTATGATCTTTCCATAGAAAAGAAAAAGGTAAAACATGTTCATGTTCACTATTGTTTATCATTCTATTGGGTAAGGCAAAGGCCTCTGATGAATAAATTCTTAAAACGTGAAGCTAACCCCCCTTCATGTTTTTATGTCTCTCCAGAGACTGAGAACAGAAAGGGATTCTCTGAAGGAAACCATTGAAGAGCTTCGTTGTGTACAAGCTCAAGAAGGGCAGCTCACAACTCAAGGTAAAAACGTTTTGGGAGCACAAACCAGATAATTTCTTTCTTTTACTTTTTTCTTTTCTTTCTTTTTTTTTGAAACGGAGTTTCACTCTTATTGCCCAGGCTGGAGTGCAATGGCACAGTCTCCGCTTGCTGTAACCTCTGCTTCCCGGATTCAAGCGGTTCTCCTGCCTCAGCCTTCCAAGTAGTTGGGATTACAGGCACACCACCACACCCAGCTAATTTTTGTATTTTTAGTAGAGACAGGGTTTCACCATGTTGGCCAGAGTGATCTGGAACTCCTGACCTCAGGTGATCCACCCGCCTTGGCTCCCAAAGTGCTGGGATTACAGGCGTGAGCCACCACGCCCAGCCAGATGATTTATTTCTACTAGTATAAATAAAACTATTTGGTTCACTTGAACATGATTGTACCAATAGATAAAAATGAAACATTGGGCCCACTTGCGCTCCTCTTCGCAAAGCCCAGGCTCCAGCGATTGCCTTTTCTTATTGGTCCAATGGTGGTCTGAACCCTCAGTCACTGAGCCAATTTCCAAATCAGTCACACCCGCTTTTTTCAGAGGAACGCGTAAAAGGTGGAGAGGAATCTGAAAAGCAGTTGGTTCGTCTTAGAAAATGGCCAACCCAGACAGTCTGTGCGGCTCCCTTCCATTCTGAGAGTACTGTGTCCCCTTATTTTTGACCTCTAAGCCTTGCGTAAAACAAGCACCCTAAGGAATCGTCCAGCAGTCCAGCTGGCCGTGTGGATGCTGAGTTCCTCCCAAATTGCAGGGCCTGGCTACTGATTGGCCATGAAAGGCCTCCTAGGCCCTCACTGGAGGATCTGAACGCCCCTCCTTGGCGTAGCGACTGGAAGGGGTGGCTCCGGCGAGGACAAGCAGCAGGCTGGGGAGAGTCGGTCACGGGTGGGGCGCACCTAAGAGTGGGAACCTGGGAGGCCGGGCTCTTGAGGGGTTGCGGGGAGGAGAGAGCCCACCTGTTTCGTAACAATGAAAACACCACCAACCCCTCAGCGCCGCCGGGCTGGGACACCTGCCTGACCTGTGTTCCCTTAATGAGGATTCTGTGCTGTTAGGGATTATTTTTATTCCAGCCCTTGACATTTCCGTACTTCATTTCTCAGTCAGCATTGATTTTTAAAACTCCCGGCCTAGTCTCTTGCCGTGGACTCATTCATCCCGCAATTATTTAGCGCCTGCTGTTTGCCAGGCACTGTGTTAGTAGAGTTGGAGATACAAAAATAAATTAGGCAATTGTGGTACAAGATGAAAAGTGCTATAATTGAAACGTGTGCAAGGGCTGGTAGTGACATAAAGGATTTTCCTTGTGGATAGGTTTACCCAGAAAGGCTTCCCAAAGACATAGGATGAGTCAAGAATGAATGATAGGGCTTTAACAGACCCATGAAAAAAAGTGGACGTGACTTCTCCAGCTTTTTAATTAGACAACGCTGCCGTGCTAATTTCTCCAAAGGAGAAACAAAAGTAGTGTAATAGAGATATTCTAATACTTCCCTTAAGATAGATACATATTTTGAGATGGAGTCTCGCTCTGTTGCCAGGCTGGAGTGCAGTGGCGAGATCTTGGCTCCCAGGTTCAAGCGATTCTCCTGCCACAGCCTCCCTAGTAGCTGGGACTACAGGGGTGTGCCACCATGCCCGGCCAATTTTTTGTATTTTTAGTAGAGACAGGGTTTCACTGTGTTAGCCAGGATGGTCTCAATCTCCTGACCGTGTGATCCGCCCACCTCAGCCTCCCAAAGTGCTGAGATTACAGGTGTGAGCCACCGCGCCTGGCCAAGATGTAGATGTAGATGTAGATGTAGATGTAGATGTGTGTGTATATATATGTGTGTGTGTATATATATTTTTTAATCCAAGTGCCATAAAAGATGTTTTAAATCTAATTCCTACTTTGTTGTAAATTGCTTTGGGCAGACAATTTAAGCTTAGTTCCAGCAATGCTATTCAGGTTAGGGGCTGTAAGTGTTTTGTAGAAAAGGGCAAATTTAGGCCAGGCATGGTGGTGACGCCTGTAATCCCAACCCTTGGGGAGTCTGAGGTGGACAGAGGGCTTGAGCTCACAAGTTCAAGAGCAGCCTGGGCAACATAGCAAGACACCCCCCAACAAAAAAAAAATTTTAATTAGCTGGTCATGGTGGCATGTGCCTGTGGGCCCAACTACTCAGGAGACTAAGGCAGGAGTATCACTTGAGCCTGGGAGGCAGAGGCTCCAGTGAGCTGAGGTTGCGCCACTGCATTCCAGCCTGGGCAATAAAAAAAAAAAAAGAAAAAGAAAAGGGCCAATTTAGTAATAGGATAATTTGGCAAGGATGACAGAAACAAAGACTTAATTGCAACTTGAGTTTTTTAAACCTCATCAAGTTTGTGTAAGAATGGTGTTTCTTGGCCAGGCACGGTGGCTCATGCCTGTAATCGCAGCACTTTGAGAGGCTGAGGCGGACAGATCACGAGGTCAGGAGATCAAGACCATCCTGGCTAACATGGTGAAACCCCGTCTCTACTAAAAATACAAAAAATTAGCTGGGCGTGGTGACAGGCACCTGTAGTCCCAGCTTTTTGGGAGGCTGAGGCAGGAGAATGGAGTGAACCCGGGAGGCAGAGCTTGCAGTGAGCTGAGATTGCGCCACTGCACTCCAGCCTAGGGGACAGAGCAAGACAGTCTGAAAAACAAAAAAAACAAAACAAAAAAAGAATGGTGTTTCTTACAGCATGGTGAATAGTGTTAGAATCACCTGGGATGCAGATTCCCAGGTCCACTCATGCCTACAAATCAGGGACTCTGGGGACAAAGTTCAGAAAGGTGAATTTTAAAACAGTGCCCCAGGTGTTTTTTGTGCACATCAATGTTTTAGGCCCTCTGGCATAGGATAATGGAGGCAGATGTAAGGTAAAATTCATTTCCTCACTTTGCATGTTGGGAGAACACATTTATATCTCACCTTTCTGTCATCCCCTTTGTTATCAGTGTGAGATCATACAGTCCTCAAGTATTAATGAAATGACTTACAGAAAAAGTTTTCTTAAATAACACTCTGTTGCCCGACACCCCTTATATAAGCAGAAAGGAGTCTGGGACCTCAGCTTCTAAAATGGGAACCATGCTAAGGATCAAAAAGTGAAGACACTTGGGGACCCCCTGTCTTGCAAATACAACCAACCACAGAAGGGCGTGAGAGTAGTTTCTTGGCTTGCTTGACTTCCTTCTCACTTTCCCTTGGTTGACCCAAAAAGACCCAAAGCTCAATCATTTAGGTGGGCTGATGATTCCATATCATTCGAACTTTCAATCACTAAGAGGAAAAAAAAAAAAAGATGGGTGGAGATATCCCAAAACATATTTAGGTTAACTTTATGGTATGCTTTATTTGATTAAAACACTTAACCATTAGGCTGGGCACAGTGGCTGACGCCTGTGATCCCAGCACTTTGAGAGGCCAAGGCAGGTGGATCACTTGAGGCCAGAAGTTGGAGACCAGTCTGGCCAACATGGCAAAACTCCGCCTCTACTAAAAATAGAAAAATTAGCCAAGCATGGTGGTGCGTGCCTGTAATTCTAGCTACTCAAGAGGCTGAGGCACAAGAATTGCTTGAACCTGGGAGGTGGATGCCACATTGAGCTGAAATAGCACCATTGCACTTCAGCCTGGGCAACAGAGTGAGACTGTCTCCAAAAAAAGAAAACCAAAAAAACCACAACACTTAACCATTAAAGAAGGCCCAAAAAGATTCACAACTTTACACACTTGATCTTAGCCAAGAGGCCGAGAAGTGATAAGATTCACAACTTTAAAAAGAAAATTGGTATGTACCATCATAAACATAAGGTGTCATAAACGTTGAATACCATCATAATGGTCTCTGCTCTGCAGCTTGAGCTAGTAACTAAACTCTCCAAGACTTGGTTTGTTCTGCAAAATGAGAATCATAACTTCTTTCTCTAGAGCCAGATGAAGAGTTTTAGATGCTCTTAGTAAGGCAAAACACTCCCCAATATGTAATTTTTTTTTTTTTTTTTTTTTTGAGACGGAGTCTCGCTCTGTCGCCCAGGCTGGAGTGCAGTGGCCGGATCTCAGCTTACTGCAAGCTCCGCCTCCCGGGTTTACGCCATTCTCCTGCCTCAGCCTCCCAAGTAGCTGGGACTACAGGCGCCCGCCACCTCGCCCAGCTAGTTTTTTGTATTTTTTTAGTAGAGACGGGGTTTCACCATGTTAGCCAGGATGGTCTCGATCTCCTGACCTCGTGATCCGCCCGTCTCGGCCTCCCAAAGTGCTGGGGATTACAGGCTTGAGCCACCGCGCCCAGCCCCCAATATGTAATTTTAAATGAAAACAGTATTAAATATAATATAGAAAAAGTTGTGCTGTATTAAATGTGATACAGAAAAGTTGGCTGTAATACTCTGATATCCTTTCTTAAGAAGATATCAGATAACCATTTTCTTTTTTCTTTTTTTGAGACAGAGTCTCGGTCTTATCACCCAGACTGGAGTGTTTTTAAGATGAAGTCTTGCTCTTGTCCCCCAGGCTGGAGTGCAATGGTGCAATCTAAGCTCAGTGCAACCTCCGCCTCCCAGTTTCAAGCAATTCTCCTGCCTTAGCCTCCCGAGTACCTGGGATTACAGGTGACTGCCACCACGACCAGCTACATTTTGTATGTTTAGTAGAGACAGGGTTTCACCATGTTGGCCAGGCTGGTCTCGAACTCCTGACCTCAGGTGATCCACCCACCTCGGCCTCTCAAAGTGCTGGGATTACAGGCGTGAGCCACCACACCCGGCCACTTTTTGCATTTTTAATAGAGAAGGAGTTTCATCGTGCTGACCAGGCTGATCTTGAACTCCTGGCCTCAGGTGATCTGCCCTCCATGACCTCCCAAAGTGCTGGGATTACAGGTGTGTTCCACTGCGCCCGACCAGATAACCATTTACTCTTGACAAATTAGGGTGACCTAGTTTTGTTGGTGCCCTAAGATCACACCTAGTGGCAGGTAATTTAATGTTGCACACTTAACACAATTATTTCAAATATTAAATAGAATATGTGCCAGGCATGGTGGCTCGTGCCTGTAATCCCAGCACTTTGGGAGGGCAAGGAAGTAAGATTTCTTGAGTCCAGGAGCTTGAGTTCAGCCTGGCCAACACATTGAGATTCCATCTGTCTCTAAATATGTATTATTACAAAAATAAAAATAATGACTGGGTGCAATGGCTCATACCTGTAGTCCCAGCTACTTGGAAGGCTCGGGTGGGAGGATCACTTGAGCCCAGGAGTTTGAGGTTACAGTGAGCCAAAACTGTGCCACTTCACTCCAGCATGGGTGACAGCGAGACCCTGTTTCTAAAAGAAAATGATAATTTTCTTTTAAGTACATCAGACTTCCTAAAGCAGTGATTTTTTTTCAACTAAGAAAAGTTGAGTAGGTGTCAATCCGTTAAGGAACTTAGATCCTAAGGAGAAAACTGCTCTTTCTCCCAGGAAAAGAACCACACTTGGCTCAAGGTTTACCCCACCCACTCCTTTGTCATCAGCTGGGGATGGTGGAGGCCAATGGATCGCTTGTTTGGCTTCACAGTTCACTCCCAGACTAGTAACCAGCCTGTGGCTTTTCAGTTACCTGAAACTGGAATTTGTCTTTTCCTCTGACTACAACATTTTTTTTTCCCTTCTCCTCTCTTTCATTTCACCTCCTTGCTCTCTCTCTGTTGTCTTATTAATCAACTCTCTTCTTGCTTCATTTTCCAGTTTACCCAGCTGCACAGAAACCATTTTCATTTTGTTCTCACCACCACTCCCCTTCTTTATTCTCTTGACCTGTTTCTAGCTTGTCAAACCCTAATTGAGATATCCTATTTTTTTTTCTCTATTCCAGATTACCAAGGACAATTTAAGGAAATTATTATGTATCTTTCTTGTTTTCACCAAAAATACATCGTTTGTGATTATAACTGCATCCTCATTGCTGCCTCGCAGTTCTTTCAGATATCTCTAAGCATCTCTACATGAGTTTTGTTTTTTCTTTTTCTTTTTTTTTTTTTTTGAGATGGAATTTTGCTCTTTTTGCCCAGGCTGGAGCACAATGGTGTGATCTCGGCCCATTGCAACCTCCGCCTCCCGGGTTCAGTGATTCTCCTGCCTCAGCCTCCAGAGTAGCTGGAATTACAGGCGCCCGCCACCATACTCAGCTAATTTTTTGTATTTTTAGTAGAGACAGGGTTTCACCATGTTGACCAGGCTGGTCTTGAACTCCTGACCTCAGATGATCCACCTGCGTTGGCCTCCCAGTGTGCTGGGATTACAGGCATGAGCCACTGCACCCAGCCTCTACATGAGTTTTTATGCAATTTTCAGAATCTCGGCGCGAGCGCAGGTGGCTCAAGCCCTGTAATCCGCAAGCACTTTGGGAGGGCCGAGACGGGCGGATCACAAGGCTCAGGAAATCAAGACGCATCCTGGCTAACCCCGTGAAACCCCCGTCTCGTACCTAAAAAATAACTAGCGGGGCGAGGTGGCGGGCACCTGTAGTCCCAGCTACACTCGGCCGAGGCTGAGGGGCAAGGAGAATGGCATCAAACGCCGGGAGGCCGGAAAGCCTTGCAGTGAGCTGAGATCCGGACCACCCTGCACTCAGCCTGGGCGCAGAGTGAGAGCTGTGGTCTCAAAAAAAAAAAAAAAAAAAAAAAAAAAAAAACTCACCTGAAGTTTAACCCTTTTTCTCTCAGCTCTGATATAATCAAGAAACCATAAGCCCTTTCATGTAAACTATCACATGTGTTTCTTTGCACCTATAAACCTATATGTTTTAACCTTGCTGCTATAGTTTGAATGTCCCCTCTGAAACTCATGTTGAAAGTTAATACCCAATGTGGTAGTTTTGAGAGGTGGGGCCTTCAAGAGGTGATTAAAGCATGAGGACTCTGCCCTCAGGGATGGATTAATGCATACATGGATTAATATGTTAATGGAGTAATGCGTTGTCATGGGAGTGGTACTGGTTGCTTTATAAGAAAAAGAGGGCCTGGTGCGGTGGCTCAGGCCTGTAATCCCAGCACTTTGAAAGGCCCAAGGTGGGTGGATCTCCTGAGGTCAGGAGTTTGAGACCAGCTTGGCTGACGTGGCAAAAACTGGTCTCTACTAAAAATACAAGGATTAGCTGGGTGTGGAGATGGGCGCCTGTAATCCCAGTTACTGGGGAGGCTGAGGCAGGAGAATCACTTGAACCTGAGAGGCCGGAGGTTGCAGTTAACCAAGATCATGCCACTGTATTCCAGCCTGGATGACAAGAGTGAAACTCCTCAATAAAAAGAAAAAGAGACCTGAGCGAACAAGTGAGCATGCTCAACCCCCTCACCATGTGATGCCCTGTGTTGCATCGGGACTCTGCAGAAAGTCCCCACCAGCAGGCAGGCTCTTACCAGATGTGCCCCCTCAGTCTTGGACTTCTCAGCCACTAGAATTGTAAATAATAATTTTATTTTTTATTTTATTTTTTTTTTTGAGATGAGGTCTCACTCGTTTACCCAAGCTGGGATGCAGTGGCATGATCTGGCCTCTGCCTCCTGGGCTCAAGTGATCCTCCCACCTCAATCTCCCAAGTAGCTGGGAATACAGGCATGCACCACGATGCCCACCTAATTTTTTGTATTTTTGGTGGAGATGGTGTCTCACCATGTTGCTCAGGCTGGTCTCAAACTCCTGAGCCCAATTGATCAACCCACCTCGCCCTCCCAAAGTGCTGGGGTTACAGGCATGAGTCACCACAGCCAGCCAAAAATAGTGTTCTTATAAATTACTCAGTTTCGGTTCTGTTATAATCAACAGAAAAAGGATTAGGACACCCTCTTTGTTTATGTATCCTTTGACCTAGCACTTTTGCTCTACAAATTAAATTTACCCTAATGAATTAAAGCATTTTTCTAAAAGTGAGATTTTGAAACAGCCTGAAAGTTCAGCAATACAGGAATAGTATTCTTATTCAATTGTATACAGTAGAGCCATTTAAAAGAATAAGGTGGCCAGGTGTGGTGGCTTACACCTTTAATCCCAGCACTTTGGGAGACTGAGTGGGGAAGATTGCCTCAGGTCAGGAGTTGGAGACCAGCCTGGCCAACGTGGTGAAACCCTGTCTCTACTAAAAATGCAAAAATTAGCTGGGCATGCTGGCAGGTGCCTGTAATCCCAGCTACTTGGCAGGCTGAGGTAGGAGAGTTGCTTGAACCCAGGAGACAGGTTGCAGTGAGCCAAGACCATGCCACTACACTCCAACCTGGGCGACAAAGTGAGACTCCATCTCAAAAAAAAAAAATAATAAATAAGGAATATTTTTTATACACCTGACAGAGAGAAATATGTGTGTTACATCATTACATTTAAAAAGTAAGGCTGGGCACAGTGGCTCACGCCTGTAATCCCAGCACTTTGGGAGGCTGAGGTGGGAGGATCACCTGAAGTCAGGAGTTCAAGACCAGCCTGGCCACCATGGTGAAACCCCATCTCTTCTAGAAATACAAAAAATTAGTTGGGTGGGCACCTGTAATCCCAGCTACTCAGGAGGCTGAGACAAAAGAATTGCCCGACCCCAGGAGGCAGAGGTTGCAGTGAGCTGAGATCACGCCATTGCATTCTAGCCTGGGCAACAGAGTAAGACTCCATCTCAAAAAAAAAAAAAAAAAAAAAAGTAGAATAGAATAGAGGTTACCAGGGGATAGGGGAGGGAGGAATAGGGAATTACTGCTTAATGGTTACAGAGTTCGTGATTTGGATGATGAAAAAGTTTTGAAAATACGTAGCATTGATGGTTACACAACATTGTGAATATACTGAATGCCATTCTATTGTATACTTAATAATACTTAAAATGGTATTTTTATTAAGACCACACTTAATAATATTTTAAGACCACTGTGACACGGTCCTTTACTTGAAAATTATTTTTGCTGTTAAAATTAATGCTCAAAGTAGGGTTTCATATCGAAAGTTGTATAACTGTGTTTTCAATTAGCCTTATATTTATGTTTGTATATTTACAGGGTTAATGCCTCTTGGAAGTCAGGAGTCTTCAGACAGTCTAGCAGCAGAGATTGTTACACCTGAAATCAGGTAAGGAGATTGTAGTGTTCACATTTACACTGCACAGTATTCCTGGAGAAAACATATGTACAATATGAAGAAGATCATTTCCTTATTCTTTCTAACCAACATTTTCAACATGAACTCTGTTAAATTTTTATGTTTTCAACATGTTAGAAGCTTTCTTCTGCTGGCCCTATGGAAAATTGATTTGCTCACTTCAATAAGACAATCTTTCACACATACAAAGCCAATTATTATGTCCTAACCTTGAGTATCCTCAGCAGACATAAAGCACTGAAGACATTTGGCCTGTAGACAATAGTTGTGCTTAGCTATCAGCATGCAAAATTATTAGTTATTAAGATTTGTCTGCTAACCGGCTGGGCTTGGTGGCTAACACCTGTAATCCCAGCACTTTGGGAGGCTGAGGTGGGCAGACACAAGTTCAGGAAATCGAGACCATCCTAGCTAACATGGTGAAACCCTGTCTCTACTAAAAATACAAAAAATTAGCCAGGCGTGGTGGCGGGCACCTGTAATCCCAGGTACTCTCCTGCCCAGGAGGCTGAGGCAGGAGAATGATGTGAACCCAGGAGGCAGAGCCTGCAGTGAGCTGAGGTTGTGCCTGGGGGACAGAGCAAGACTCTGTCTCAAAAAAAAAAAAAAAAAAAAGATTTATCTGCTAACCACATGGAAAGGTCTGGGAAAGATATAATGCTATAGACAGGAGGAAATGACTCCCCATCTTAACTACTCTTCCCTCAATCATACCTTATATTTTTTATTCATAGTATTTTTAAAATTCCATTTATTTATTTATTTAGAAGCAAGGTCTTACTCTGTCACCCAGGCTGGAGTACAGTGGCGTGGTCACAGCTCACTGCAGCCTCGACCTTCTGGGCTCAAGCAATCTTCCTACCTCAGCCTGCTTAGTAGCTAGGATCTCAGGCGCATGCCACCACGCCTGGCTATTTTTTGTAGAGACCAGGTTTTGTCATGTTTCCCAGGCTGGTCTTGAACTCCTTGAGCTGAAGTAATCCGCCCGCCTTGCCCTCCCAAAGTGCTGGGATTACAGGTGTAAACCACCGCACCCAGCCAGTTTCATTTATTTTTATGCATAACTAGCTTCATGTATAAAAATGAAAAATAAGTGAGGGAGACACCAAGTGTCCATTAAAAGGAGACTGATTAATTCTGAATATTGCTTTTACCTTTTGGGGCCTATTTGCCTCTTTTAAAATGGACACTGGCCTTGCTTCTTCATAAACTTCCTTGGTGGATATTAAATAACAGTTGTGTAAGGGTTTCATACACTGTAAAAGTTGAAATAAGCTTTCAAATACTTGTTGAATAAATGGAAACAATTTGTAGTTGTTGGTTAACATTTGTTTAAGAAGGACAAAAGGGCCAGGCGCAGTGGCTCACTCCTGTAATCCTAGCACCTTGGGAGGTCAAGGTGGGTGGATCACCTGAGGTCAGAGTTCAAGACCAGCCTGACCAACATGGCGAAACCCTGTCTCTACTAAAAAAATACAAAATTAGCTGGGTTTGGTGATGCATGCCTGTAATCTCAGCTACTCAGGAGGGTGAGGTTGCACTGAGCCGAGATCGCACCATTGCTCTCCAGTCTGGGCAACAAGAGCAAAAGTCCATCTCAAAAAAAAAAAGAAGAAGAAGTACAAACAAAAGGCGTATAAGGCAGCACCAAGTCTGGAAGTATCTTGTGTACCTTTTTCTTTTTTGCCATCTGATATGCTACTTTATAATTGAACTAATAAGATTTGTTGAATAAATAAACACATATTTATGAACGTTTATAAATAAGTGGTTATGTCCAAAACAACTCACAATTTTTAAGGAAACGTATTGGTAATACAGTTGGTTTTTTAAACTAGGAACAATGATAGGTCAGGTGCGGTGGCTCACATGTGTAATGCCAGTGCTCTGGAGGCCAGGGCAGGCGGATCACTTGAGGCCGGGAGTTCGAGACCATCCTGGCCAACATGGCAAAACCCTGTCTCTACTAAAAATACAAAAAAAATTAGCTGGGCATGCTAGCACATGCCTGTAATCCCAGGTACTCAGGAGGCTGAGGCACGAGAATCATTTGAACCTACGAGGCAGGGTTGCAGTGATCTTAGATGGCGCCACAGCACTCCAGCATGGGTGACAGCTAGATTCTGTCTGCAAAAAAAAAAAAAAAAAAAAAAAAAAAAAAGAGCGATGATAAAGATTCAGCAAATAGGGCTTTTCTGAGTATGACCAGATACAGATTAAAATATGCTGTGTGTCCAGAAGACAACTATCAAGGAAAAATGATAAACTGGGATGAAAATTTTACATGTTTTAGACGATGGGTTAATATTTGATACTTTTTATTGAGTTAGAGGTGTGGACAAATTGGAAATCTCATAAACTAAAGGCAAAGGCAAAAGGTTAAAGTGGTACAACCTTTCTTTTGAGGAGATTGGCAGGATGTGTCTGTTGTCTAAAAGTACACCTATCTTTTGATCCAAAAATTACTTTTCTGGGAGTTAATCCTGAGGAAATAACCAATGATATACAGAAAAGTATATTTATAAGGCTAATCTTATTACCTTGTTAAAGCTCAAAATTGGTAGCAATCTGAATGCCCAATAATTGGGTGTTTATTAAATAAGTAACGATTTTAATGCCATGTCATTTAAAATATCCAAGTATATTTAATGATATAAAAAGATTGTGAAATTTTAGGTGTAAATAGCAGGTACCGATGTAATTTGTACTTTGTGATCCCTTTTGAAAAATGTTTGCATGTGAGTATATGTGCATAGAATTAGAAGGCTATATTTCAGCAGTAGTCATTTTGCACTATAGTTATGGAGAGTTTATATTTTCTTTTCATTTATCTTCCTTACACACTGTGTGTTTACTTTGTAACTGAAAAATATAAAGTCCCTATTGCCCATACTGAGGCAGAAGAATTGCTTGAACCCAGGAGGCGGGAGTTGCAGTGAGCCGAGATCGTGCCACTGCACTTCAGCCTGGGTGACAGAGAGAGACCCCATCTCAAAAAAAAAACAAGAAAGTCGCTGTTGCCCATAATAGAATACATCAAATTCTAAATAGTTGCTTGAATTAGATCACAGATTTGGTTCATCTTTTCAGTAGCAAAAGTAAAAGATTTATTATATTTATAAAATAAGAGCAATGCGTGTGTGTGCGTGTTTCTTTCTTTCTTTGATTTTTCTTTATCCACAATAAGCTTTTCCACAGCTTTTCATAGTATTTGGTATCTGTTCATACTGTCTTCATGGGGTCCCCTAAAGATGACCCTGTGTAAAGAAAAGAATGAATTCTATCTTCAACAAGTATGTCTTCATATGAACTAACGTTTTAATTATATTGTCCCTGCAGTAAATATGGTGGCAAGTTCTGTATGGATACTGTTTTTAATATCCCTTAATGTAAGCTTTTGGCATATACAGAGTCCAAAACAGTGCAGTCCAGTAACCTGATTGTAATGATCTGGCTTGTTTCAAGAATTTAATTTTACATATTACAGGAATGGGTAGACTGAATGTCTTGAAGTGATTCTTTTTTTGAGTCGGAGTCTTGCTCTGTCGCCCGGGCTGGAGTGCAGTGGCCGGATCTCAGCTCACTGCAAGCTCCGCCTCCCGGGTTTATGCCATTCTCCTGCCTCAGCCTCCGGAGTAGCTGGGACTACAGGCGCCCGCCACCTCGCCCAGCTAGTTTTTTGTATTTTAGTAGAGACGGGGTTTCACCATGTTAGCCACGATGGTCTCGATCTCCTGACCTCGTGATCCACCCGTCTCGGCCTCCCAAAGTGCTGGGATTACAGGCTTGAGCCACCGCGCCCGGCTTGAAGTGATTCTTGTCGGATATAATATCTTGCCACCAAATGGTTGATAATTTAAGAGCATAGCACTAGAGATTGTGTTCTCTAATAAGAATCAAATAACAAATAAATAAATGCATTCATAGTTTAAATATTTAAATCAGGGAAGAAATAGGATTTTGAAATCATGTTTATTACAAATCATTGTATTTAGAGACTGTATTATTTCTATAAAGAAAATATTTAAAACCTTAAATGTAATGTCTTTGCCAGCTATAATAGCTGAATTTGTTGTACTTTATTTTTCATTTCTGTTCTGGTATTAAATTTGTAAGAGTGCTTAGCTAGATTTGATACCTGTGTTGTATACTGATGCACCAAATGACTGTGTATATAATATTTAGTTTTTATTTTGTTCATTCAGGGAGAAACTTATTCGTCTTCAGCATGAGAATAAGATGTTAAAGCTTAACCAAGAAGGTTCGGACAATGAAAAAATAGCCTTATTGCAGAGCCTTCTAGATGATGCAAATCTACGCAAGAATGAACTGGAGACAGAGAATAGGTAGAGTATTAGAGGTGACTGCATCTGGCTATAAGTTTTCCCTATTTGCCTTGATTCTGAATCCCTTAAACAAAAAACTGGAAAGGCATGGTGGCTCACACCTGTAATCCCAGCACTTTGGGAGGCCGAGGAGGGCAGATCGCTTGAGCTCAGGAGTTCGAGACCAGCCTGGGCAACATGGTGAATGAAACTCCATCTCTACAAAAAATGCAAAGTTAGCCAGGCATGGTGGTGCATGCCTGTGGTCCCAGCTACTCAGGAGGCAGAGGTAGAAAGATCATTTGAGCCCAGGAGGTGGAGGTTGCAGTAAGCCAAGATCACACCACTGCACTCCAGCTTGGGCAATAGAGCAAAAGTCTGTCTCAAAAACAGAAAACACACACACACACACAAAACAAAACAAAAAAACCAACAACAAAGATCTGAATTGTAGTTTGAAAAATGGCCATGTGCTGTTCTCTTTCCCTTTAAGAGAACTTGAATCCATTTCTCCACTTTTGGGCAGACTTGCCAAAAAACATTGGGCTTTTTTAGAATGGTAGTGTCCTTTTTACTTCTTCATGCAAAATGATACTGGAGCTCTACCATTTACCCTTTCTAATCACTAATTAAAACTAGAGGATTTTTAAAAATCTGATAATTTAGTCTTTCACAAGAATTACAATTCACAGTTGTTGTTGGGCTAATAGAGTTTACCATTTCCACAGGAGTGTGTTGGAGCTCTGTTGGTGTGGGGAGAGCAGTAGCTCCCTTGTAATTGGATTGACAAAGCATTTTTCTTCTAATCTGTTATTTATTGTGACCCTAAAAGGAACTAATTCATCTTAGGAACAACTGACTTATTTTGAAAGTTTAGAATCTGCAAAATTGCTGTGACAGTTGTACACATCCTACCCTTCTTCCTGTAGCTTTACATTTTAAAGCTACTGAGATAGAATCAACAGTGTAAATCAGTATAAATGCTAGAGTGATTATAAGAGCACCATCAAGCATAAACAGAAGGAGAAAATTTTACATCAACTCTTAGGAGTCTAGAGAATGAGGGATTTTTTAAAGTACTCAGAAAAAGTGGGAAATGGAGACAGTGGAACGGGGGAGATTGCAGGAGCAACTGGCGGGCGGACAGTCCCTCTGGTGCAAGTGTCTTGATGTTTGCCTCATTCATCCTTTGCCTCTGGGTTGTATTTTAGTCAGGAAAGTCTCTCCCTACCCTGATATTTTTTTAGTGAGAAAACACCCACAACTTTCTTCATACTGCTTTGCATTGTTTCTCACAGGCTTTATAATTATTGCTCTTTTTCCCAGAGACAGGACAGCCAATTGTCATTTATACAGTGTCCATGTCTGTGGATGTCTAATCACCACCGAAGTTCCTGTGTGACTTACTGCTGGGTACAACTTACTGTTGTGATTGTTTCTTAAATTACAACACCGATGATGAATAACTTAGATTATGGTTGACTATGATCTATAATGATAATAACAGGTAATATTTACTAAGCACCTGTTTGTCTCAGGCATTGTGCTGGGTGTCTTAAATATGCTTTCTTACTTTATGAAAGTTTTACAGATAAGGGAACTCAGACTCAGACCCTGACTGCCTGACTCCAAAGCCTCCATACCTAATCCATACCCTCTTTCTTGCCAATTTATCTTCTACTATGTTTGCACAATATTTATTCCTTTTCCTGTCTTCCTCTCACAGGATGTTTTTTGTCCTAAGTGACTTACCCTAAGTTTGTTCTTACTGATTTTAATGAGTATTTATATTACCTTGACTCTAGCTTAATATCCTACTAGTTTACAACATTGGGTCCCACTGAGTCTGTTACAGTTTGCTCACTCCCCATGTATATCACCTGTCAGAAAGCAAAGTCTGTCGTAGACCTCTAAAGTCCTTTCCAATTAGTTTTCCCAAGAGCGAGCACTTTAGCATGTCTGTAATACCTGCCGGTCCTCAAACAATATTAGAAGAGGGTGGAGGGTTGAGAAGGAAGCCACATCAGGATTCCCCAGGAATTCTGCCAAAGTAGACCTGGTCTTGTTTCTGTACCTCTCAGAGTGTACTATCATCTCAGGTGCACCCGCTCCCTGCATCCCACAGCTGTATGTATTCAGCAATTAGACTTTGATTAAAATGTTAACTATCTCAATCCCTGAAGTGGGAGAAAGAAGGTAGAGGCAATTCACATCGATAGAATACCTGCAACGTGCAGGGGCTCTGCTAGGCACACTTTAGTCTTTTAAACAACCCCATGAGGTAGGCATCATAATCCTCATTTATTTTGTAGATGAACTGTTTATTTTTTTTATTTTTGTGGGTACATAGTAGGTATATATATTTATGAGTTACATGAGATTGTTTGATACAGGCATGCAGTGCATAATAATCATATTAGAGTAAATGGTGTATCCATCCTCTCAAGCATTTATCATTTATGTTATGAACAATCCCATTATACTCTTTAGTTATTTTTAAATGTACAATTACATTAATTATTACTATAGTCACTTTGTTGTGCTAGCAAATACTAGGTCTTATTCATTCTTTCTATTTTTATGTGCCCATTAACCTCTTCCCACTACCTTTCCCAGCTTTTGGTAACCATCCTTCTACTTTCAAGCTCCATGAATTTAATTTTTTTAATTTTTAGCTCCCACAAATAAGTGAGAGCATGTGAAGTTTGTCTTCCTGTGCCTGTTACTTCACTTAACATAATGACCTTCAGTTTCATGCATGTTTTTGCAAATGATAGGATTTCATTCTTTTTTATGGCTAAATAGTGCTACATTGTCTTTTACATCTACATATACCACATTTTCTGTGCCTATTAATTTTTTTATTTTATTTTATTTTTTTGAGACAGGATCTCACTCTGTCGCCCAGGCTGGAGTGCAGTGGTATGATCACAGCTCAACCTCCCAGGCTCAAGCTATCCTTCCATGTCAGCCTCTGAGTAGCTGGGACTATAGGTGCACACCACCATGCCTGGCTGATTTTTTAATTTTCTGGAGAGACAGGATCTCCCTGTGTTGCCCAGGCTGGTTTCAAACTCCTGGACTCAAGGGATCCTCCCATCTCAGCATCCCAAAGTGCTGGCATCATAGGCATGAACCACCATGTCCAGCCTCTTTTGAGAAATAAATATCTGTTTAGAATAAATATCTGTTTAGATCTTTTGTCTTTTTTTTGAGGATCTCACTCCTTCACCCAGGCTGGAGTGCAGTGGCACAATCACAGCTCACTGCTGCCTTGACAGCCCGGGCTCAAGTGATCCTCCCACCTCATCTTCCAAGTGACTAAGATTACAGGCATGTGCCACCATGCCCAGGTAATTTTTTCTATTTTTTTTTTTTGTAGAGATGGGTTTTTGCCATGTTGCCCAGGCTAGTCTTAAACACCTGGGCTCAAGCAGTCCACCTACCTTAGCCTCCCAAAGTGCTGGGATTACAGGGATGAGACACCATGCCCAGCCCTCCTTGTGCCTATTTTAAAAATTGAGTTATTAGAGTTTTTCCTGTAGAGTTGTTTGAGCTCCTTATATATTCTGGTTAGTCATCCCTTGTGAGATGGGGAGTTTGCATGTATTTTCACCCATTCTGTTGGTTGTCTCTCACTTTGTTGGTTGTTTCCTTTGCTGTGCAGAAGCTTTTTAATTTGATATGATCCCATTTGTTCCTTTTTGCTTTGGTTCCCTGGGCTTATGGAGCATTACTCAAGAAATCTTTGTCCACACCAATGTCCGGGGAGCGTTTCTCCAGTTTCATTTTATTATTTTCAGGTCTTAGATTTAAATCTTTGATCCATTTTGATTGGATTTTTGTATACTGCAAGAGATAGGGGGTCTAGTTTCATTATTTTGCATAATGATATCTAGTACCATTTATTGAAGAGACTGCCCTTTCCCCAGAGTAAGTTCTTGGCATATTTGTTAAAATAAGTTCACTGTAGATGTATAGATTTATCTCTGACTTCTCTATTCTGTTCCACTGGTCTGTGTGTCTGTTTTTATGTAAGTGCCATGCTGTTTTGGTTACTATAGCTCTGTAATATAATTTGAAGTCAGGTAACATGATTCCTCCAGTTTTGTTCTTTTTGCTTAGAATAGCTTTGGTTATTCTGGGTAGTTTGTGGTTCTGTATAGAATTTAGGATTGTTTTTTCTATTTCTGTGAAGAATATCATTGGTATTTTGATAGAGATTATTTTGAATCTATAGATAGCTTTGGGTAGTATGGATTTTTGTTGTTGTTGTTGTTTGTTTTTTGAGTTGGAGTCTGTCTCTGTCACCCAGGCTGGAGTGCACTGGCACTATCTCAGCTCATTGCAACCTCCAGCTCCCAGGTTCAAGCGATTCTCTTGCCTCAGCCTCCTGAGTAGTTGGGACTACAGGCATGAGCCACCACACCCAGTTAATTTTTGTATTTTTAGTAGAGACAGGGTTTTGCCTTGTTGGCCAGGCTGGTCTCGAACTCCTGACCTCAGGTGATCTGCCCACCTCAGCCTTCCAAAGTGCTGGGATTACAGGCATGAGCCACCATGCCTGGCCAACAATAGGCCAAAGTATGGCACTTGGACATACTGAGTACTTTGTTGTTGTTGTTGTTGTTGTCTTTCCTTTCAGTGGAGAACTGGGTCTCGCTAAATTGCCCAGGCAGGTCTCACACTCCTGGGCTCAAGCTATCCGCCTACCTCTGCCTGCCTAAGAGCTAGGATTACCGGTGTGAGCCACTGCACCCAGCATGGACATTTTAACAATACTGATTCTTCTAATTCATGAACATAGAATATCTTTCCATTATTTTGTGTCTTCAGTTTCTTGCATCAGTGTTTTATAGTTTTAATTGTAGAGATCATTCACTTCTTTGCTTAATTCCTAGGTATTTTATTTTAGCTGTAGTGATCATAAATGGGATTCTTGATTTCTTTTTCAGATTGTTTGCTGTTGGCCTATATAAGTGTTACTGATTTTTGTCTGGGCCTGGTGTTTCATGCCTGTAATCCCAGTACTTTGGGAGGCTGAGGCAGGTAGATCACGAGTTCAGGAGATCAAGACCATCCCGTCTAACACAGTGAAACCCTGTCTCTACTAAAAATACAAAAAATTAGCCAGGCGTGGTGGCGGGCACCTATAGTCCCAGCTGCTCGGGAGGCTGAAGCAGGAGAATTGCATGAACCCGGGAGGCGCAGCTTGTAGTGAGCTGAGATCGTGCCACTGCACTCCAGCCTGGGCGACAGAGTGAGACTGTGTCTCAAAAAAAAAAGAAAGAAAGAAAGGTTACTGATTTTTGGCCAGGTGTGACTCTTGCCTGTAATCCCAGCACTTTGGGAGACTGAGGTGGGCGGATTAAGACCATCCTGACCAACACGATGAAGCCCGGCTCTACTAAAAATACAAAAATTAGCCGGGTGTGGTGGTGCATGCCTGGTAGCCCCAGCTACTCAGGGGGCTGAGGCAGGAGAACTGCTTGAACCCAGGAGGCGGAGGTTGCAGTGAGCCAAGATCATGCCACTGCCCTGCAGCCTGGCCACAGAGTGAGACCCCGTCTCCAAAAAAAAAAAAAAAAAAAAGTTACTGATTTTGTATGTTGATTTGTAATTTGACTTCTTCCTTTCTTAATTAGATGTCCTTTATTTATTTCTCTTGTCTGATTGCTCTAGCTAGGACTTCTGGTACTGTGTTCAATAACAGGATGATAGTGAGCATCCTTGTCCTGTTCCTGATCTTAGAGGAAAGACTTTTAGTTTTCCCCATTCAGTATGATACTAGCTATGGGTCTTTCGTATGTAACTTTTATTACATTGAGTTATGTTCTTTTTATACCCAGTTGTTTGAGGTATTTATATAGATTGTTGAATTTTATCAAATGCTTTTTCAACATCAATTGAAATGATCATATGGTTTTTGTCCTTTATTCTGTTGATATAATGTGTCACATTAGTTGGTATGAGGATGTTGAACCCTCCTTGCATACCTGGGATCAATCCCATTTGGTCATAATAAATGGTCTTTTTAATGTGTTGTTGAATTTGGTTTGCAGTATTTTATTGAGGATTTTTGCATCAATATTCATGAGTTATATTGGCCTATACATATATAT
>NW_016806992.1:231077-249075 GCF_001698545.2 Rhinopithecus bieti | reverse complement strand
TTTTTGTGAGGATTTTTGTATAAATATACATGAGTTATATTGGCATATATATATATATATATATATATATACATATATATATATATATATATATATTAAGACAGGATCTTACGCTGTCGCTCAAGCTGGAATGCAGTAACTTAGTAGAGCCAGGTTTTCACCATGTTGGCCAGGCTGGTCTCAAACTGTTGACATCAGGTGATCCACCTGCCTTGGCCTCCCAAAGTGTTGGGATTACAGGCGTGAGCCACTGTGCCTGGCCTATAGATTTTTGTTTGTTTGTTTGTTTCTTTTGATGCATCTTTGTCTCATTTTTGTATCAGGATAATACTTGCCACATAGAATGAGTTTGGATTTATTCCTTCTTCCTCTATTTTTCAGAATAGTTTGAGTAGGATTGGTATTAGTTCTTCTTTAAATGTTTTGTAGAATTTGCCAGTGAAGTCATCGGATCTGGGGCCTTTCTTTATTGGGAGACTTTTTATTATGGTTTCCATCTTGTTACTTGCTATTAGCCTGTTCAGGTTTTGGATTTTTTCATGATTCAATCTTGGTAGATTGTATGTGTCTAGGAATTTATTCATTTCTTCTAGATTTTTCAATTTTTTGGCATATAGTTGCTCATAATAACCAGTAATTCTTTGAATTTCTCTGGTATCAGTTTTGATGTCTCATTTTTCGTCTCTAATTTTATTTATTTGGGTCTTCTCTCTTTTTTTCTTAGTCTGGCTAAAGTTTGTCAATTTATCTTTTCAAAAAACTGGTTTTTGTTTTGTTGCTCTTCTGTATTGTTTTCTTCATTTCAAATTCATTTATTTCTGCTCTGATATTTATTTATTTATTTATTTAGAGACAGAGTCTCACTCTGTCACCCACGCTGGAGTGTAGTGGCACAATGGCTCACTGCAACCTCCACCTCCTGGGTTCAAGCGATTCTCCTGCCTCAGTCTTCAGAGTAGCTGGGACTACAGGCATGCACCACCACCCCTGGCTAATTTTTGTATTTTTAGTTGAGATGGGGTTTCACCATGTTGGCCAGGCTTGTCTCAAACTCCTAACCTCAAGTGATCCAACCATGTTGGCCTCCCAAAGTGCTGGGGTGACAGGTGTGAGCCACCATTCCCAGCCTGCTCTTATCTTTATTATTTCTTCTACTAATTTTGTGTTTTGTTTGCTCTTCCTTTTCTAGTTCTTTAAGTGGCATTGTTAGGTTGTTTATTTGAAGGTTTTCTCTTTTTTGTTGTAGATACTTATGCCCATAAATTTCCCTCTTATTACGGCTTTTGCTGTATCCCATAGGTTTTGGTATGTTGTGTTTCCATTATCATTTGTTTCAATGAATTTTTCAGTTTCCTTCTTGATTTCTTCATTGACCCACTGGTCATTCAGGAACTTATTGTTGAATTTCCATGTGTTTGTATAGTTTCCAAAATTTCTTTTGTTACTGATTTCTAGTTTTACTGTGTTCAGAGAAGATGCTTGATGTTATTTCAGTTTTTTGAGTATTTTATAGATGTACTTTTTTCATAAATATTTTACTTATATTTATGTTACTTACATACTTCATACTTTAACAGTTCCACTACTGTTTTTGCTCACCTATTCCCCATTGAGAGAATTTAGCTGTTTTTAAACCATTCCAAAGAACATCTTGGTACACACTGGATTGTGTTTTATGATGTTTACAATGGCTTCCACCTAGTAGGCTTACAGTATTGTTTGAGGAAATAATCTCAACAATGACTAAGATGGATTGTTGAAATAATCTTTTAGTTGGATACATATTTCCATTTTGCTTTCTGAAAAGACTGAACAGTATTACGGTATTACTAGTAATGTGTTTATGGACCTGTGTCCCCATATTTAATGTGGATTTTTCCGATAATTTATCCTTTTGTTACTCAAAACCACTCAGATTTTTTTACCTTGATGTGAAAAGTTATTATAGCTTTAATTACATTTTATTGTGATCCTTTCTAAATTATAAACCTACAATGTCTTGTAATTTAAGTAAAAAAATTTCTTATTAAACTTTTTGGCTATTTGGATTCTAAACACTCGTTGCCTTGTTTTCTCCTTAATTTGGAGCAGTCTGGCTTCTACTACTACCATTTCACGAAAGTATTTCTTACTAAGATAACTAGTCATCTCTTAAATGGCCAATCCCGTAGCAGCACTCAAGACTTTATCTTTCCTCATCTTTCTACTGTATTCAGTGTTGTTATTCAGTTCCCCCTTCTTCAAATTTTTTATTTCAATAATAGCCTTCTCTTATATTCTCTCTCATTCTCTGATATTCTTCAGGGTGAGGTTCCTCTTTCTACCCCTTGGTTGATCCACCATGGCCCATCTTTGTTAGTGTTTTACACTGTTTTTCACACTCTTTCTAGACAATATCATTTTTGCTCATGGCCTCAGTTAACTCCAAATGGCTCCCAAATCTGTATGTTCAACTCAGGTTTCTCTGTGCTTTAGATTGAGGTATCTAGCTGTTTGACAAATTTCTAGGCATTTCATTTTCAACAAATGTAAAATCAGATCCCTATATTTCTTTCTTATCCTGTTCCTTCTGTCTTACCTTCTCAGTGAATACCAAAATTCTTGTATTCTTTTGCCTTTTCTCAAGATAGTTCCTCCTCTGTCCCTTTCTATTTCCTCCTCTGTCCTTTTCTATTTCAGGCATATTTAGTAATAATAATAGTAATAATAGCATTCTCTCATCTTCATGCCTGCTCTTGAACATTTTAAATAATATCTTCCATTGTAAAACCAAAGTGATCTGTCTGACATACTACCTGTATGATCTGTCTGACCATGTTTTCCCTTCTTGCAATCCTTCAGTATCACCCAACACCTTTGGAAGTAAGCTAGTCTCCTGAATGTTGCATCATGACCTAGAGAATTTATGAAAGTCAAACCATGGGCTGGGTGCAGTGGCTCATGCCTGTAATCCCAGCACTTTGTGAGGCCGAGGTGGGTGGATCACCTGAGGTCAGCAGTTCGAGACCACCCTGACCAACATAGTAAAACCCCGTCTCTACTAAAAATACAAAAATTAGCCAGGCGTGGTGGTGCGCATCTGTAATCCCAACTACTCAGGAGGCTGAGGCACGAGGATTGGTTGAGCCTGGGAGGCGGAGGTTGCAGTGACCTGAGATTGCACCATTGCACTCTAGCCTGGGTGACAGAGGGAGACTCCATCTCAAGAAAAAAAAAAAAAAAGACAGAAAGAAAAAGAAAAAAGAAAGTCAAACTGTGGAATCAGCGTTATTTAAGGTTGTCTGAGTTATTCCAGTTTCAGCCTGACTTGAGGCTTGCTGATTACAGGGTAATCCCAGCAGACACTTTGTATTCCATACAGGGTTGTGCTGATCTCCTTTTCCCCAGTTTCTCTCCAGCCATTCTTCCTCTCATAACATACTCTTCATCATACCATTCCTGAATTCACTGCATCCTCTTATTTTTCTGCATACTTTGGACATACTGACCTCTGTCTTGAATCTCCTTCCCACCCATAACCCACAGATGTTTTATTTATTGTTCTAGTCTCATTTCAAGTCCAGTGTATTTTAACTCATCCAGAGAGTTACTGTTTCTTTGACCAACTATTTTTATATGCATCTATGTACTACTTGGAAGTTTTTATCTGATTGTATTTTGTTTACACTTTTTCCTCCCCACTGGGCTTTAATTCCGTGAGGGCAGGGATCTTTTGTGTGTGTGTGTGTGTGAGGCAGGATCTCACTCTGTTGCCCAGACTGGAGTGCAGTGGCACAAACACAGCTCATTTCAGCCTCGACCTCCTGGGCTCAAGCAATCTTCCTACCTCATCCCCACAAGTAGCTGAGACTTACAGGTGCTCACCAGCATGCCTGACTGATTTTTGTATTTTTGGTAGAGATGGGGTTTCACCATGTTGGCCAGGCTGGTCTCAAACTCCTGAGCTCATGCAGTCTGTCTACCTTGGCCTCCCAAAGTGCTGGCATGGGCGACCATGCCCTGCCTGAGTGCAGAGATCTTTTAATACTAATGCTGAGCACAGTCCTTGAGACATAGTCTTCATAAACATGTATTGAAGTGAATTTCAGAGAAATATGCATAACTACATTGGTTCTAAAATATGTGCCCACCCAAACACTGTGTTAGAAGTCATCATTCGAAATTTCAAGCAATACCAAAAATAATCAGAAAAGTAAGCTGGCACTCATAACATTAGGCCACTACTATACTACTACTGCTAGAACATGAGACTTTATTTTGCTAATTATACTTTCTAACTGATATGACAACCTAAGGAAAAAAGGCATACATAAGTCGCCACTTGGAAAATTAATGTACATTTCATTTCTAGGCTGGTGAATCAAAGACTTCTGGAAGTACAGTCACAAGTTGAAGAATTACAGAAATCTTTACAGGATCAAGGCTCAAAAGCAGAAGATGTAAGTTTTAATATGTACCAACCATGGTCCGACAGTTTCACAATGTTGAAAAATAACTTTTATTTTTTATTTGATGTTTTTTATCAAAATAATTTAGTATTATATTGGTTATAGAAAAGAAACAATGTTTTCCTTTTACTGACATTCCTTATAAAAGGACCAGATCTGTCTCTTCAGATTCACTCTGCTGGGAATTAGAAATTCATTTCTAGTTACCAACTGAGGAATTAATTGAGGCTTTATGTTTTAAATGTGCTCAACTCAGTGTTCAAAGATGAAGTATAGGGTTTTTCCCCTTTGGTCAAAAAAAATTGCTAGTGGGAATTTGGAATGTTCAAGTAGAAATTTTTAATGTAAAAGTGATTTTAAGAAAATACTGCTTCCCTAGAATTACATTTTCTCTAAATCTCTGAATCCCTCTTACTCCTTCTGTTCCCCAACACTGGCCCTTTTTTCACATCCCCCAGCACTCTGCGTCTCTGTCACAACTCTGCACACTTGCACTAGAATAGTGTAAATGTATTAGCCAAGGACTGCCTTTCTTCACACCTGTGTTTTAACCTTCTATCACAGTACTCAGGTAGCACATAGTCATCTATCTCTGGCAAAAGTGTAAGTCAAATTTTGCAAATCCTTTATGTTCAATGAACAGTAAACAGCAGAGCTAAGACTTAAAGAGTGTTCAAAAATAATGTAAAGAGGAGAAAAAACAAAATTTTGGTGATCAGTCTTTGCTTCAACCAGATGTTTTGTTTCTTTCCTGTTACCAGTGTAATTTGCTGTAAACTGTGGCATTTGAGCATAAATGTTTGTTTCCATTGATAGAGTCATTTTGGAGGATTAACTTCAAAGCTGTAGATGTAGCCAATTCCATTTGGCCTTTTAACATAAGAGGATATAAAAACAAAAGGAACCAAAGAAAGGGAGTTAAGTATGTTACTTAAAATTTGTGAATACTAGATACAAAAAGCTCATCCATGGCCTAGCTTAATGAGTTTCTCCAGACATCATCTTGTGTATATCGGCAACCTGTTCTTCATTCTAACA
The DNA here is from genome assembly GCF_001698545.2 of Rhinopithecus bieti. Classification (NCBI taxonomy): domain Eukaryota; kingdom Metazoa; phylum Chordata; class Mammalia; order Primates; family Cercopithecidae; genus Rhinopithecus; species Rhinopithecus bieti. The sequence goes on along the minus strand of NW_016806992.1, from coordinate 243,589 downwards.
TGAGTGATGTTAGCTTATCCCTTAATCAATGCGTTGGCAGTCCTTGTTAGATTCCCAGATTGATTTCTGATTCCTAAAATTGTCACCAACATTTAAACTTCTGTATGCCCTTATTAAAATTTAAAACGTTTTTATTCAAAATGCTAAATCACAAAGAGGTGAAACAAAACTACATGAGTGTATTAAAATATTACTAAGCCTAATTAAGTATCTTAGAGATGAACTGAATGGGGCAACATTTCTGAATTCAGTGAAATCACTAGGTCCTTTAAACTGAGATAAATGTAAAATCCATTCTGGTCTCTAAAAGTCTGAGGAGACTTTTATTGATTTGTTATGGGAGTGAGGGAAGGGCATGTGGTACATGGGAAGTAAAAATGGTGAAATATCAGAATCAGCTTAAACTTCAGTGTTACAATGATGGCCATTGTGCATGGTTCTCTTACATTGAAACATAAAAGCATTTATTCTTCAAAAGATAATTTGGCATAGCTTGATTAGGTATCACTATGGTAATCAAATCCAATTAAATATGCTGTGGGCCATTACTTTAACAGAATATATTTCGGAAGTGAGATGCCAGCCTTGTCAAGTACTATTTACATAAACTCGTCCATTTATTTGATTGTCCAGATGCCAATGTCTTGCTGTAAACTAAGCAGAACTTTGCTCTGAGCTCTTTTCTATATGTAGAAAAGATTCAGATAGCTGAAACCGTGCCTCCAAATGGCTTAGAGAAATAAATAGTACAATACAGGATATATGGTTCTTGCCCCAGCAGATATTTTTATGTTTTTGTCTTACTTTTCTCTTTCTCTAACTTAAGAGTGTTGCATCTCGGGAATGTGCAACACATAAAGCAACCTGCCAAAGGAAGTGGTCCCCTCTGGAGAAGAACAACATAACTTCTGCCAGCTTCTGTTATCAAAAGCACAGTCCTTTCATATAATCTTAAGTCAGAGTAGAAGGGGTTGCACATTTTTATTATTATTTTATGTAATTTGTTTTAGCATGGAAGCAGAAAAACATTGTTATATCCAGCCATATGGATAATTTGAGCTAGCCGCAATATATAAAACTTCAGAGCACAAGACAGGATGAGGAGACAGTAGAAAAAAGGAAAATGTACATTTCTTTTAAAAAGTGCATATCTTGGGCTGGGCACAGTGGCTCACGCCTGGAATCCTAGCACTTTGGGAGGCCGAGGTGGGCGGATCATGAGGTCAGGAGATTGAGACCATCCTGACTAACACGGTGAAACCCCGTCTCTACTAAAAATACAAAAAAAATTAGCCGGGCCTAGTGGTGAGTGCCTATAGTCCCAGCTACTCGGGAGGCTGAGGCAGGAGAATGGCGTGAACCCGGATGACAGATCTTGCAGTGAGCAGAGATTGTGCTACTGCACTCCAGCCTGGGCAACAGAGCAAGACTCCCTCTCAAAAAAAAAAAGAAGTCATATCTTTTATTTCCGTTCATGAATTACTAAATCATTCCTTCTTCTCTTGGCTGCTGTGTTTGCTTCATACTAATTTGTCCTCTCTGTCTCTTGGCATGGTTTCTGCTCAAGGCTATTGTAAGTATGGCTTCCTTTTCATTTTTATATAGTGAGCAGTTTTTGGATTTAGACTGCCATCATAGTTGATGGTATGGAAAATTTTGTTAAGGTAGTTTTGTACAAAATGAATATCTGGATTACTTGCCTTGTAGGTTTAGGACCTTTACAATTAAGATACTCAAAGGATATCGAACTCTTAGAGTCAACTGACAAGAAGTCTGCTCTTGGTTTTATTCCCCATTCCACTCCTGTTCCATCCCATTATTATAATTAATTAATTTATATAAATTATCTTGATTCAGTCTACTCTCCTCCTGCCCCATGCTTTGGTAGGAACAGTCTTCAGTTTGGAGAGGCACTGCAGCATAGGAAGCATGGAGGTGAAGGCTATGCATGGATTCTGGGGTCTGGCAGACCTGGGTTTTGGATCTGCCGCTTGAAAGCTACTAAATGTTCTCCAGCCTGTCCTTCCTCAACTGTAACATGGGGCTATTGTTACACAGGCTGTGAAGTTTACATATGACAGTGTCTATGACATGATTTAGAGCATTGTTTGGCATATTAACCACCCATTTAACTGTTTTATTATATATATCTTCTCAGAGTTAAAGTTTTGCTAGACTCTAATCAAATCATAAGCACAGAATTAAAGTTTCTAAAAAGTATTTACGTTTTACCCCTGTGCTAAAGAAGGAATGAGCAGTAATCGAAAGTTAATAGAGTTGGCCGGGTGCAGTGGCTCACACCTGTAATCCCAGCACTTTGGGAGGCCGAGGTGGGAGGAGGATCACTGAAGCCCACAAGTTCGAGACCAGCTTGGGCAACAAAGTGAGACCCTGTTTCTATTTTTTTTTATTTTTTTATTTTTTATAAAGTTAACAGGGTTATCTTTTTGTATATTTGGGAAGCGGTGATAGAGGACATGTGGATCTACTGAGGTAACTATAGTTAACATATTGAGGAAAGAAGTGAAAGTTGAAGTATTACAGAGCTGTGTTAGAATGGAAATGAATAAAAATTTTTGGTAATTATTATCAAAAGAACTTAGTGTGAGGGTTCCTTTTCCCTCATCACTGGCGTTGATTGGACAATTTGTTTTATAAGCCTATATTAATTGGGTTTTGACTGAATTAATTATATAACCATTTATCTCAAAATGTTTCATAAAATTGATTAATAGTATGTACTGTGTAAGTTTAATTATGAAATTTAGTGGTCTTATAGAGAATGTCTTTATTGTTTATTTTTAGGTCAATTTTGATCTCCTGCTTTTCAGGAGTCATTTTTTTTTTTAACCCAGTGAAAGCTACATTCTCCAACATATTAAAGGTTGTGCATATGTTATCCTTCACATTCCCATACCATTGCATAAATTATTTATAACCTGTGCATTTTCATAAGTCACTGATTAAGTCAGACGTATTTATAGAAACTGACCCAATACTTTATCATGACTCAAGGAAAATAGCAGATAAGTGTCTTAAGGGAAATCTGTTATTACTAGGGTCCTGTCTGCCTACCAAATCCAGGAATATTAGGTCTATAATTAAGTGGCTTTTTCATTCCTATTTTATTCATCTGCCTGATTATAAATAGAGAATTCACATATATATCCAGGTTGTGGGTATTTCATACTGATTGTCATCCCTTAGGGGGATGTAATTATAATCTAATTACATGTCTCCCTTTATTAAAGAGATTTAAACTGGGGTACATTGTGTGTTTTCAGCTCTTTGACCAAACAAATTACTGAGAGCTCACTCAGAATTCTGACTGTTGTACTTTTAACTTAAAAAAAAATTATTTTAGTTAAAATATGAGGTAATAAACTAACTTTGTTTTTCATTTTTAGTCAGTCCTTCTAAAAAAGAAGCTTGAAGAACATCTGTAAGTATAAGAGCTGTTGAGGCTGATTCTTCTATAGTGGAACAGACGTGCTTTGTGTTAGGTAGTTATGGTGTGTCTAGGCATTGGCACAGGTGGCCCTTGAAGAAATAGAAAATTATAATACATATTAAGAGAGTCTGAAGGGTCACTTCCGCCCAAGGTTCTCAGGTCAGAATAATGACTGCTTTAGAACTGCCTTCTCAAATGAGACTTTAGGGTTTTCTCTCTTTGTGATAATCGTAGTTAGGAGTTTGAGACACTCTAGATCATGGGTCAGACACCTCTTTCTATAAGAGGTCAGATAATAATTGCTTTTTAGCAGTTAAAAGCTGGTCTCTGTCACAGCCACTCAGCTCTGCAGTTGTAGCTTGAAAATAGCCATAGACAATACATCAATTAATGGTTGTGACCATGTTGTAGTAAAACTTTATAGATACAAACAGGCAGCAGGCTGGTTTTGGCCCATGGGCTATAGCTTGCCAGCTCTGAAGTATTGCCAGCTTAATCTATTTATTTAAAGAAAAAATTTAAGAGGCAGGGTATTTTAAAAAGGAGACCCTGTCTTTAAAAGACTTTAAGGTCTTTAAGAGACAGGGTCACTATGTTGCCCAGGCTGGACTTGAACTCCTGGTTTCAAGTGATCCTCCTGCCGCAGCCTTCTGAGTAGCTGGGATTACAAGTACATGCCACCACACGCAGTCTAATATTCTTTCTTAAGTAAATGTTTTAAAGTCTGTGAAAACTTTTCAGTAGATTTTCAAATGTTTCCTTGAGTTACAAACAAGAACTTTTTGGTATAAAAGGTAAAGTAAATTTTAAAATATTCACATTTGTTTTTTCATGAAGAAGAAATCTTCTCTCTTTATCTTTAACTGAGGTTGACCATATTAGAAATGTTTCATAATTTTTCTTGCACCCAGTGACAACCTTAATCCTTCTCATCCTTTTCTAGCAAAACTCCTGGCAAGCACTGAATTAGTGACTATGAATTTATAGCCCGTTAAAGTGTTACAACTTTACACTGTGCTAAACCAGACATCCTCAGTACCACAAAGATAATTTGGATTTATTCTACTAGGATGGGAAAGAAATTCTCTTCTCTGGCAATTTGCCTCATGCTATCCAGTTTGTGTTTTTGTGTTTTAAATGGTAAATGTGGGAGACACAAGATACTCCTGGCGACAGATTTGCTAGCAATTCTAGCAGTGGGCAGATTCTTAATGTACTAGAACAGAAAATATTACTTTTGCCTTTTGTGAGATTACCTGCAGTGAGAATTTAGTACTGAATTCTGTCCTTTAAAAAAAAATTCTCATTCCTTTATGGCAAAAAATATAATGCCTGTTATTTCATAAAACTACCAACTAACCATTATTCTGTGCTCAGTCATTTACATGGTGAAAAATCTTCATCAGAAAGGATTTATTAGTGAAGATGGAGACTGTTAGTTCCTATAGCTGGCATGTCAAATTACCATACACTGGATGGTTTATGGCAACATAAATTTATTCTCTCATAGTTCTGGAGGCTAGAAGAACCAAGGTGGCAGCAGGCTGGTTCCTTCTAGAGGTTTGGAGGGACAGTCTGCTCTGTGCTCCTTGCTGTTGCTGGTAACCACCAGCAGTCCTGATGTTTTTGGTTGTAGACAGATCACTCCAGTTTCTTTCTCCACCTTCACATGTCATTCTTTGTATGCCTGTGTCTCGTGACCTTCTGATAAGGATGCCAATCATTGGATTTAGGGCGTTCCCTGATCCAGTGTGCCCTCATCTTCACTAATTATATATCTATAAACACCCAATTTCCAAATATTGTTACATTCACATATCCTAGGAATTAAAACTTCGATTTTTCTTTTTAGGAGACACAATTCAGCCCACCACAGGAGCCACAGATATCTCCAAATAGGGCCAGCCTCATGCACATTTAAAATGACAATGGGCTGGGTGTGGTGGCTCATGCCTGTAATACCAGCACTTTGGGAGGCCAAGGCATGTCAATCACTTGAGGTCAGGAGTTTGAGACCAGCCTGGCCAACATGGTGAAACTCTGTCTCTACTAAAAATACAAAAATGAGCAGGGCATGGTGGCTTGCACCTGTAATCCCAGCTACTCAGGAGGCTGAGGCAGTAGAATTGCTTGAACCCAGGAGGCAGAGGTTGCAGTGAGCCGAAATCACACCACTGCACTCGAGCCTGAGCAACAGAGCGAGACTCTGTCTCAAGAAAAAAAGAAGAAAACAAAGAAAAGTTGGGTGCGGTGGCTCACGCCTATAATCCCAGCACTTTGGGAGGCCGAGGCAGGTGGATCACTCAAGGTCAGGAGTTCAAGACCAGCCTGAACAAATGGTGAAACCTCATCTCTACTAAAAATACAAAAAATAGCCAGGCGTGGTGGCGTATGCCTGTAATCCCAGCTACTCGCAAGGCTGAGCCAGGATAATTGCTTGAACCCAGGAGGCAGAGGTTGCAGTGAGCCGAGATCATGGAACTACACTCCAACCTGGGTGGCAGAGCAAGACTCCGTCTAAAAAAAAAAAAAAAAAAAAAACTGCAATGGAGACCATTTTACACATCAAATTGTTAACACTTTAAAAATCCAACATACTGAGTATTATTGAAGAACTGAAGATGTTAAGCAATGGCAATTCTCATCCACCGCTGGTAGGAGTATACATCAGTCTGCTTAGTAAACTTGAACATGCCACATATTCTGTGACCTCTCAGTTCTACTATATATATCCTAGATTCCTAGAAATATTATCCGTGCATACTAGGAGGCATGTAGAAGAAAGTATGGAAGAACACTGTAATCACAGAAAAGTAAAAATAATATGCAAATATTCACCAATTGGAAAATGATTGAATGAGGTATATTCAAACAATAGAATACCAGACAATAGGGGAAATGTGAAATAAACCATGGCTAATACATCAACACAGATGAAGCTCAAGAATATAGTGTTTAGTGAAAGATGCAGGTCAGAATAATACATAATGATTAACGTATAAAATTTAAATTGCGGCCAGGCGCGGTGACTCAAGCCTGTAATCCCAACATTTTGGGAGGCTGAGATGGGCAGATCATGAAGTCAGGAGATCGAGACCATCCTGGCTAACACGGTGAAACCCCATCTCTACTGAAAAATACAAAAAACCTAGCCAGGCGAGGTGGTGGGCGCCTGTGGTCCCAGTTACTCGGGAGGCTGAGGCAGGAGAATGGCGTCAACCCGGGAGGCGGAGCTTGCAGTGAGCTGAGATCGCGCCACTACACTCCAGCCTCGGGAACAGAGCAAGACTCCATCTCAAAAAAATTTAAATTGCACAAAATTTTATATATATATTTTTTTTTATGAGCAAAAAAAATTTAAATTGCACAAAATTGTGTGTGNCTGGAGTGCAGTGGCGCAATCTCAGCTCACTGCAAGCTCCGCCTCCCGGGTTGACGCCATTCTCCTGCCTCAGCCTCCCGAGTAGCTGGAAACACAGGCACCCGCCACCTCGTCCGGCTAGGTTTTTTGTATTTTTCAGTAGAGACGGGGTTTCACCGTGTTAGCCAGGATGGTCTCGATCTCCTGACCTCATGATCCGCCCTTCTCGGCCTCCCAGAGTGCTGGGATTACAGACGTGAGCCACTGCACCCAGCCTAAGCAATATATTTTTTAGGAATAGCACAAAGACAAAACCATCATGAAAATCATGAGAATGATTCAAATTCTGACTTTGGTTACCTCTGGGAAGAGTATAGAGACATGCATGACTTCTAAGTTTTTGGGATGATTTTATTTATTTTATTTTATGTTTTTAAATTTTATTTATTTACTTATTTTTTGAGACAGAGTTTCACTCTGTCACCCAGGCTGGACTGCAGTGGCATGATCTCGGCTCACTGCAACCTCCGCCTCCTGGGTTCAAGAAAGTCTCTGCCTCGGCCTCCCGAGTAGCTGGGGTTATAGGCCCCCAGCACCATGCCCGGCTTTTTGTATTTTTAGTAGAGACAGTTTCACCATGTTGGACAGGCTGGCCTTGAACTCCTGACCTTATGATCCACCCGCCTTAGCTTCCCAAAGTGCTGGTATTACAAATGTGAGCCACCGCACCCGCCCTATTTATTTTTTTGAGATGGAGTCTCACTCTGTTGCCCAGGCTGGAGTGCAGTGGTGCAATCTCCGCTCACTGCAACCTCCGCCTCCCAGGTTCAAGCGATTCTCCCACCTTAGCCTCCCGAGTAGCTGGGACTACAGGCACACACCACCATGCCCGGCTAATTTTTTTGTATTTTAGTAGAGATGGGGTTTCACCATGTTGCCCAGACTGGTCTCAAACTCCTGAGCTCAGGCAGTCTACCCACCTCGGCCTCCCAAAGTGCTAGGATTATAGGCATGAATCACTGTGCCCAGCCAATGTCTATTTTTTAACATGGTAGCGATTCATTGGGCTTAATTTTATTATTCTTTTAACTGTTATATTGTATATGTTCTTTGTCATAGGTCATAAATGCATACAAGTCACATCCTCAAAAAATTCGTTGAGAAAAAGGTTTATTAAAGCATATTTCATGCATAGAAAAGATCAGAAAGACATAAAGTGATGTATTTTTTAATTAGTGATTTTCTATATCTTCCCATTTTTACAGCCTTTTTTCCTAGTTACGTTATATAGTGCCATATTAAATATGATAAAGGTAAAATTACACATATTATACAAATACGAGGGGAAAATATCTCACTTTCAGTTAATTATTTAAATACCTGTATATTGGAATATAACATATGAAGTACACATCTTAAGTTCCTAGATTTTTTTTTTTTTTTTTTTTTGAGACAGAGTCTCACTCTGTCATCTAGACTGGAGTGCAGTGGCACGATCTTGGCTCACTGCAACCTCCGCCTCCCAGGTTCAAGCAGTTCTCCCTCCTGTGTAGCTGGGATTACAGGTACCCACCACCGTACCTGGCTAATTTTTCTATCTTTAGCAAAGACTGGGTTTTGCCCTGTTGGCCACGCTGGTCTTGAACTCCTGACCTGAAGTGATCTGCCTGCCAAGGCCTCCCAAACCTAGGTGACCCAGATCAACATATGGAATATGTCCAGTAACCTACCAGGATTGTTCATTCTTCCTCCCAGTAGATTGACGGCAAAACTAGCCACACAGCTGATCTGTATCATCTTCCACTCATTTTAACATACCAACAGAATCGCACATTGTTACCCATTTGACTTCCTTTGTTTAACATTCTGTGAGATCTATTCATGTGGTTGCGTATATCATTAGTTCATTTTTTTATTGAATTTGTTAATTCTTATTTTTAGAACTTCATTTTTTTGCAACAAGATTTTGCATGGTAAAACCTTTGCAAAGTTATTTCAATGTTCTTATTCCTAGAAAAAATCTATACTCTGTCTTTATGCAGGTCTATCTAAACTAAATGACTACTTTTTCAAACAGAGGAATTTTTTGTCTTTATTTTTTACTTATTTTTAAAATATATTAAATTTGTGTTTTGTCGTTTCATATCTGTTTCATATCACTTGTGTGCAATGCAAGTGTAAGCCAAATATAAAGAACTTAGATCTTTAATTTGAACTGGAAAAAAATTACAGAAACAGTAGTCGGTGATATTTACCTTTTTGTTACAGAGAGAAGCTGCATGAAGCCAATAATGAACTACAGAAGAAGAGAGCCATTATTGAAGATCTCGAGCCAAGATTTAACAACAGCTGTGAGTTTTCCTAATTATGATAGTTTTTAAATGGGCTTGCTGTATACTGCCATAGTGATAGTGAGTTTACATAATTTTTATTTATTTTATTTTATTTATTTTTTATTTTATTTTGTTTTTTTGAGATGGAGTCTCACTGTTGCCCAGGCTGGAGTGCAATGGCGCAATCTTGGCTCACTGCAAGCTCTGCCTCCTGTGTTCTTGCCATTCTCCTGCCTCAGCCTCCTGAGTAGCTGGGACTACAGGCGCCCGCCACCACGCCCAGCTAATTTTTTATATTTTTAGTAGAGATGGGGTTTCACCGTGTTAGCCAGGATGGTTTTGATCTCCTGACCTCGTGATCCACTCACCTTGGCCTCCTAAAGTGCCGAGATTACAGGCATGAGCCACTGCGCCCAAACTGTTTATTCATTTTTGAGACAGGGTCTGGCTGTGTTGCCCAGACTGGAGTAAATGGCATGATCACAGCTTACTGCAGTCTTGACCTCCCATGCTCAAGCCATCCTTCTACCTAATCAGTCCCCCAGTAGCTGGGATGCAGGCATGAGCCACACTGCCCAGCTAATTTTTATAATTTTTTATAGAGATGGGATTTCTCCATGTCGCCCAGGCTGGTTTTGAACTTCTGGGCTCAAGTCACCTGCCCACCTCAGTCTCCCAAAGTCCTGGGATTACAGATGTGAGCAACCACACCTGGCCTATATTAAATTTTTATTTAAGAAATAGGCTCTATTGGCTGGGTATGGTGGCTCACGCCTGTAATTAGCAATTTGTCAGGCCAAGGTAGGAGGATCGCTTGAGCCCAGGAGTTCAAGACCAGCCTGGGGAACACAGCAAGACCCTGTCTCACAAAAAAAGAAAGAAGGCCAGTGCGGTGGCTCACTCCTGTAATCCTAGCACTTTTTTGGGAAGCTGAGGTGGGTGGATTGCCTGAGCTCAGGAGTTTGAGACCAGCCTGGGCGACATGACAAAAGGCTGTCTCTACTAAAAATACAAAAAATTAGCCAGGAGTGGTGGCACACACCTGTAATCCCAGGTACTGGGAAGGCTGAGGCAGGAGAATCACTTGAGCCCAGGAGGCAGAGGTTGGAGTGAGCCAAGATCTCGCCACTGCACTCCAGCGAGACTGTCTCCAAAATAAAAAAGAAAGAAAGAAAGAAATAGGCTCTATTTACATATAGGGAGTATACAATCATCTTTATAATGTCTTACTTTCTAATTGTACTTTGAATTTTTCCTTAACTCTGTATTCTAATGAATATTATATGACATTAAGATATTTTCATAATGTAGTTCCATGTAAGTCATCCAGACTTGTGCTTCCCAAATATTTACTCGTGTAGATAGCTTGGTTTTGTTAATTCTTTTGTATTAATAAAGAGGTAAGAGGTGAGAGAACAGACTTATTTTTATTGCAGTAAAATATACAAAACACACCATTTTAAGCCATTTTTAGTGTATAGTCCAGTGACGTTGAGGACATTCACACAGCACAACTATCACTTTTACCTGTATAGTCCAGTGACGTTGAGGACATTCACACAGCACAACTATCACTTTTACCTATCTACAAAACTGTATCATCTCAAACTGAAGTTCTGTATGCATTAAACAATAACTTTCCCTTCCTCCCTCTCCCCAGCCCCTGGTAACCGCTCTTCCATTTTCTGTCTCTGTGAATTTGACTATTCTAGGTCACTCATATAAATAGAATCATGTAATATTTGTCCTTTTGTATCTGGTTTACTTCACTTAACATAATGTCTCCGTATCATAGCATGTGTCATAACTAAGGCTGAATAATGTTATATCTATGTATTACATTTTGTTTATCCATTCATCCTTAATGGATTCCTTATTTATGTACTTCCATACTGGAGTTTTTATTTATTTATAAGAAAACATTTTGTTTAAAAAAAAAAATCTGAATTTTTTAAAATAAAATTACGTGTAAAATAGACCAGTCTCTCAAAGCTGTTAACTATTTGTTATTAGTCAATTAAAATATTTTGTAATTGTTGTAATCTAAAATAAATGTATTTATATTATAACTATATATTATAATCTATATATATTTTACTATGTTTCATCTGCAGCCTTAAAAATTGAAGAATTACAGGAAGCTTTACGAAAGAAAGAGGAAGAAATGAAGCAAATGGAAGAACGATATAAAAAATACTTAGAGAAAGCCAAAAGTGTAAGTATGAATTTTGTAGGCATCTCACTCTACCTTCTGATCACATTTCAGTGAAGTCTCAAATATAATGGATGGACACTACAGCAACTTCTTATGCAGAAAACTCTCAGGAGAAGAACACATCTTATAACAAATAAAAAGAACCTGAGCAAGAAGCAGTGGTCAAAATAGGTCATTCCATGGATTACTTACTAATTACCAAGAGGAAAATGTACTTTGTGTGGGAAATGAGTGGCACTTGCCACCTTATTAGTCATCAAAATTAACAACACCAATTAGTGATAGGACAGCTGATATCCTGTGCCTTCTGATGGAGTATTGTTGTAAATAATAGTTAACCTGAATTTAAGCAACCTTCTATTTCCAGTTCACAGGCAAAATAAAGTTTATTGGAACAAGCTAAATAACACATTCAGGAAACCATCAGGTAAATCCAAAATTTGGAATGGAAGTCACTGCCATGAAAACAAGAACAGGCCATGGATTGTGGGAGAGCACAGGACCCATTCTAATTGAAAAGAGCCCCCTTCTAGTTGCCGAATCAAGACATTCACCTCTGAGTCCTGGATTGAGGGTTAAGGGGGTCAGTTTTCTTACAGATAACGGTTTGTGATTCTTTTTTTTTTTTTTTTTTTTTTGAGACGGAGTCTCGCTCTGTCGCCCAGGCTGGAGTGCAGTGGCCGGATCTCAGCTCACTGCAAGCTCCGCCTCCAGGGTTTACGCCATTCTCCTGCCTCAGCCCCCCGAGTAGCTGGGACTACAGGCGCCCGCCACTTCGCCCGGCTAATTTTTTGTATTTTTTTAGTAGAGACGGGGTTTCACCATGTTAGCCAGGATGGTCTCGATCTCCTGACCTCGTGATCCGCCCATCTCTGCCTCCCAAAGTGCTGGGATTACAGGCTTGAGCCACCGTGCCTGCCCTTGGTTTGTGATTATGTGGGTTAATATCCTTAATCTAAGGAGATTTGTGCTCAAGTATTTAAAGGTTATGCGTTATGAGACCTGGATAACTTATTTGGGAGACTTTAAAATAGCCTCCCAAATAAGTAACAGCGTGTGTGTGTGTGGAGAGAAATCAAATATGGCAACGAAGCAATTGGTGAGTCTAGGTTAAGGGTAAATGGTTGTTTTTTTTTTTTTTTTTTTTTTTTT
>NW_016806992.1:226052-230664 GCF_001698545.2 Rhinopithecus bieti | reverse complement strand
GGGGTTTCACCATGTTAGCCAGGATGGTCTCGATCTCCTGACCTCGTGATCTGCCCATTTTGACCTCCCAAAGTGCTGGGATTACAGGCTTGAGCCACCGCGCCCGGCCGTAAATGGGTTTTTATTCTTCCAAGTTTTCTATGGGCTTGAACATTTTGATAGTAAAAATATTAGGGGAGCTGGGCATAGTGGCTCACGTCTGTAATCCTGTCACTGTCGGAGGTCAAGGCTGGAGGATTGCTTTAGCCCAGGAGTTTCAAGTCAGTCTAGGCAACATACCCAGACTCCGTCTCTACAAAAAAATGTTTTAAAAAATTAGCTGGTCATGGTGGCATGCACCTGTAATCCTAGCTGTTCAGAAGGCTGGGGCAGGAAAATCACTTGAGCCCAGTGGTTCAAGGCTGCAGTGGGCTATGATCACATCACTGCACTCTGGCCTGGGTGACAGAGCAAGGCCCTGTCTTTAAAAATAAAGTAAAACTAAATGAAAATATTGGGTGGAGAAGTAAAAAGACCTTTCCCAGCAGTCCTCTAGTTGGCCAGCCAGAATCACATCCAATGTCCATGCCCAAACAGGATTGCCGGCGGAGAAAGAAATGGGGCCACAGTGATAGGCTTAACACCAGTCAGGACCCTCTCCCCAAAGTACATATCTGATTAGAGGCAGAAGGCTAGCAGACCAGATCAGAGGAAAGGAAAAGAGTAGACCACTGTCAGTAGTGTCTGCTTTACAGACACACGTCATTTAACAACAGGGACACATTCTGAGAAATGCATCCTTAGGCGATTTTGTCATTGTGTTAACATTGTAGAGTGTACTTATGCAAACCTGTATGCTATAGCTTAGTACACAACTAGGCTATATGGTATGGAGTATTGCTTCTGTACTGAATAGTATAAGGAAATACTTACACAATGGTAAGTTATTTTTGTGATAGGACTTTTTCAGCTCCTTTATAATGTTATGGGACCAATATATGTGGTTCATCACTGACTGAAACATCATTATGTGGTACATGACTGCATTTATTAATTTTAAGCCAGAATTCTTATAATTAGTTCTTTATATAAGTAAAAAGTTTTATGTTTGCACAAATATTATGTACCCATAAAAAATTTTTACTTTAAGTTACAACAATTAATACTATTTTATACATTTACTTTTTATTTTTTTTAGACAGATTCTTGCTCTGTTGCCCGGGCCGGAGCGCAGTGACCTGATCTCAGCTCACTGCAGCCTCAACCTCCCAGGCTCAATTTCTCCTCCTGCCTCAGCCTCCTGAGAAGCTGGGACTATAGGGGTGCACCACCACACCCAGCTAATTTTTAAACACTTTTTATAGAGACGGTTCTCACTATGTTGCCCGGGCTGGTCTCAAACTCCTGAGCTAAAGTGATCCACCTGCCTCAGCCTCCAAAGTGCTGTCATTACAGGCATGAGCCACCACTCCAGGCCACATTTACTTTTTAAAATACCCTTGTAAGATAACCTTTGATTTTCATAAGTTTATCCTTTTATTTTAAAATAATAGTCATTCTTTTCTTAAACGTTACATTCTTTAAGTTTGAGACTTTTTGAATTTTTCTTTTATTATTTTTTACAGGTTATTCGTACTTTAGATCCTAAACAGAATCAAGGAGCAGCACCAGAGATACAAGCTCTTAAAAATCAGCTCCAGGAACGAGACCGACTGTTCCACTCATTAGAGGTAGTTTACTCTACTGTACAATAAAATAATTGTGTTTTGATTTTAATGTTCTGGGAGCCTTGTTATACTTTACAATTGTGTCCCTGGGTTTTAACAGTTAACTTAAGTATTTCATTTATATCGAGTTGTTTTATATCTTTACATATTTACATGTGCTTTTTTTTTTAGAAAGAATATGAGAAAACAAAGAGTCAAAGAGAGATGGAAGAGAAATATATTGTTAGTGCCTGGTACAATATGGTAAGAAAATAGTACTTTGGAGCATAATTAAAAGTTCAATGAATATGTAATACTTATTATATTCCCTTTACTGTAGAAGTCACTCTAACAAATGAATCTGAAAGTAATTACTATCCTAATATACACTAACAGAATCTTAATGCTATTTCTGAACTGAAAAGCAAATATGAGAACCACTGTAAACAGGGTTAGAGCATTTTGAAAACATTATTTCTAGAGGATAGAAAGATAAATGTCAGTCTAATTTCTGTCCCTCAGAGACTTTATTGTAAGGGAAGGGACATTAATACTATCTAAACACAGATGCAATAGTTTTTGTTTTGTGGGATTATTTCAGTGTCTTTGCAGGATGGTATTTGATTGAGGGTAGTTTATCTCATGGGGTTTGGAAAGTGTTCACATTGTCAGACCCTGAACCACTGCAGATTTTGAAATTGAATATCCCAACACAAAAACTAATGCTCATGAGCATCCTGGTTGGGATATGAATACTTACGGATTTTAAAGAGTGCTGCACTTCTTTCAGTATTTTTCCAAGACTTTCTGTCTTCCTTTTGGTTTTTGTTCTTCCCAATAAGACCACTTCTGCCTTTAAAAAATGTTAGTTGGCTGGGCGTGATGGCTTACTCCTGTAATCCCAGCATTTTGGGAGGCCAGGCGGGCAGATCACGAGGTCAAAAGTTTGAGACCAGCCTGGACAACGTGGTGAAACCCCATCTCTACTAAAAATACAAAAATTAGCTGGGCATGGTGGCACATACCTATAATCCCAGCTACTTGGGAGGCTGAGGGAGGAGAATCGCTTGAACTTGGGAAGCAGAGGTTGCTATGAGCCAAGATTGTGCCATTGCACTCCAGCCTGGGTAACACAGCAAGACTCTGTCTCATTTTAAAAAAAAAAAAAGTTGTCTGACACAAGAAATGGGACCAGATTCCATTTATTTATTTATTTATTTATTTATTTATTTTTGAGATAGAGTCTCACTCTGTACCCTAGGCTGGAGTGCAGTGGTGTGATCTCAGCTCACTGCAACCTCCACCTCCTGAGTTCAAGCGATTCTTCTGCCTCAGCCTCCCAAGTAGCTGGGACTACAGATGCCTGCCACCATGCCCGAATAATTTTTGTATTTTTCGTAGAGACGTGGTTTCACCATGTTGGCCAGGCTGGTCTCTAACTCCTGACCTTGTGATCCACCTGCCTTGGCCTCTCAAAATGCTGGGATTACAGGCATGAGCCACTGCGCCCAGTTCCCCCCTCCCCAGATTCCTTTTAACATCCCCCTGTGACCCTGTAGGTCTGTTATTGGCACAGTACCATTGTTTTTGTTTTACAGTTATAATTGATACTGCCTCGTAAAGGTTAGTGTCCCTGGCCTCTGAACACTGTGATTTGATCTTTCTCAAAAATTCATAAATTTCATTATATATTATTTTCACATCTGTATTTGCCTTGGTCAAAACTGCATATCTATGACTGGGTGCAGTGGCTAATGCCTGTAATCCTGACACTTTGGGAGTCTGAGGCAGGCAGATCGCCTGAGGTCAGGAATTTGAGACCAACCTGGCCACAACATGGTCAAACCCCGTCTGTACTAAAAATAAAAAATTTAACCAGGCATGGTGGCACGCGCCTCTAGTCCCAGCTACTCAGGAGGCTGAGGCACGAGAATTGCTTAAACCAGGAGGCGGAAGTTGGGATTGCACCACTTTACTCCAGCCTGGGTGACAGACTGAGACCCTGTCTCAAAAAAAACAAAAACTAAAAAACAAAAACTGCATATCAAAGATTTTATTGCAATTTAAAAACCAAAGAGGAAATCATATCAGAGTTAGAATACTATTATTGACAAATATAGGTCATGCACGGTGGCTTATACCTGTAATCCCAGCACTTTGGGAGGCCAAGGTGGGCGGGTCACCTGAGGTCAGGAGTTGGAGACGAGCCTGGCCAACATGGTGAAACCCCATCTCTACTAAAAATACAGAAATTAGCAGGGTGTGGTGGTGGGTGCGTGTAATCCCAGCTACTCCAGAGGCTGAGGCAGGAGAATCCGGGAGGCGGCGGTTGCAGTGAACCAAGATCATACCACTGCCCTCCAGCCTTGACGACAGAGTGAGACTCCGTCTCAGAAAACAAACAAACAAATACAGGTTTCTTGAAAATTAAAATTCAAAAAATAGAAAAAGTAAAACTATATATTTAAGGAAATTCTCTGGGAATTAGTCCTGACTTTTAAACTATTCTGTCTCTTCCCTGTCCTCCTGGAACCTTAGTGTTAGCAATCTAGGAGCTCTGCATTTCAGGCCTTATTAATAATTTCATATTACTATTATTATTTTTTGAGACGGGGTCTCACTTTGTCGCCCAGACTGGAGTGCAGTGGTGCAATCTTGGCTCACTGCAACCTCTGCCTCCTGTGTTCAAGCAAGTCTCTGCCTTAGCCTCCCGAGTAGCTGGGATTACAGGTGACCGCCACCATGCCCAGCTAATTTTTGTATTTTTAGTAGAGACAGGGTTTCACCATCTTGGCCAGGCTGTTCTTGAATTCCTGACTTTGTGATTCACCTGCCTCAACCTCCCAAAAGTGCTGAATTACAGGCATGAGCCACCCCGCCAAGCCCAGTAATTTCATATTCTGGATTGGTTTTTATGACTTCACATA